>NC_090442.1:655934663-656237693 GCF_031143425.1 Pleurodeles waltl
CCAGAACGCTGCTGCCAGACTGATCCTCGACCTACCTCAACACTGCCAAATCTCGCAACACCTGCGCACACTGCACTGGCTTCCATAGAAAAAAGAATCACCTTCAAGATCCTCACTCATGCACACAAAGCCCTCCACAACACCGGACCAGAATACCTGAACCAGCGACTCGACCTCCACGTACCCCACAGGGCCCTACGCTCAGCCCAGCTCTCTCTCGCAGCTGTACCCCGCATCAGGAAAACCAGATCAGGAGGACGATCCTTTTCCTACCTCGCAGCCACTGCCTGGAACACCCTTCCAGTCCATATCAGACAAACCACCTCCCTCCTCAGCTTCACAAAGGAACTGAAGACATGGCTTTTCTAATAACCACCTCACTGGTATACAATACTCTTCCCCTGCATGCCTTGAGACCCTAACGGGTGAGTAGTTGCGCTTTACAAGCACCGGTTTGATTGATTGATGTTTACAAGGCTACTCAGGTGGGAGGCACAACCAGTGCTGCAGGCCCACTAGTAGCATTTGATTTACAGGCCCTGGGAACCTCTAGTGCACTTTACTAGGGACTTGTTAGTAAATAAAATATGCCAATCAGGAATAGGCCAATTACACATACAATATACACAGGAGCACTTGCACTTTAGCATTGGTCAGCAGTGGTAAAGTGCCCAGAGTACAAAAAACGGCACAAACAGAGTCCAGCACACAGTCAAAACATGGGAAGCGGAGGCAAAAAAGACACGGGAGACCACGCCAAGGTTGCCAGGTCTAACACGTGTGTCCCTCAGCTGAAAGTAAGGAGAACTACCCAACCTCATGCGAGTTCTCATCACTAAGGCGGAAGAATCTTGACAGACCATCAGCATTGGCATGTTCTGTGCCAGGGCGGTGTTCCACCATAAAGTCAATTCCCTGTAGGGAGATGGACCACCTCAACAGTTTTGGATTCTCACCCCTCATTTGCATCAATCATCTGAAGGGCCTGTGGTCTGTCTGAACCTGGAAGTGAGACCCAAACAAGTAGGATCTTAGCTACTTCAGTGCCCAGACCACAGCAAAAGCCTCCCTCTTAATTGCACTCCAACTACGTTCCCGGAAAAGTAAACTCCCACTAATGAAGGCTACAAGCTGGTCTAGGCCTGTTTCATTTAGCTGTGCTAATACTACCCCTATACCATGCTCTGAAGCATCCATCTGTACAATAAATTCCTTAGAGAAGTCAGGTGCCTTCAGCACAGGTGCCATGCACATGGCAGCCTTCAGGGCATCAAAAGCTGTCTGGCAAGCTTCAGTCCAGATCACATTTCTGGGCTGCTTCGTGAATGGTAACTTAGTCAAGGGAGCAACAATAGTGCCATACCCCTTGACAAACCTCCTGTAATATCCTGGATAGCCTAAAAAGGCTCTCACCTCAGTCTGGGCCTTGGGAGGCTCCCAAGTCAGGATAGTGTCATTCTTTTCCTATAGGGGCGCCACCTGGCCACTCCCCACCTGGTGTCCCAATTACACCACAGAACCCTGCCCTATTTTGCACTTACTTGCCTTAATTGAGAGGCCTGCCTTCTGCACGGCCTCCAACACTTTACAGAGGTGCAGAAAGTGTTCCTCCTAAGTGGAACTGAACACAGAAATGTCATCCAGGTAGGCTGCACTGAAATCATCCAGCCCAGCCAACACCTGGTTGACCAACCTCTGAAAGGTGGCAGGGCCATTCTTCCTCCCAAAAGGTATCACTCTAAACTGGTAGTGCCCATCTGGTGTGAAGAATGCAGACCTCTCCTTAGTCCCCTCAGTCAGGGCAATCTGCCAATACCCAGAGGACAAATCAAAAGTAATTACATATGTGGCAGCCCCTAACCGGTTAATGAGCTCATTAGCTCGGGGCATGATGTGGGCGTCCATCTTAGTAACCGCATTGAGTCCTCGGTAGTCCACACAGAACCTGAGTTCTGGGGTGGCACCAGGAGCACCTGTCTTTGGGACCAAGACCACATGGCTGGCCCAAGGGCTACTGGAAAACTCAATAACCCCTAATGCTAACATCTCAGATACCTCATCTTTGATGCTAGCTCTGACCTTGTCAGTCACTCTGTAAATGTTATGTTTCACAGGGTGACTTTCCTCAGTGTCCACACCATGTGTACACAAATGAGTGACCCCTGGGGTCAATGAAAACAAGGAGGCAAACTGTCCCAAAACCTGGCAACAGTCCCTCTGTCGTTCTGGGGTCAGTGAGGAGGAGAGGTTCACACCCTCCACAGACTCATCCTTCTCCTTGGCAGACAGCAGGTCAGGAAGAGGCTCACTCTCTTCCTCCACCCCATCATCTGTTGCCAGGAGCATGGTTACCTCAGACCGTTCAAAGTGGGCCTAGAGGCGGTTCACATGCAGGACCCTTAAAGGGTTCCTGGGAGCCCACAAGTTCACAAGATAGGTGACATCGCTCTTGCGCTCCAACACCTCAAAAGGCCCAGTCCACTTAACTTGGAGCGCCCTAGACTCCACTGGGGCCATCACCCAACCCTTTTGCCCGGCTGGAACTCAATACCAGCACTTCATGTCTTCCTGGCTTGCCTCCAGGTTCTCCTCAGCAAGCCGCCGGAAGTGGGCTGTCTGGTTTCTGAAAGCCAGCATGTAACTTAATACATCTCAGGGGGATTACTGGGGTCTTTCTCCAAGCCCTCCTTCACCAGACTCAAAGGTCCCCTGAGAGGGTGGCCATACAGTAACTCAAAGGGACTAAATCCAAGACCTTTTTGAGGCACCTCCCTGTAGGCGAACAGAAGGCATGGCAAGAGGACGTCCACTTCCACCCCAAGGGATCTGACAGGCCCATAATCATCCCTTTCAAGGTGCGGTTGAATCTTTTAAACAGGCCGTTACTTTGGGGTGGTAAAGAGTGGTGAACTTATATGTCACCCCACACTCCTTCCACAGAAACTTCATATAAGTAGATATGAAGTTGGTACCCCTATCAGATACCACTTCCTTGGGGAACCCCATGCAGGGTAAAAACACCCATCAATGCACGTCCCACTACCTGGGGCAGTGATTGATCTTAAAGGAATGGCTTCTGGGTACTGGATGGCATGGTCCACCAAGAGCAGGATAAATCTGTTGCCCAAGGCTGTCATGGGGTCCGGAGACCCCATAATGTCAATACCCACCCTCTCAAAGGGGATGCTGACAACTGGAAAAGGTTGGAGTGGAGCCTTACATTTCTCCTCACTCTTGCCACTGGCCTGGCAGGTTTGGCAAGACCTGCAGTTAGCATCTGAGTACCTGCGCATTTGGGCCAGTAAAAGTGGGTGACAAGCCTCTCAAAGGTCTTGTCCTGCCCCAAATGTCCCGCCAAAGGCACATCATGAGCCAGACCCACTAGGAAGGCTCTGAAACACTGGGGTACCACCTGCACACAGGCTGACCCAGGCTCAGCAACCTTAGGCTCACTATACAGGAGACCATCCTCCCAGTAAATGAAATGTGATCCAGTCTCCTTGCCAGACACCTTGTCTGCATCCTGCTGCCGCAAACCCTCCACATTAGGGCATGTCTTCTGTGCCTCACAGAATGCCTCCCTGGTGGGTCCCACTTCCTGCTGCCACTGAGTCAGCTCAGGGACCTTCTCTAGTTCAGCCACCTGTTCTCCTATAGGCTCTAGGGCTTCTCCCTCAGGTTTAGCCTCCTCCTGGAACTGGGAACTTGTGGAGCGGGTGTCCCAGGGCCCTTGCCCTTTCTCCTTCTGGCAGACACCTGGGGCACTCTTTCAGGCTCCAGGGTCTCCTGATCACCCTGACGGGCTGCCATGGAACGGGTGGACACACCCACCCACCCAGGCAGACCCAACATCTCCAAGTGAGACCTGCGTTCCACCTCCTTCCAAGGGGAATCCTGCAGGTCATTGCCAAGCAGACAGTCCACAGGCATGGTTGGACTCACAGCTACCCTCAAGGAACCTGAGACTCCCCCCACCCCATTCAAAGGGAACCTGCGCCACTCTGCACAGGCGCTCTGAGTTGTCCACTGCAACTACTTGGTGAAGTGCATGGGGAACTACCTGCTCTTCAGATACCAGGTAACTTCTCACCGTAGTCACACTGACTCCTGTGTCTCTCAGAGCCTCCACCCTATGTCCATTGATAGTCACCCACTACCTTTATTTCTTAGTGTTCTCAGACACAAGGGTCCTCTGGACCATCTCACTGTCCCATAGTGAGCAAGGGTCATCTCAGCTGGCTCCCACCCACCTGGAACCAACTCCCCCCCCAAGAGCTACACTAGCCAACCCCTGTGACTGAGCACCAATGGGAGCCTGTGTCCCCTTGGGACATTTGGGATCCCCCCTTATGTGACCCACATACTCACACGCAAAGCACTTGCGGGGACCCCCCTCTGCAGGTTTCCCTGTAGAGATCCACGGTTTCTATTCTATTGGGGGCTGGGAATCCTTCCCCTGGGAACTAGGTAGGGGCCCATTAGGAAACTCCTCCTGTTCACACTTACCACCTACACTTCCTCTGATGGGGACCCTGCCCACCCTTGGTATGGTCTCCCCCATACCTCTTCTGGACCCTGGTGCTGTCCCACCGGTCCTCTTCCTGCGCACGCCTTCTGGGGTCAGTCAGCTTGCTGTCAATTAGGTGCTGGTGCAGCTCTGGAACACAAAGACTGGACAAATGCTCCCAAGCAATCAAATTGTACAGCCCCTCATAAGTTATCAGCTTGCTGCCCTTCACCCAACCATCCAGTGACCCGCAGAAAGTCAACACATTCCAACCAAGTTTTGGATTCCTTCTTTTTGTAGGACCTAAACTTTTCCCTGTACTGCTCAGGGGGGAGGCCATATCTTGTGAGTAGGACATCCTTCATGATAGAGTCGGTGAGCCCCTGAGCATCCCCTAATGATGTCAGAGTGTCCCTCCCTTCTACCTCAAAGTGCTTCCACAGACCCGCCCCCCAATGTGCTTCAGGGACCATGTTCATGTGGAGAGCTGACTCATACCCCTCGAACCCCAGATTGATGTCATCCTCCTTCTTATAATCCTTTACTAAGTCCTTTGGAATATGTACCCTCCTTTCAGGCTGCACTGAGGTACTGCTGCCACCATCTCTACTAGATTGGCTCCTCTGATCTAGTTCCCTCAAAGTAAGCTCATGAGCCAGGAGGAGCAGCTTCTTCTCTTCTATGGACAGCCTCCTCCCCTCAATTTCCCTCTCCATTTTCATCCTCAACTTCTTTAACTCCAACTGGTGAGCCCTCTCTGTCCTGCAACTCTTCAGGAGTCAGACCCTGGGATGACACATTGCTACCTGCCCCGGAGACCCTCCCCCAGGCATAACAGGCACATCCACTACATCATTGTGAACGCTCTGCACCTCCTCATCCTCATCCTCCTCCCTCCTCTGTGTGCCCCTTAGCCTCCTTGGCTGTCAGCTAGGCCCTCAGTGCCTTTTGCAGCTCTTCCTTCCTGGAGGAGCTCTTAATGGGACAGGCAAGATCCTTACAAACTGCTTCAGTTGAGCCACTGTATACGCCTCCAGTTTCTCCAACTCAAAAACAGCTTTTGCAGACACAGCAGATGCATCCCCAGATTGAGACATGATGGCAAGATTCACTCACAGATGCAAAGTTCCAAGGCAGAAAAAGAGTTCCCAATGAGAAGTTCAAAAATCAACAAAAAGATCACCAACAATATGGAAGCAGGAAAAAGGATCAAAAAGAGAAAAAGTAAAATCACTAAGACAAGTAGTATGTGGTCACCTAATGGTCTGCACTGAAATCTGTAGTGTACACTTAGGCCCT
Organism: Pleurodeles waltl; assembly: GCF_031143425.1. Classification (NCBI taxonomy): domain Eukaryota; kingdom Metazoa; phylum Chordata; class Amphibia; order Caudata; family Salamandridae; genus Pleurodeles; species Pleurodeles waltl. Next base: position 655,940,470 of record NC_090442.1, read on the forward strand.
CTTTATAACATTGGCGGTAAATTCCGCTTACCACCGCGGTGACGGCTGCCAACATACTGCCGCGGTGGCGAATATCCATGACACACACATACCAATCCTACAGAATACTGCCACATACACAAATCTGCCAGCCCAAAGGTCAGTGATAAAGTGTCAGTCCCAACACCCATACTGTTACACCAACAAAACAACGCCCACCACATTATGACCCACAAATCACCACGGCAGACATTCAACGGCGGTAAACCATTGGCGGTACACACCACTGCGCTTAGAATGGACACCCACATACAAAACAACACTACATTGGCCAATACAAAAAACATACACCTGACACCCATACACACACCACACACACCCACCCACAGCACTATAAAGCACCCACCCACAGTACCCACAACCCTTTACAAACAACAATTACTGTCAGGAGATTGACATGAACAGCACAGAGACAACCAGACACACTCACCACTTACACCCATACATTCCTCACGCACCCCACATCACACACCCCACCATATTACTCAGCACACTCTCATCAACACACACCACACAACACCCATGTCCCCACAAAGGCACAAAGGCACCCCCGTTTCCTCATGGTGGAGGAAATTGTCAGGGTAGAGCCAGTCCACAGCTGTTTGGAGCATACGTACAGCAAATATCCATTGCAAGGAAGATGGAGCTATGGCAGAGAATCATGGAGAGGGTGAACGCCGTAGGATAACGTCCAAGAACAAGGGATGACATCAGAAAGAGGTAGAACGACCTACGGGGAAGGTACGTTCTAAAGCAGCAAGGCACCAGCTCGCCATCCAGAGGACTGGCGGTGGACCCCCACCTCCTCCCCCACAGCTCACAGCATGGGAGGAGCCAGTCTTGGCAATATTGCATCCTGAGGGACTCGCTGGAGTAGCCAGAGGACTGGACACTGGTAAGTCAACATTTGCTACTTATCACCCCATACCTTCATGCCATCTCACTCCCTCACCCTCACTCCAATCACTCCACTCCATCCCACACAATGTACCTACACATATGACTAACCCCAATGCCAAGCCCTGCATGCCATACCAATGCATGGACACCCCTTCCAGCCCTGCATGGACACCCATAACCAAAGCATACACAGCGTAGGGAAACTAACAATCACACAATTCATCACCATACACAAGCAAACGTTGGCAGGGCAACAGCAACAATAGAGGGGAAGCTAGGGATGTACAATATGTCACAGACATGAAGCATATTACATCACTTACATCCCCACAGGTGCCCCAGCCAATGTCAGCGGAGAGGAGGTGCCACAACAAACCAGTCCCCCAACAGAAGATGCCCACAGTGATGACAGTAACTCTGGACTTCAGGATCTGGACCAACAACCTGGCCCATCAGGGATCACTGGACAGTTGGTCACCCAAACCCACTCACAGTCCACCATAGAGCATCCCCCATCCGTATCCAACACCACAGCACCAACCCAGCGTACCCACACCTCTGTCCCGAGGACACGTCAATCATCAGTGTGCCCACCTGTACAGGGAAACCCAGGCCACACCTCTTACCCAAGACAATCAGGGATCAGTAGCAGTGGGCATACCGTTCAGGGGACAGAGGCACAGGCCAACAGGGAGACTGGGAGGACCGCTGTGTGCCAGGGGGAGGACAGGCCCAGGGAACCGACTCTCCAGGAGGCACTCTCCGAGCTCCGGGGAGCCTACCAACAATCCCAGGACAGGATGGGCCAGATCCTTGACAACGTGCAGGAGAACAGGCGGCAGCAGGAGGGACCGTATCAGGGGATCAGAGAGGACTTGCAGGCCATTAACACCGCCTTGATCTCCATAGCAGGGGTGCTGGCAGACATGGCCAACATCATGAGGGAAGCAACAGCACACCAGCGGGCCTCTACCACTAGCCAGTCGATTGACCAGCCCTCCACTTCCGCTGCAGCTAGTGGGCAGAAGGCCCCACCACAGACCCACAAGCTACCAGCACCCCTCCCCCTGCTGAAGGTGAACCACACCGCAAATGTTCCCTGCAAACCAGACAGAAGCAAGAGACACTTGCCAAGACCACTGCCAGGAAATGAGACTCTCCAGATTATCCCCCTTGTGTCCCACCCTCTCACCTTGTTCAAGTTTAACGACCTTTGCTCCCCTTCCTATGGCCCCTTGGACACTGCACCTGTGCTACAAACAAACTGGAACAATACCCTGGACCTTCCCCCATCATCACCCAATTCCATTGCACTTTTCCCTCAATTTCATAACACTACAATAAACACCCTTGAACACAACTTGACTACTAGTATTTTATGTATTGAAAATGTGCATTTATGGAGACAGTCACATCTAGTGAAAATGATCTGAACGTTGTGAGAGCATAGAAATAATGACCTGTAGCTGTCAGCCATAGGTGACAGTAACTTGAGATGCAAAGGAAGTTAATGCCATCATGCTAAAGCCACACAGAATACACCAATAGTCAGAGGAATGGTCAGTTGCACTCTCACCTGTGTGTCATTGGAAGTATTGATGGATAACTGATGTTCTGTTGTCCTCATCCTCATCCTCAGCCTCTTCATCCTCATTGTCCTCAGGGTCTACTGCTGCCACAGGGGCATCTCCAGTCTCTTCCTTATGCAGAAAGGGTGCATGTCGTATAAGGGCCAGGTTGTACAACATGCAGCTTGTCACTACTATCTGGAAGACCTTCCTGGGTCAGTAGCACAGGGATCCACCTGTCAGATGGAGGCACCTGAACCTGGCCCACAGGAGGCCTAAGGTCCTCTCGATGATCTTTCTGGTTCACCCATGTGCCTCATTATAACGTTCCTCTGCCCCTGTCCTGGCATTCCTCACAGGGGTCAGCAGCCACGATAGGTTTGGGTAGCCAGAGTCACCTGCAAGTATTGAGGGACAACATTTAGTCTCACACAATTATTTGGGGATGACACCTGAAGGCATGCACTAACATACAGTGGGTGGGGACCATGGCTCACCTATTAGCCACACCCTGTGCCTCTCTAGTTGGGCCATCACATTTGGGACTCAGAACAAAGGCATCATGCACCAACCCAGAATACTTATCATTGACATGGGAAATGTACTGGTCGACCAGGCACACCATTTACACATTCAGTGAGTGGAAACTCTTACGATTCCTGAACACCTGTTCATTCTGGCGGGGGGGGACAAATGCAATATGTGTTCCGTCAATCGCCCCAATAATAGAATTGCATAGAATCTGGCCTTCACTGTGGCCAAATCTTCCACCTGGGGGAAAGAAATGTAGCTGCACATGGGTTTTACCAGGGCAGACACAAGCCTTGCCAGCACGATTGAGAACATTTACTGTGACATTCCTGCTGCCATGCCCACTGTCACTTGGAAAGAACCTGTTGCCAGAAAATGGAGCACTGATAGCACTTGCACAAGAGGGGGATCCCAGTGGGATGACGGATAGCAGATATCAGGTCTGGTTCCAATTGGGCACATAGCTCAGTTATTGTGGCCCAGTCCAGTCTATAGGTGAGTATAATGTGCCTGTCCTCCAGTGTAGCCAAGTCCACAAGGGGTCTGTACACGGGGGTATGTCTCCACCTCCTAATCATCCGCAACGGCAGGTATATAAGAGACACAAGAGTGAGTAGGCTGTCACAATTTGAACAATGGAACCGCAACTTCAGTGTACATAGTACATTTATGTGATGGAGCAGTGGGAATGGCGAGGTATGTGCTAATCTAGACTATGACACAGTTAATTTGTTAAACCAAATACCAGAGCACTCCAAAAAGATAGTCCAAGCAATAAAGTAGCAAAGTCCATACAGAAATTTTTCTTCTTCCAATGAATATTCTTTATTTCTGGTGAGTACAACAATGCACAACGCGTTACACAGTGCTTGAACGTCGGAGTACTCGGACCGACGTTTCTTCGCTGAGCTTCTTTTGGGCTTATCATGGCCTTACATACTCCATCATGATCCCCTCTATTTGATGCCCTGAGACTTTTCCTGAGAAACCACGTTACAGTGATTTTCTGCTCCATTCTACTTGTGAAACGCCACTTTCTTCATTGGACTTTGACATCTCAGTCCTTTCACGTACGATTTCATCCTCATGCATTATACTTTGCCTTGAAAAAGTCCTTTGGACGAAACACGTGTTGGCTGTTTTGTGCATTGTTGTACTCACCAGAAATAAAGAATATTCATTGGAAGAAGAAGAAAAATTTCTGTGTGGACTTTGCTACTTTATTGCTTGGACTATTTTTTTGGAGTGCTCTGGTATTTTGTTTAACAAGTTTTCTAGCACAGCTCATAACTCTGTTATGATCAGTGCAGTGGACACCTGGGTGGTTGGGTGCCATACCAGACATAGCACCCTAATATTGTTACTTTGGACCAACTAGCCTTTTAACATAACTACGGATGTGCGGACTCTATAGCATCAACCACTGTTTTCCCTTTTTTCCCAAAGTGATGACACAGTTAATGTCAATATGACCAGTGTCTTCCCCCATGAAATGGCAACCAGCTGTCCTGTATATAGGGACAGGTAGAAGTGAGGTAATTTTGCCGACGTTGGGCGTCGTGGCGGAAGGCGGTCTTGCACCGCAGTACAATTCCTCATTGGGTAATATGGGGCTCTATGGAGTACAGTGGCCAATGGGGATCTGCACCGGCAGTAACGGTGTACACCGCCACGGACATGACTGACATTTTCAATTTGATTCCTCACTTGTTTCCTGACCTTCAACAGAAGAACACCTACACTGTGTGTGCTGCTGTGACCTGTGTCTGGAACCTACTATGGCCCGTGTGACCGTGGAAAGGGCCCCTGCCTTCACTTCGGAGGAGTTGGAGTGATTGGTGGATGGGGTCCTACCCAGTACGAACTGCTGTATGGGTTTCCAGACCAACAGGTGAGTACACTTTGGGCACGATGCATGTGGGAAGGATGTATGGAGATATGTGTGCAAGCATCGTGTCATGGGGGTGAGGAATTGTCTTGTGGTGGTGTACATGGTGTGCCCCGGCCGATGTGTGTGCCAATGGTGATGGAAACAGGAATGGTGGGCCATATGTGTGACAGGCTTGATTGTATGTGTAATGGTGTTCTCCTGTCTGTATTTCCTCTGCAGGTCAGCGCCCATCAAAAGAAGGGATTACGGCGTGCTATCGTCAAGGACGTGCAGACCCTGGGGATCTATGGCAGGGGGAGCACCCACTGTCGGAAATGGTGGGAGGACCTGAGACGCTGGGCATGGAAGACTGCAGAGGCCCAGCTGGGGATGGCCTCCCAACGAGGAAGGGGTGCCCGTCAGAACCTGACTCCCATGATGGCCTGCATACTGGCGGTGGCCAACCCAGAGCTGGATGGGCGCTTGAGGGAATCACAGCAGCCACAGGGGGGTGATTACAGTGGGCATTATTAAATAATTCAGCAGGGGGCATGGGATCCAGTTGGTGGATGTAAGTTAGTGGGTGCCCCTAAGGCCAGGCCAGGCATTGTAGCTTCTGTCATCCTGTCCATGTGTGCATTAGCATCATCCGGCAAAGGAGCAGGGGCACTGGCGACAGAGGGAGCTGCATCCCACAGGACCTGGGAGGCGGAGTCCACCGACGCCGAGGAAACCAGTGGGACGGAGGGTGAGGGGAGCATCACGGCGGAGACAGGAGGTGACAACACAGACTCAGACACCTCCTCTGATAGAAGCTCCCTGGTGATGGCAGACCCTGTGTGACCACCCCAGCTGCAGGTACAGTTGCCACCCCGTACCAGCACCGCCCTCCCAGTAGCCCTTCAGCGAGTTGCCCGTGCCCGTTCACCCAGGAGGATGGGCATCTCCTTCGCCCCACGCACCTGAGGCCCTGCCACAGTGAGCCCTGCTGCCCTGAGTGAGGAGGCTATTGACCTCCTGAGATCCATCTCTGTAGGGCAATCAACCATTGTGAATGCCATCCAGGGACTGGCATCCCAGATGCAGCAATGCAATGAATTCCTGGAAGGCATCCACAGTGGATTGGCGGCTCAACAGAGATCAATTCAGGCTCTGGCCTCCTCTCTGATGGCAGCCGTTGTCCCTTTTCCTACCGCTTCCCCTCCAACCGCCACGTCCCAGTCTCCTCAACCCCAACCCACCCCATGAACACATACAGATGAGCATGTACACAAGACAACGCCCAAGAGTGGCACAGTCAAACACAGACACCACACTTCATCCCACAAACACTCACGCAAACACCAGACAGTTGCAGACACAACCACATCCTCTGCCTCCACTATCTCCCCCTCCTCCTCCATCTCCTCCTCCATCTCCACCTCTCTCACAGTCATGTCCACACTCACACCTGCATGCACTGCATCAACATCCACCACCAGCATCACCACACCAAGCAGCACACATACCTCACTAGCAGACACCTCTACAACAGCCATGCACGCGTCCCCTGTGTTCTCTCCACCCTGTCTGTCCCCCCTCCTAAAGGACACAAACGCAAGTACTCACACACCCAACAGCCATTCATCTCACATCAGCATACTGCCCATGCACCTGCACCCAAATCCAGGAGACATACACCTCCTACAGCCACTCCCTCAACCTCAACTCCCATCCCTCCTCCCTCCTCCCACCCCACCATCCCTAAGAAGCTTTTCCTTGCTCAACTTGACCTCTTCCATCTGCCTCCCCATCCTGCCTGTAAGAGCGGGGTCCCAACGACCCAGCCCAGCACCTCAGCCAAACAGTCCACACGGACAGTGGTGGCACCACCTAGTCATGGTGGCGAGTCAGTGAAAGATCCCACTCTACCAGCAAAGAAGGTGAAGGATCCCACACCTCCTGCCATGAAGGGGAAGAAGCCCTCGACTCCTGCCCGGAAGGCTAAGGGACACGCAAAACCTGCCATGAAGGGGAAGAAGCCCTCAACACCTGCCAGGAAGTGTAGGGATCCCACGCCTCAGGCCATGAAGGGGAAGAAGCCCTCGACTCCAACAGAGGCTGTCAGGGTGACACCTCCACCACCACCAGTGGTCTCGGGGCTTCCGCCAGCTGAGGAAGTGTATCCCTCACCACCAGCAGAGGCTGCCCAGGAGACACCTTCACCTGCCACCACAGTTCAGCCCTCACCACCAGCAGAGGCTGCCCAGGAGGCACCTCCCCCTGCCACCACAGTTCAGCCCTCACCACCAGCAGAGGCTGCCCAGGAGGCACCTCCATCGGCCATCACAGTTTAGCCCTCACCTCCAGACGACACAGTGCAACCATTAACACCAGCAGAGGGCATGTAGGTGACCCTCTAGGAATTGCTGTATGCCGGGCCTCCTCCAAGAGCAGTGGGCATGTTCCCCACCTGAGAGACTGTGGCTTTGCACTCCCCAGCACAGAGAAATGGGCATAGAGCCCCCTCCAGAAGCAGTGGGAAATTCACCCACCTGAGAGACTGCAGCCTTCCACTCCCCAGCACAGAGAAATGGGCATGGAGTCCCCTTCAAAAGCAGTGGGAAAGCCACCCACCTGAGAGACTGCGGCTTGCACTTCCTAGCACAGAAATGGGCCTGGAGCCCCCTCCAGAACCAGTGGGAATGTCACCCACCTGAGAGACTGCGGCCTTGCACTCCCCAACACAGAGAAATGGGCATGGAGCCCCCTCCAGAAGTAGTGGGAAAGTCACCCACCTGAGAGACTGTGGCTTGCACTCCCCAGCATGGAGAAATGGACCTGGAGCCCCCTCCAGAACCAGTGGGAAAGTCACCCACCTGAGAGACTGTGTCCTTGCACTCCCCAGCACAGAGACATGGGCATGGAGCCCCTTCCAGAAGCAGTGGGAAAGTCACCCACCTGAGAGAGTGTGGCTTGCACTCCCCCCAACACAGAGAAATTGGCATGGATCCCCCTCCAGAACCAGTGGGAAAGTCACCCACCTGAGAGACTGTGGCCGTGTACTCCCCAGCACAGAGATGTGGGCATGGAGCCACTCCAGAACCACTGGGCTTGTTCCCGTATTCAGCTGAGGTGCTCCCCACCCCTCATCCCCCTGAGGTGCATGCCCACTTGCAAACTGATGCCCCTGTAGATTTCTATACAGATGAAGTCAGGATTCGAGTTGGGCCTTCGACTGTGCCCTGTGGCCATGTGGGCCCTTAGTACATTGGACTGGGCAGTGGCCCTTTGTGTACATTTGTACATATCTGTTTCAAGTACAATTGGATTATTTAGTATCTTTTTATATCAATACATTCTCATTAGTGCATTCTTGTTGTCCTTGCATTATTGTGCTGTGTGTCATGTGCCATTGTTTTTCGTGTGCAGCTGGTTGTGTATATGGTGTGTGTGTGTGTGTCGGGTGTGTGTCGTGCATGTTTGTATCACTATCGTTTTCCTCCCTCCCTCCCTTGTGTGCTAGGCGGCTGTACTCACCGTCGTCATCTTCATCAGCATTGGTGTTCCTAGTGGAGCATGACGTAGATGAGCATCAGGAAGACTTGCAGTTCCGGTTCCATGGCGGCATTCTTCCCTGTGTCTCCGATGGTGAGCCCTTTCTGTTCTGTGATGCGTTTCCGCCAGGCTTTTGATGGCGTTGGTACCGCCCTGGAAAACGTGGCGGATTGATGTGTCAAATTATGGTGGGGGGTACTTTGTCTTCCGCCTGGCTGGTGATGGCTACCGCCGTGGTGAGTGTTGTTTCGGCCCTGGCGGTTGGTGTGGTACATTGGCTGTCTATGGGAGTTATCACTGCCATGGCCAGCCTGTTGGCGGTATTACCGCCACTTTATCACTCACCGCCAGGGTCATAATGAGGGCCTTAATCACTGTGTGTCAAATACAAATACAAGTCCAATCGCAACCACTGATCACCACTGTTAGAAATGGGGTCTCTGGTTGGCACTCAGTTTGTACTCTGTCCAAGCAGGAACCCTCACTCTGGTCAGGATAAAGTAGAAACACACCTGGTTGACCCCCCTCTCACCCCTTGTTAGTTTGGCACAAGCAGAAAGGCTTAAACCCAGAAGCAGTGTATAAAGTATTTGTGCCAACACACACAGTAATAAAGTGAAGACACTACAAAATGGACATCACACCAGTTTAGAAAAATAGGTAATATTTATCTAAATCAAACAAGATCAAAATGACAAAAATCCAACATACGCAAGTCAAGATATTAATTTTAAAAAGAATGAGTCTTAACCCATAGAAAACAGTGAGAACGCTGTTGTTACACAAAGTACCTGGTTTGCGTCAAAAATAAAGCCGTATGGGTGAACGTGCGTCGGAAAAACCAGCGATTCCTTACTCGCAAGTGAGGTCGTGAGTCATTTCCTTCTCCGGTCGGCTCGGCGAATCATTGTTTTTCTCCCTTGCAAAAGAACGATGCGTCGATTTCCGGACAGGCACCTCGGGTCGCCCAGCGATGTTGCTTTGAAATCCGGTTCCACAGTGTCTGGAAACCATGCTGCGTGGGGGTTGAGTCGTTATCAGCAGCCGCTAGCGGGTGTTACATGCTTTTTCTCCAGCCACGATGCATCGACCTTTCAGCCGCAAGGCAGACAGAGCGTCGATTTAAGCCGCCAGGCCAGCTGCGTGTCGTTCATCAGCCATGTTGTGGATAGTGCGTAGAAAATTTCCCCGCATGGCTGTCTTTGTATGGATTTCAGTCCTTTTCCTCCAGCTTCACCTTTCAAGGGCCCAGGGACTGGATGGGGCACCACTTGGCAGGGCAGGAGTCTCACCAGAGAGTCCAGGTGCTGGAAGAGGAAGTCTTTGATGGCCCTGAGACTTCAACAACAGGAGGCAAGCTCAGTTCAAGCCCTTGGAGATTCTTCTCAAGCAGGAATGCACAACAAAGTCCAGTCTTTGTCCCATTTCACAGGCAAAAGCAGCAACTGCAGGATAGCCCAACAAAGCACAGTCACAGGCAGGGGCAGCACTTCCCCTCAGTTCTTCAGCTCTTCTCCTTGGCAGAGGTTCCTCTTGAATCCTTGAAAAAATCTGATTTTCAGGGGTTTTGGGTCCAATACTTATACCCCTTTCTGCCTCTGAAGTTGGCAAACTTCAAAGGAAAGTCTCTGTTGTTCACAAGATCCTGCCTTGCCAGTCCTGGCTCCAGAATCACACCAGAGGGTTGGAGACTGCATTGTGAGAGGGCTAACACAGCCCATTCAGGTGTAAGTGACCACTCCTCCCTCCACTCTAGCACAGATGACCCATCAGGATATGCAGGCTACTCCCCAGCTCCCTTTGTCTCACTGTCTAGAGGGAATTCACACCAGGCTGACCCAGGCAGGGAATCCACAAACAGGCAGATTCACAGAATTGTTTAAGCAAGAAAATGCCCACTTTCTAAAAGTGGCATTTTCCAACTAACAGTCTAAAAACCACCTTAACTAAAAGATGTAATTTTAAATTGTGAGTTCAGAGACCCCAAACTCCATATTTCTATCTGCTCCCAAAGGGAATCTGTAGTTTAATGATATTTAAAGGCAACCACCATGTTAACCTATGAGAGAAATAGGCCTTGCAAGAGAGAAAGCTGAGTTTAGCAGTCTTTCACTGTTAGGACATGTAAAACACATCAGTACCTGTCCCACCTTTAACATACACTGCACCCTGCCCATGGGGCTACCTAGGGCCTACCTTAGGGGTGCCTTATATGTAGGAAAAGGGAAGGTTTAGACCTGCAAGTGGGTACGGCCAAACACACATGCGCACTTAGATGCACTCTTCCCCTCTCCCAACTCAGTTGACCTAGCCCCACCCATCCCTGCACTGCTGGCTGTGCCAGAAGCAGACAAATAAAATGATCCATCTTTTATTTGTCTGATCTGGTACAGCCAGTGGGGTGATGCTTCTTCACCATAGCAAAGGAGCCGCCACTGCTGCTTCACTTGACCCCCGCCCCATCACATTTCTCTAAAAATTAGCCATTGAGACTAAGCAAACAGTGTTTCATGAAAGGTCGCTGTCCAGGAATGGGGGCCCCTTTTTTGGGACTGCTGGGGCCTAATTATGATCCCACTCCAGCCCTGCAGATCAGTGTGCCAGAGTGTTGTGATAGTATGCCCCTGTTTCCAAGTAGGATTTTTTGGGCTATCTCTGTTGTATGTTACAATGGCTTTCTTCAGTCACCTCAGGGCTGCAAAGTGCTGAGTAACAGGATAGGGTATAGACACCAAATCATTACAGCGTCTTCACATACACACCATGTTAGTAGCTAAAGGTAAGCTCAGCAACTGTAATTGATCTTGAATCTAATTGCATTTTGACAGTACAACATCAAACTGTAGTGGCACCTGCAATTTTTGACCAGGATATAAGCTGAGCAACAGTATGTAATTGTGTATTTTCTTGCAATGGGGCATGGTATTCTTGTTTTAAAAAATACAGATATACCAAAATGCTGATATGACTGACTGCCTTCAGCTGTTAAATTGGGCACATGAATTGTTTATAATGTATGTGATTAATTCAATGAATCTCGCCCGTTCACAATCATTCGTGCCTACCCATGGAAATACGGTAATGAAATGGGAAGAGTGAAAATTATATGTTATATACGAGTCGAGGCTCGCTGGTCTTACATGAGGCGGGATGGGGCAGCGTGCGGGGTGGGGGCCGGAGGGGGGAGGCGTATTAATACAATTAAAACAAATAAAATAAACTAACCTAAACTCAAGCCGCACCGCTCCTCTGTTTCTGCTGCAGTCGGCTTCAGGCACAGGCTCCCAGCCTGCCCTGCGGCAATCCTGACGCAGCTCAGAGCAGAGTCAGGATTGGCTGGGAGAGCCCAGCCAGGACGCTCCCAGGTAGCCTGGCAACTGTGTTGCTGGGCTGAAGAGAGCCCTGTGCACATGTGTGTTTTGCCGGCCGGAGATGGACGGCCAAACATACATGCCCTTTGAGGGGGAGTGCTGAGCACTCCCCCTCACACTCGTCACCCCTGTGGCCCTGCCCCTCTAGAAGAAAAGATAATACACTAAGTTTATTATCGATTTCTTTTAGAGGATTTGCAGCTGCCGCAGCTGGCAGGGAAGCGGCACTCGTCCGCTCTAACGGAGGACCCGACCCTGTTTATATATACACCTTCGAAGATGTGATGTCTCCATATAAGAAGATTTTTTTACATTGTTTAGGCCCGTGAGGTTTGAAAATCTATAACCAAATGGAAAGAAACAAGACAAAATGGACAAGGAGATACATTTAAACATGCATTAGAAGTCTATGGGTCATAACTACAAAGGCATTTTGCATTTCTTAATATTGCGAATCAGTATTTTGGGCCGTTAGGAAATGCAAAATGCCATTTTGTTATGTAGTAAAGGCATTTGTGCTGGTGCAAAATGCAATTTCTATCTAGTAGAAATTGCATTTTGGAAATTGCAAAATAGGAAATCCAAAATAGGGATTTCCTAATTGTGACTCGCTAACCGCATGTACAAAGTATTTACTAATTGCCACTACTAACAAAATGGGCATTTAGGAAATGCAATTACATTTGATTCAGATCTGGTGGTAACCAGGTTTCAAACTATAAAAGGCACCAAAAATGCATCAGCCTGTTTCACAGTGGTGACATTGTAGTTTCTGAGAAGGAGTATAAGGATTTTGGCTGTGAGGTAGAGAACGTGGAGACAGAAGAGGATATTTAGGATGAGGGTCACCCTTTTTGGACCGACAGAGGAGGAGATTCATGTGAGGTACAGACTCAGCAGTCAGGTGATACTTGATTTAATTGCTGAGTTACAATCTCAACTACAGGCCCCAACACTGAGAAGCAACGCAATCCCACCACATGTGCAGATGTAGTAGTCACGTGCGGTGTCACAAAGTGCCCTGTCCAGCTTCTTTTGCAGGTTTCTGGACATTATGGTGAGCAAAATCCACCAATATATATCTTTTCCCAATATCCCCTGATCATTGCAACAAACCGAACTGATGTTCTACAGGGTAGCATAGTTCTCTAGTGTTGAAGGTTGTGTTGATGGCACACATATTGCCATTTGCCCCCTCAGCAAATTAATTCATTTAAAGGAGCAGGAAAAGCTCACACTCACTTAATGTGCATGTAGTGTGTAATGCTTCCTGTATCATAAAGGCCTTGTGGCCAGATTCCCAGCCAGCACCCACAACTCCTTTATGTTCCACCACAGTGGAATACACACCTGACTGGCACAGGGTGAATTTGGCCACGGCTTCCTATTAGATAAGAGCATCGCAGACACCATGCGTACAGTGCCGGGACGGTGTGTGCAATGTGGCCTAATGGTGTACCTTCTTATGCCCTTAAGGTGACAGTGCACCGTACCTGACTCCATGCCCAAGAAGTGAAAGGTGTACAACAGGGCACACGGAACAACACGCTCCATCATAGAGAGGTCTTTTGGGATCCTGAAATCCTGCTTCCGCCACCTACACAAGACCCATGGGGCACTACTGTACAGACTGGACACATGATACAAGATCATCGCCACATGTTCCATACTGAACAATAATACAATTAGAAAGGGTCTGCATGACATCCCCATAAAGCCTGAGTCCGACTCTGATGATGAGTTACCATCACTAAAGGTGCAGCAGGAGGGTACACATGCAGCAAAGGGATGTTCACTATGCACAGAGATAACCAACCACTATTTCTGAGGTAAGAGATTTTCAAACCTCAGGTACTGTGAAGGAGGCCTTCCCAACGTGTTGGTCCATTTGGGAGACACATGTTGAGACCTCAAGCTCCTTCTCAGAGAATGTGACCTTTCTGTTCCTGCTCCCTAAGTTCTTGTTCTCCTCATCAGTAGCCACAGTCTTCTTTGGAGATGGTGTAAAGAACTGGCAGCAGTGATGCAGGTGCACTCCTTGTTTGCAGTAACTTCCTAGGCCTCTGGCTTGTGGCCACACCCTGTATTTGTAAACGACCTGTGTGTGTGTGTGACATCATCTTTCTATATATAGAAACCTACGAATTCCAAATTTGTGATTTCCTAATAGGAAGTCACAATTTTTCAGTTTCCTAATTTGTGATTTCCTATTTGCGAATGCAAATCTGTAGGAATCATTATTTGTGGAATCACTGGTTACATACATACTGATTTGCGATTTCCAACTAGGGATTTCTGTGGGTTTGCAATCTGGAAAATGCATTTAGTACATGTGGGCCTAAGACTCGTATTTTTTCCCAACTGTCTCTACAATGTTTTTCATGTAAAGCAAGAAAAATATGAGAGGGTAGATGATTGTGTATCTGCTTTAAAAACATGGTAATATGATGGCGTTATGGGATGTTGCATGATGAATTGATCGCAGATCAAGTCATCAGGCACACTAATAACCCAAATGTTGACGAAAGTCTCTGGGCGAAGGGTGATTCTCAACTAGCCAAATCATTGTACTTGTTCTAAAGGCAGAACTAACAGGGCGGAGGGGGAAGAGTATGTGGAAGGGTTAGGGAGAGCATAGTAGCAGGGTGAGATGAATGCAGGAGAATCTAGTAGGGTTGTGTGGGAGGTCACAGAGGTAGAGTGAGGTTTGGTGAGTTAGATGTGGAAGTGGAGGGAAGAGCTTAGGTAGAGATATTTAGGAGATGAAAGTGGTAGAAGGGATTTGGGATGAGTCAGAGTGAGAATGGAGGATAGTTTGATAGAGACATGACATAAGAGGGATGAGTAGATAAGTGTGATAAGATGAGAGCAGGAATTCATAATAAATTAGAACACACAAAAAGAAAATTATGTACAAATAAAAGGCCAATGGCCAGACCATAGTGCCAAAGGCACAAATGGCACCTTAGAGTGCCCCAAGTTGACACTTGACTGCAAAATGACCTTCACATGGTAGGGGCATCAAAGTGGCAGGCAGGCACCTCAGGGATAAGGGGGAGTGTGGGGGGGGTTGGGCTTGGGTTTGGGAGGGGGTCCCTGGGCTTGGGTTTGGGAGGGGGTCCTTGGGCCTGGGCTTCGGAGGGGTAGACGTCTTGGCAGTGAGAAGGGCATGGGCACTAGCAGGGGTGCAGGGGAGAACTTGGAGGTGGAAGAGCTTGACTTGGGGAGGGAGAAAGAACGTTTGGGGATATCACTGGGTAGGAAAGGAGTAGAAACAAGGAAAACTCCATGAGGAAATGCTTTTTGACACACGGGGTGGTCATGGCAAAAGGGTTTGGGAGTGGATGGAGAGGGAGAGATTGTAAGATGTGTCAGTTTGGGTGTCTTGGGTGCAAGTGTGTGCATGGAATGTTTGTGGGTGCTGGGTATCTGTTGGGTGGGTGAGTGAAGGAGTTCAGGTGTCTTGGGAGGGGTGGGGAGGTGGTGCAGGGAGATGCCATGCTGGATGGGTGACTGTCTGTTGGGGTGGTGTTTGCAGTGCTGCATGTCGGGGTGTCGGTGGTTGTGGTGGGTGCGGATGTGATGACTGGGGTGGATGTCTGCGGGTCTGATATTGTGGTGACTGTGGGTAAGACAGGTGTTGTGGCTTGATCCGTGAATTATAGTGTGGTGGCTGCAGGTATGTCAGGTGTAGTGTCTGTGAAGGAGGGAGTGGTGGGGGAGTCTGTGTAGGTAGTGGATGTTGTTGTGTCTGCAGGTGGGTGTTGTTTGTGTGCATGCCGGTGGTGGGTCTTGTGGTGCTTGTTCGTGTCAGTGGTTCCCTTGTCTGTTGAGGTGGAAGCATACCTGTGGGTATGTGTGCTTTGGATGGGTTTGGGTAGGTGGAGGGGGACGATAGACAAAGGGAGACTGGCTGTTGTCAGTGAGGAGGCCAGAGCCTGAAAGGATCTCAGGAAGCCAGCCAGGGCACCGTGAATGCCCTCCAGGAATGCATTGCTCTGTTGGACTTGAGCTGTCAGTCCCTGGATGACATTCACAATGCTTGACTGACCCACAGAGATGGACCATAAGAGGTCAATAGCCACCTCACTGAGGGCAGCAGAGCTGGCTGGGGCAGAGGTGCCTGCGGCGAAGGAGATGCCCATTCTCCTGGGTGAGCGGGCACAGGCAACTGGATGGGAAGCTATAGGGAGGTGCTAGTAAGGGGGGTGGCATACAAAGATGGTGCTGGGGAGGGCCCAGATGGATCTGCCACCTCCAGGGAGTGTCCACTGGAGGAGGATTCCAAAGAAGAGCTGATAGATCTGGTCTCCCACGTGGCACTTACCTTGCACTCCGTCCCACTGGGTCCCTTGCCCTTGCTGGTTCCAGATTCCAGGGTCCCTTGAGCTGCTACTTCCATATTCGCCTGTGCCCCTTTGTCTGATAATGCTGATGCACACAGAGAGGGAGGGAGAGACAGCAAGGGCTGTGACAATACTTATCCTGGCTAGGCCATCCCATGTGCCAATATACATTACCTACATCATGTTACATCATGTCCCTACTATCCACCCCTGTATTGCAACCCTCACACCTACCTCAATATCTAAGTTGGACAGTACAACTGGAGTCATCCACATGATGACTAACAAAGCCATTTCTGCTGACACAGCATGATTCAGTATCAATTGTATGCCTGAATACATATCATACCTCTCCGTGCCCCTATAACCCATTGGATGTCCAGCTGACTGAACAAACCTCTTCTGGACACTACAGTAACAACACATGATCAGACCATGCCCTCTGTAACATATCCATAACATTGAAGACAACTCCACTCGCAGACCACACAGCACCTGCCTGTCACATTACATGCCAGACAAAACACTCTGTACAGTGATGCCAATATGAAAATCAACAGTTATTTGGCCATTAAAAGTCAGACACCCAAGCATTTGACATCTGTTGTGTAAAATAAGAGTCTGCAGTATAGCTATGTGAATAGTCTGGCCCAATCATAGAGCCAGATCAGCAGACACCAAACACATATATATCACAACTGATCATCCTGCTAAGTGCATCTACAAACTCCCATATATCACATATGACACATCCATACTCAATCACTGAGTGCAGTGTCACAACAGATGTACTTCAAGAACACACATATTACATCTTGGTCTACTCAAAATGTAACCACAAATGCAGTCACACCTGTCAGACTCTGCAACATGACAACTCCACCATCAACCACCATTCCAGAAATGACAATAGCTGTCAGAGAGGCCAGACAACATGCATCTCAGACAGTAAATGTCATGATGCATTAGGCAAACATGGACCAACACCACTGTCTGTACACCACTTACACATCCCACTACTACTTTAGCCAGCCAGGGGAGACTAAATGCAATATTAGATTCATATCTACATGCCATGTGACATTCAATAGGCCAACCTCTCCTAACCTGTCACTTCAGCTTGCCCAAGACAAGCAGAAAAGTCCAAGCCCATCAGATGTGTCCCCAACTCACCATTAGGACATGATGCAGACAGTAACACTGCAAAGTAGCATGTCAATTGCTAGGCCATTGTCACACAACCCGTACACATAACATGGTGACATATATGAGACCTGTCAAGGCACTTACTACCTCTAGTACGATTCCATTAGTTTAACGGTAACATCTCCACAAGTATTACACCTAGGAATGCACAATGTCTGCAGCCAGACCTTATCAATTGTACATGTATCAGTATTCCAGTTAGCCTAACTACACATACCCTACAGTCAGCAAATCACCTATGTCTGACAATACAGCTATCAGAGCAATGATCCAGTCCCATGAATGCCTTATCTGTAGTGGAACTGTAATGGCAGCCCCACATTCAGTCAATAACATTACCAGTCCATGATGTATTCAGTCCTTGTGATAAAACTGAAGTCACACAGTAGCATATACAGGTATGTAACACAGATGGGAGTGGGCTGACTCCTCAGAGCCACAAATGCAGATGGATGGAGCTGGTCATACTCAGTGCTTAGGGTGATACTAATACTCACATCCATTGCATAGGCAGGATGGTCTCACACATGTGGCCATGCCATTTGACCAGCTCCACATTTCAGATATGGAGCGGTCTAGTAATGGGAGATGTACATCCACTGACAGTAAAGCATGCCAACACATCTACTATCTATACTCAGCCAGGGTGCATGATACCCATTTCCAATTGATGATACACAGGATTTCATTATAGCATCACTTTGCCTGCAGTGAGGCACATTATCCTTAATAAGCCCAGCCAAGTGCTAGGATTCAGTCAGTACTCACCCCCTTGTGGCTGCTGTGCTGCCCTCAAACGCCAAAATGCCGGCCACTAGTAGGGTCAAGGTCTGAAGGGTACCCCTCCCTCATTGGGAGGACATCCCCAGATGTGCCTCTGAGGTTTCCGGGCCCAGCGTCTCAGGTCCTCCCACCGTTTTCTGCAGTGGGTGCTCCAGGGTCTGCACTTGCTTGGCGATGGCATGCCAGATGCCTTTCTTCTGATGGGGATTCACCTGCATGGATAACACAGAGAGAAAGAGAAAGTCAGGTACACATGCCCCTCACCAACAGCAGTGGACAATACACATCAGACTCACCAAGTGCCCACACATGCCCTTCCTCTCCCCTCACATGCATGTACTCCCTCCCCACTACACTTACTCCTTACATCATCACAAACACCCCTATCACACATGACTGTGGCATTGTGCTCACCTGTTCCTTTGGTGCCCCATACAGCTGTCAGCTTCACCAGCTCTTCTGGGGTGAAGGCTGTGGCCCTATCACCTGCAGAATATGGCATGATGGCTCCCATAGACAGGACACAGCAGCTCAGCTCAGCTCGGCTCGTGGAGGTCTTGCAAGAGTGTCAGAGGTCAAGTGAGCAAGGCGGCACAAAATGGCGGTCACGACCATTGCGTACAGGACCATCACCACCAGCGGTGATCTCCATTGGCCCCAGTCCCCCATAGGCAGCAAAGTTATCCAATGAGAAGCGCCATGATGACATACGCCTGCGACTTAGGCTGCTTCCAACTGTCCTGTGCAGCAGGCCAGGCGGATGCCATTTTGTGCACATATCATGCATTTGCAGTCCCTAAATAAGTGCGTCATACACATTTATGTGCAAAGTGGGGAGTAGGCCAATGTTGTGCCATCATAGTTTAGCAAATACATGTGACATGCATGTCTCTGTGATGCTTCAGCTTGCCCATAATGGTATGTGTCAGCAGTGCGACGCATGTCTACAGTGTTAGGTGTGTGTGTGATGATGACATGTTCTGCTTACGTGTGTGATGTACTTATTACAGTACATTTTCAACTCTGTATCCTAGATAGCCTGCCATGAGGAGATTGAGACATGCACCAGTGTACCGACCACTAGATGACCTTGCAACCATGGAGGACAGGCATATCATCCAGACCTATCGTCTGAATCGTCCGACCATCATGAATCTATGTGCCCAGTTGGAGCCTGATCTAATGCCTGCCATACACAATCCGTATGCCATCCCTCCCACAGTAAAAGTCCTGTCAGTGCTACACTTTCTTGCCACTGAGTCCTTTCAGAATACAGTGGGCTTGACAGCAGGGATGTCACATCCCATCCTCAGCCTTGTGTTGAAGGATGTACTGTGTTCTTTATTGAAACATCTGGACAGCTACATCAGGTTCCCCCATTGTGGGGATTTGGCCTATGTGAAGGCAGACTTCTATGATGCCGGACACATCCCTCATGTGATAGAGGCCATGGATGCCACCCATATAGCCTTGCTCCCTCCCAGTGCCAATGAACAGGTGTATGGGAACAGGAAGAACTACCACTCGATCAATGTTCGGGTGGTGTATCTGGCAGACCAGTACATTGCATAGGTGACAGCCAGGTTTCAGGATCTGTGCATGACTCCTACAGTCTGAGGAACAGCAATGGACCACACATTATGGCACGACTACACGCAGAGAGGGTTTGGATCATTGGTATGTATACATTTGGATGTCTGTCTCTGTTATGGCACCAGTCAACACAATCTTCACTGTGGCTGTACCTGTACTGTAACAGTTCCTGCCTTTATGCACACAGGCTATCCTAACCTTTCCTGGCTGTTGACACCAGTGAGGTACCCCGCTCCACAGAAGGGGAACTCCGTTTCAGTGAGGCCCACAGCAGGACATGGTATGTAATCGAAAGGACATTTGGCCTTCTGAAAGCCAGGTTCAGGTGCCTGGATGTCTCTGGAGGTGCTCTCCTCTACACTCCCCAAAAGGTATGCCAGATCATAGTTGCCTGCTGCATGCTCCACAATCTTGCCCTGAGGTGTCAGGTACCATTGCTAGCTGATGATGACAAGGTGGCTGGACCAGTGGCTAGTGATGCAGACATGGAAAGTGATAAGGAGGCAGATGAGGATGGTGCAGTTGACTCTAGGACTGAGCCCATCAATCAGTACTTCCAGTGATGTACAGGTATGCTGGCTGTGTATTTGCAAGTGATGTGAATTCACATTGATTGGTGACAATGGTCCTCCTGATTAGTTTCATCAGTGGTGTTGTATTGTGTTCCTATACCTGTGTGTATGTTGGGGGAGGTAAGTGCTTGAATGTAAAGTGCAGAGTTTACAAGTATCTTTTCTTACATGTGTACTCATTGCAGGTTGCTAGATTCACATCTCCTTTGGACAGCCCTGTGTTGAGCTGGGTGTACCACAGTCTCTTGTTCTCATGTTATTCCACCCACTGACTGTGTTATGAAAATCAATGCCTCTGCTACCCATGGCTTGAGGCATTAATGCTCATTAGCCATTGGTAACTGCAGACAGATGAGGGTTTAGAACATGACAGATGGCAGTTACAGTGAATTGTCATGTATGTCCTGTGACTGGGGATGTAGAAATGTCATCTGTTTTTCCCTGCTTTGGTGCCAATCTATACTGAGCTGGACAACTATGTACTGCATATGTGCGTTGTGTGGGACCATGCCTTCTGTCCTGATGTAACTCTGTCATGTTCTCTTTTGCAGGTTGGATGAGTGATTTTACTGTAGTGTGTGCCTGGACTAGTGACTACCTGACATCTGTCTTGCGACATATCTGTTGTACTGCGTCTCCTGCAGAGGATGCCTCACTCTGCTGTCCAGTACACTTCCTGTTGGTTTAGTGGTGCATACCCACATCACATTTTGCTGACAAAATGTTTGTACATGTTTGAATAAAGACACATATGCTGTAGCTTTGATCAATAGTGTTTATTGGGCACATAGGGGAAATGTGAACAAACAGTCTATGGCGCATACAGTGACAAACAGGTGATGAGTCGGGTCATGGTAGTTGTAATCATCAGAGAAGGTAGCACAGCTGTAGGTAGTACAGGTCCTGTGTCCAAGGGCCATGTTGGTGTGCCCTGTTTGCTCATGGTAAATCAAGCTTGCTAGATGTGAGTGTGGATGGTTGTACATTCCAGCATGGTGACCAAATGGGAGGAGGGTCTGTGTGTATGCATGGTAACTTGTCCTGTCTGTGCATTTGGGATTTGCCTTCTTACTTTCTAGCCCATGCTCAGTCCATTTCAGGGTTGTAAATCTGGATGACTGTCCATTAGGTTTGGGGACAGTGGTATGACTGTGTTTGGCCTTGTTTGACAATGAGTAGTGCCATTGCATTGCTGTCATTGCCATGTAGTGGTCCACAGTCGAAGCATCTAGTTGGTGTAGCTAATGCAATAGGCATACATGCAATAGATGTGCTGTGGAGTGCACATAGCAGGTTTTGATGTAGATGGGCTAGTGCATTGTGGGAGTCGCAGTGATTGTTATTGGCAATGCTAACCATGCACTTGCAAGAGACTGTGCAGGAATTGGGGCTGGGTGGTGGTGTGGCATGCAGGAGAGGGCAACTAGGTGATTAGGTGGGAGGTGTAGTGGGAGATTGAGTGAATTGGGGAGTGTTTGGGTGGTGTGGAAGCATGCTGGACAGGACAAATGTGTGCCAGGGGAGTGATAGTTCCTTACCAGAGTCCAGTCCGAGTATTGCAGTCAGGCCCTCTGGGTGCAGGATCTCCAAGACCTTCTCCTCCCAGGATGTGAACTCTGGGGGAGGAGGTGGGGACCCACCTCCAGTCTTCTGAACAGCAATCTGGTGGTGTGATTTCATGGAATGCACCTTCCCCCCTAGGTCATTCCTCCTCTTCCTGATGTCCTCCTTTGTACGTGGATGGTTGTCTACTGAGTTTACCCTGTCGACAATTTTCTGCCATAACTCCATTTTCCTGGCAATGGATGTTTGTTGCACCTTGTGGCTGCACCCTGACAATTTCATTGACCATGACCCTCAACTCATCATCTGTGAAGCATGGGTGCTTTTGTCAGGACATGGTGGTGGTTGTGTTGTGGTTTGGGGTGGGTGTTGTATGTGCAAGGGTGCAGTGTAGGGTGCTTGGTGGGGTGGGGGTGTTTAGTTGTATGTGATGGTCGGTTGTGGTGTTTGTGTGTATTTGTTATGTGTGTATAGTGTTGTTTGTGCAGTTGTATGGTGTGTGCTGAGATGTGTCTGTGTGCCTAAATTGTAAAGGTGGTGTCTGCTGATTTTTGCCTGCTCTCGGTGTATGCAGTTGTCATTTTGGTAGCAAAGGATTGTGGGTTGTGTGGGGATGTGTTATATAGTGCAGTGGGTAGATGTGTCTGCTGTGTGTATATGTGTCAGGTGTGGGGAATTCGAACAGGCCAATGTGGTGTTGTATTCTGTCTGAGGTGAGTTTTAGTGCGCGTTGTTCGCACCGCCAATGGTTTTCCACCATGGTAGTACCGCTGTGCTGATTTGTGGGTCGTAATCTGATGGGTGGTAAGTTGTCGGGCTGGCGGTGGAACCGCCTCTTGCCCCCGCATCTGTGTCCTGGCAGTGTCGGATTTCTGGCTGTTTTGTGGCAGTCTTCAGTGTGTGACTCTTAATACGGCAGTTAGATGACCGCCACCGCAGCAGTCTTCCGAAAAGACCACCAAAGTCGTAACGAGGCCCTAAGTCTACTTGCATTTAAATAGGAATGTGATTACAATATGGCCACATAACGAAGAGGTCAATTTGTTTTTGCTTGTTTTGCAAAATAAATACAAGAGAGACTTTTGGCTTGTGAAAATCCTGCATTAGGTAACGTTTTGGAGATTGCAAAAGGTATTAAGCGATCCGATGTATCTGCAGGAGCCATTCCTGCACATGAAACTAGATACTCCACTGCTATTTGTGCTGTAGTAAACAAGGAAAAAAAAATAGAAAGGTCCTCAGAAGAGACTTGTTTTAGATGCTGATCTAAAAGTAATTTAGGAAATAGTCCAACATGTCTAGTCCTAGGTAAGCATTACATAAATTGCAGAAAGACTGGTCATTTCCAGAGTATCTGTAGGGTCATAAAGAATTGCATCTTTTAGGTAAACTGTGTGGAAATGCAAGAACAGGATGTAATAAGTGACTTCATATTAATAGTAGAGGACCAGAGTCAAAAGTTAAAGAAACATTAGGGCCATGTTTATACTTTT
The DNA here is from genome assembly GCF_031143425.1 of Pleurodeles waltl. Classification (NCBI taxonomy): domain Eukaryota; kingdom Metazoa; phylum Chordata; class Amphibia; order Caudata; family Salamandridae; genus Pleurodeles; species Pleurodeles waltl. The sequence goes on from NC_090442.1 coordinate 655,963,842, forward strand.
TGACGCAAAACTGCGCAGATGCAGTTTTGCGTCAAAGATTTTAACGCCATTTGTTTGCGCCACTCGGGCGTCAAATTTATACTTTGACGCACGGCGGCACAAATCACTGGTGTGAGTCACTTTTTTTACTCAAACCAATGCGCCATGTCGTAAAGAAAAACAACGTTGACGTGGCGAAAATGACTGTGAGCCGATTTGCGACGTCGCAAACCGGATATGGTCCTTTTTTTGACGCAATAGCATCAAAAAGCAGCGCAAATACTGCAAAATGTGCTAAGGAGAGCCAAAATGGATCCCAGATGCTTGGACAGACCCCGTGAAGATGACAACAGACCAGGAACCAGCCAGTATGATCCACACAAGACCCAGGAGAGGGAGAAGAAGAAAAGAAAGTGTTGCTTCAGTGCAGAGGAGCAGTAAATTCTGGTGAAAGAGGTGACGGAACACCAGCACCAACTGTTTGTCACTTCAAAGTTGCCAATCAGTAGGAGAGAGGCAATATGGCAACAACTTGTTAAGATAAACAGTGTGGCAGAAGTAAGGAGAACAGTCATCGAGTGCAAGAAATGCTGGCATGACTGCAAGCGCAGGACCAAAGAAAAGATGGCCAGCAACAGGAAGGCAGCACTGCAGACTGGAGGTGGGAGTTCAGCACCGCAGGAGGCCCTGAACCACATGGAGGAGATGGTGGTAGCCGTCATCCCTGAGGAGATCGTCACAGGGATTCAAGGACAGGACAGCACAGACTACCAGTAGACAACACAGATGCAGGGTAAGTCGCATGGGGATCAAAAATGGCTATTTGTTAAATGTAAGCGGGGGGCCTACCTACTACACAATGCATGGAAATCATGATAATCAGGGAGTGGAATGGGTAAAGGGGCACGGCACAGGGGCATGGCCCGTTCAGAGGAAACCTGGGGCACAGTACTACACTACACCTACAACCTTTGCATGGGGGTATGCTGCCATGCCAAGGATTTTGGAAAGGTAAAGCCAGTCCAGGAGGGTAGGGTACAACGTAAAACTGGCCTGCTGTCACATGACAGCTGGTATTCTCCCTACATGAACTAGGGCTCAATTAACAGTCTCAGACCATATCTGCAAGTGGAATTTAACATTGACAACAGTTGCCACTACCACCTCTGCTGTGTGTGCAGGTCAAGTAGCTAATGGCAGTTATGTGCCCATGGATCGAACACACCCAAATTAGAGGGTTCAGGATGACAACTTTATCAATCCCCTGTAATCAATAAAAATGTCCTAATCCTGTCAAATGTGATTGGCTATAGTTGCTACAAACATCAGCCATTGTTATAAACATTATGAGGTACACAGCACTAATGTCAAACCCATGCTGCATATGTCAGGGTCAACCCTGTGCCTGGGTCAGAATAGCTCCAATGACACCATGCAACATCCCAAATGTCACACTTCTCAGACAACAGCATTGAGGGGGAGGACAGATGTCACCAGCTAGTGAAATTCACCCTCACAGTCAGAAGAGGAAATGGAACACTGCTAGGACCATCAGTGCAATCCAATGTAGCACACTTTCCCCAACATCAACATTACACACTACCAATGCTGACATCTGTAGTGCGCCATGCCAATGCTATCCATAGTATATGATAGGTCTCAGAAACATATAGCTGGATGTGAAATATCTGAGACTGGCTCAGTTCCAGATTGTGAAGTGTGGTGCAAGTGCCATCAGGACAACCACAGCCAGTGCAAGGCCTCACCATGAGAATGGAAGTAGACGGAGGGTTGAGTAGGACAAGAAGGCGGCAAATCACAATTTGGCCAGAACCAACACCTAGAGAATGTGATGCTGACAAGTCCCCAAACTGACCACAATACATGTGACATGCAGGTGGGGCATAGGTCATGGGAGAATGCTAATATTAAAGACAGGAGTAATGAACAGGAACCTATATCCCAATGTGCAACAAATAGGAAGGCAGGCATGTCACATTACAAATCGCACAACACATACACACTCATTTTACAATATCTATTTGCATAGGACGATGGCTCTCCTGGGGATATGCCTGTCCTGGACTTCCCTGATGACATGGATGACGAGCTGACAAACATCAGCCAGCAGACCCTCCAAGATGTCCTTGGGACCCTCCAGACCCCACCTTCAGTCGCAAGGAGGAGCACAGATACAGCAGCCATCACATAGGACCCACCCACCACCCCAATTGTACGACCTGCCAGCTCCAACCCAGCTGAGGACTCTGACAATACTGGCACCAGCTTTGAGACAACTGTAGTTGGAGTACAGTGGGAGCTGGCCAAGGAGGTGCAGGTGGGGATGGAAAATATGGCAGCCAGCCTAGAGGGGGTGGCTTTGTGCATGATGTCAACTGCAGAACAGGCAGCAGCCATGCAAGGGCGAACATCAATCTTGCATGAACTTGAAAAAAGTGTGAAGGAAATCAGCACAGCTGTAAGAGAGTTGACACAACACCTCCAACAACAAACCTTTCAACATGTGCACGAATGTAATATTGACCCCCTCAGGGCCGACCTGGCTGCCTACCACAGTGATGTGGCTGCTATTCTTAAGAACCATCAGCTCCTCCTTGCTGCAGTACTGCCCTTAATAGCCCCACATTTGGCAGCTACCGGGATGTCTCACTCACGTCTTCAAACACTGAGGTGTGTGTTGCCCGTTCACAACCACAACCAGCAAGGGCAGAGGAGACAACACACACATCAGAAGATGAAGACGTGGAACAGATCACCTTCACCGGTAAGAGTACCCGGTAGCACTAGCCCCTGCCACCGAGCCACTTATAACCAAGGTTCTGTGCTTTGTAACATGCCAAGTTTGCAACAGCTGCTCACAAGGACTGTTCTCCAGCCCACTGTTTATCTTGTCATTCTGCCATGTGTATGTCTCTCACTAACTCATTGGCAAATCCTGTCCCTCTGCACTGTCTGACACTTCCCCCCAGCATGTCCAATGACATGTCCTTTTGCACTTGTGTAGGATCACAATGGAAGGTGTCACACTAATGGACTCACAATCATGGACAATGTAAATATAAATAGCACTTACATAACAACTTTGTCTCTGTGTAATGTGACACATCAACCGTGATGGAGATCAGTGATGTTTACCTCATGTCAATGATTATAGAATGTCAATACAACTGCCCTGAACAAATGTGGGCTGATAACTATGCACTGTGGTCTGGATTGTACCATCATCTGCCCTTCCTGAGGGTTAATTCTGATGGAAATCGAAACTATACAGTATAATGATGTGTTGGACAGAAGAAGTCTTCCATAAGGGATGTCTAAGCCAAAAATTATTGCCTTCAACTTTTTCTTCAAACCAATCTTTACATATGTGACATTTGACCCACATTTATCCTCACCCACACCATACAGCAGGAATGGATGTGTATGAGTGTACGTACAAATATGTAACCTAGCTGAACAATGTAACAAATGAGAGGTGTGAGTTATATATACCATACTACATGAGATCATACTACCACTCACCTTATAAGGCTTCACTTGAACATCAGGCTGCAGACAGATTTAACACAGTGTCCTCAGTACCAAATCTGGTCCCAAAGTATGTGAGAGTGAACAAATACATCAAAACTTAACAACATATTGGGATCCATAGTAACCTTGAGTGGGGGGGTGCAATGGTTGGCATATTCTTAGCAAAGGAGCTCTGGTGTAGCTCCCAATGTAACAGCTCAATTGGGATTTGGTTGCAGGATGGGACACAAATGCAAATAATAAAGGGACACTGTTTACCCATGCCAAGACCTTGATCCCCAAGCATATGACACATACTGTAAAGGATTACCTAAATATTTATTTAACAGTAAAAAAGGAAGATAAAACCTGGGGAAACACCTTCCCTTACCTAACTTATCCTAACTACACATTACCCACAACAGGCCCTAACTAACCTAAGCTAAACTTACTTATCACATTTAACTAAACAATCTAAACATCAACCTCCCACCCCCCCTTATAAGACGGGACACATGGAGGACAACATATACTAACCTAAACACATACTATCTTATACTAAACAAATATATATTTTTTGGGATTTTTATAGTTTATATATTTATTTTTTAAACACCAAAACCCCAACATCATCCCCCACCCACCCACACACATAATAAAAAACAGATATTAAAAGTATCATGTCCCCACCCCTCCACCCACTACTACTAACTAAACTAACAGCCTATTCTAACCTAACACTAAGCCCCCTAAACCCACTAATTGAAAGAACCAGAAAAGAGGAGGGCGGGGAGGGAATCATGGCTGAGGATATATTGGTCACAAGTTCACCCTCCGCAGGGTCTTCTTTATGGCACCCACCTTCTTATTAACTTGTGCCACCTCCTGCTGCAGCCTGTTCATTTTCCTCAAAATACGTTCAATGACACGTTGCATCCGTTGGAAATCTGAAGAGTCAATGACTGCAGCAGGGGTGGTCTGGGTGCCAGTTGAAGATGTTTGTCCCATTGTCGGTGCCATGCGTGTAGGAGGAGGTGCAGGTGGTGCTGTGATAGGTCCGGGAGCAGTGGAGGTTGATGGCATTGCAGTGGTGCCTGCTATGGTTGGTGCCACCTGGGTGGTAGTGGTGGTGCTGGTGGTGGTGGCTGTGGTGGACACCGAAGGGCCCCCTTGGGCAAATGCCCTCTACACTCCGGAGGCTCTTTCATGGCGATAACGCCGTGCTATGTGGCGGAACCCAGACTCTACATCCAGAATGTGGCGGTAACGCATCGCCCAGAGCTGAAACTCCCGAATCTGGATGGCATTCATATTGGCTGCTGTTAAAAAAAAGATAAAACCAAACATTAGGTACTTCATTTTGTGATATAGCTACTGAAGTAAATCACGCAATACACCTAATGTACCAGAAACAGGCCATATCATCATACAGATCACAGATTGTCCCTGAGGAAGTACATGCCAACGCAGCCTACACATGTCCTATCTAACAGCACAGCAATGCTCTAAAAGATGTGTAACAACTTAAATGAACAATGCATCATAGTTCAGCCATTTGTCACATAATAAATGCTGCAAGTCCTCCACGTGTGACAGGCCAACTAATGACTATCTTCTGGATGGCAATCAAGGGCCACAAGATCTGTGATTTGTGAATGGAATTGCCAGGATAGAATGCAGTTGCTAATCATGAGTGGGTATCCTAGTTTTGGACAAGTGATTTACAGATTTACATGTCTGTGTACTAATCTTGGCAAACATGTTCATTAGCGAACATGGTGGCTCTAGTCTGTGGGTAAGACTTTGGCATCCCTATTCTGTGAGATTCAGGGTCTGACTTGCTGACTAAATCATAAATATGGCCCTCTTCTATTTTTTCTTAATAAAGGTTTTATCAACAAATGTCACCCTATTCACATGGCCATGCCTACAGGGCTGCACTACAATCCCAAAATATGACTATACTCTAATGGTTGTCCAACTCAAAGATGGAAAAAAAATGATACTTCACTCAAGTAACATATCCGATCATTTACCAGCACACCATACCTTGCTATGTGTCCAACGCACAGGAGTCAATCACACAACAGCTGCAAACACAACACAGAACAGAAATATCAACACTTACTGGAGATGTCTGGGTCCGCAAATCGAGCCACCTCTCCGATTGTGTAGGGGGCAGGTCCACCTGTAAAGCATGGAAGGGAGAAATGTGCTCAATGTATGTGCACTGTACAACACTTCCAAATACAATTACTGTGTGTAACATTAAATCTGAAAGTCCAGCCTCTCAGGCATGATGATACTGCAACAGACTGCAAACATGTACAGACCCGGTGACTCCAGTGAGTGATACACACATATCTGCACACATGCAGTGGCCCTAACTATCATGTGGTGGCAAACATGCTCCATCATTTGTTTGCAGACTCATTTATGGAGTGTACTCCTCTCATCATTTGTATCAATGAGAGACATGCAAGGCCACTTTCCTGGAGCACTGCAATACCAATCACTCAGGTATTGTGGCTTGGGCAACAAATGACAATCCTTTACTGTGTGACACACCTGTGGGTTGATTTAAGGTCATGATTTATCATGCTTTCTATGGTCCCTTACATGTAGGGCCTGTGTTGTGTCTAGGTTACATATGCTACATTAACATGGTACCCTGAGCCACGTATGCCCCCCATGACACCATAATGGCAGGGATCCTGTGCATTAATTGGTGACAGTTTTAGGCTAGCCATGGATTGACCAGTTTTCATATTTGGATACAACAAGGAGACATATGTTGACAGTGTATATTGTAGTCATCCATGACAGACTGCAAGGGCACAGGTGTAGTAATTGCACCTGAAATGTGTCACTCATTGCCCTGTTTACCCAATATGGGTTTCAGAAATCACAGATGAGCCCCATTCATCATCTTACATTTGCCAATTTGGTTGATCAGCGGATATACAGCAAACTGACAATGTGATATTATTAATACATGGTTTAGCAAATGTACCACTGTGTCAATCATGATGATGTAGGTTTCAATTTGTATGTACCTTCGGAATGACAGCAGTCACAGGAATGCTGGTGTTCTGATCTTAGCATACACCCATGTCAGTGATAGCCTCCATACTGGGAGGTTAGTTATTAACCATATGCTGCACTAGATCACCATGGGTGTGCCAAACTAAACTAGCAAAGTATTAGTCAACTTTATATGTATGATGGAATTGGTCAGGGGTCCCTTGCACGACATCATGCACTTAATCCATAGTGATCATGCATTCCCCAATGTCAGGTATCCCATGATGATCCCATAACTTATGAGAAGTACATGGCAATAGAGTAACACAGATGGCAAATGCATTAGCTTGGGTCCAGCTATTGTGACTAAGACCAATCTAAAACACACAGGTACAATGAACAGAGGGCCATGTATAGTTGTTACCCCTCAATTTGTATCATTTGCTTCATTTTATGTGCCACAGCTATGGTAAGTAGCACCAAACATTTTGATATGTACCCGTGTGCATTACTTTTGGCATCTATCCCTAATATAATTGTGAAACAACCAAGTCAAACTATCAGCCTAAGATGTTACCTGAGGTGAAAAATAACTTGTTACGTATGTGTCAGAATCCAGTTCAGACATGTATCCGAAATAATTGGGGGACACATTAATTCTTGAAAATATCTGGATTATAAACATGTCTTTCCTGGTACACTCACAGGCCATGCATGAAACATATGTTAGAGCCACATTTGCATCATCGATTGACGTGAAGACAGCACTAATTTACAGGCTCCAATTGTGTTTTGTAAGTTAGTGCAACTGTTGCATCAACAAATGACGGTAATGTGTAGGAATTATTGTATAACTCACGGCAACTGTATGTTTAACTTGCATTCCACACGTCCAAAAACATTGCCTGCAGCATATGAACAAATCTGCTACTGTCACTACAGAGCATTTAAATGTGCACATTACTCTGAATTGTACTAACCAACAGGGCCACCAATCACAATCCCCAGGTGGTCCAGCAGGTCTTGCTCTCTGGCAACCAGGTCAGCCCAACAGTGTTTTAGCTGGTGGTCGTAGCGCGGTGTGTTGTATATTCTTTTGTGATGGTACAGGACCTTTGCCCACCGGAGCCTCCTTGCCTCTGTGTGTTACCCCTGTATCACACGGCCACCTGCTTCTATCATTAATGGGAGGAAGTGGCACACCAGCCAAATAAATCCCCCCAGCTCCTCATCTCCCATTCTACCAAGACGTGGCCTACCCAACATGCTTGAAAAAAAATGAGTAATTAAGGGGTACAGAGGATAATGAAGGGAAAGGAGGAGAGGGAAATGAAAATTAAAGAACACTACAACAGCCCAACTATCCCAAAACTAACACTACCCACAACAGACTCCCAACAGTACAAAGACAAAATTAGACACCAGAAATGACAAAAATACACTTACACAGGATAACACAGACACTTAGGAAACACCAAAAGACAATATAAAGAGCACACAGGAGACAAATTCACAATATTCATAAAGAGACAATTCCCAACACAGCCACACAGTCAAGAAAAATCACAGACTGCAAAGTGAAAGTGAAAGTACACCCACTGTACCAATTCTGTAAACAGGATATCCTATTACATCACTTCCTGCCTCAAATGCGGTGCGTTTTTATTATGATGCATCAAAATATTATAACACTTACAGTCTGTGTGTCATTTCTTTTTACGCACATGCTTAGAAATGACCCCGCATCCATATTTTCAAATATTTTTCATAGTTTACCAATTTCATGGGGTACAGTGTGGGAATTACCGTGCAGGGTCAATGGATGTATCATGGCAGTGAGCGTCATTTTTCAACGCATATGCAGCATTTTTTGACACATGTGCGTCTTTTTTGACGCGTATGCGTCAAAATTTCTGTCTTTTACTGGGTTTGGGTCATTTCTCAATTTAATTAGTACATCACAGGTGTGACTATACAGAGATACGCTGTTTGCACCTACATTGTGCATTCCGGTGTATGGGCACATGTGGCAGATCATACTACTGCGGACCATGATCCTCTAGTTGTTGTACTGGATTTGCACTCTTCACTGACGCAATAGATGCCCAAACGTGTGGAATACAAATTGGTATTACCCAGTTTGAGCAGGTTGTGCGTCAATAGAGGATAGCAAGGCTACGCAACTCAATACAGTAACTCATTGCCTGTGTGTCAATGTGTGTGAATTGGCTCTTACAAATGTAGTTGTCCCACTTTGTGAACATCACAAGATGTGTTTTCTTAAATGTGCTTGTATGCATGTGTTGTCAATGTGGCCAACCATCAGATGCTATTCAGTGTGGAAATGAGAAAGGAAATGTGTTTGTCATACACGTAGCAACAAATGCTGTGTGAACTTCCCAGATTTTTTGGGACATAAGCATCTCCAATGACAAACCATGCACAGGATAGATAGAAGACGGTTGATCATGGCAAAGTTCCAAGACTAGTCCATCACATGTACTGGAATGTTGGATACCACTTCCTGGGAACTTGTTTGTATACTACCAATGAGTCAGGCATTGGAAAATGCTATGTGGGTACGATGTTTGTTAAACCGAGTCCCAAAACCAATCCACAAATGTAATGTCACGCCACAGTTTGAGTCATATAAATTACCTATGTTTCTCCTGTGGCAGTGGAGGACCAGCAGACCAAGCAGCACGTGTTCACTTACTTCCAGTGGTTAATTGCACAAAGGTGTCCAGTTCAAGTGTGTGGGCCAATGTTTAGCCTTTATCATTATTGGGGTCCATGTGGTCACAGTTACGTGCAGGTCTAGTCATGAGTCTGTGGAGCCATTCATCCTTTGCAGCTGAATTGAATGAAAGCCAAACAGGAATAGAAAACACACATGGGGGTAGTCCAGCTATGGCACTGCAGATGTTTTATAAGCCTGACAACAGGGCAACCTTGATGTCCTCACAAAGTTAATGAATCAGTCATTTTAAACCGGCAGGTTTCCTCACAACATTTGTACACAGGGTGGCCTCTACAATTCCCACTGCAGCCGGGAACATCAGTGCCTCTGTGCTGATTAATCTCACAGCTATTCACCACGCAAGCCCCATCAATATGTTGGGGGCAATGTGAATCAGTGTGTGGACCGTCAGGGTACAAACATGTGTTTACATTTCATGCACATTATCTAAAGTTGTTTGTTGTGCTGGAAGCACCATACCCAATCCATGCATACAGCCATGGTACACTGTCACATGAAACCCAGACAAGGGATGGGCCATGATTAGGCTATTTGAAGACAGGTTCCACCCCATGATACGATAAGTAAACTGATTACGCTATACAATGTATTTGAGTGTTCATTGTATACCTACCTGACACAATACCCCAGGAGGAGAGTGAGGGCATGGAAAGCAACTATGAGACAAATGTAGCCACAGGTAACCTTTATGGTAACGCAAAGACAGGAACCAGTCAGGCTAACAGGATGCAGGGTCAATCAGGAGCAAAAATTAACAAGGCAAATACACAGTGAGCAGACTGATACTGGTCAAAGGTGGAACAACACTTTGTAAAATGAAAACTGTATTTGTCCTGTGTGCTGCAACGTTCCACAATAATCCAAGACCTGTGTTACCCAAGTGATTTATACGGCAGTGCATAACAGTGATACACATATTAAGGCAGTTTCTATGCCGTTCCAGGCAGCTGCAAGGGCAGTGCATGTTCAAATGGCTGGTCTGCATGGAGGTGCACACAGGTGTGTGCAGCTTCAGTCTCTCACAAGTCCTGTAGGTGAGAATCAAGTTCAAAGGGCCAACAGTACCTTTCACATGGGAAGCAATGGACAGGTGATTACAGGCCCTACAGTCTACAAGTCAGTGCATTATTCGACCAGAAGTCCATGCAGACAGAAGAACAATGACTATGGCATACCATACTGAAGAGGGAAGCACACTGGAGTCAGAATGTGAGTCTGGGTGTGTGTAGATGAGGGATTATCTGGGTACAAATAGTCAATTTCCAGGGCCCCCTCGAGAAGGGTGGGGAGAGACAGAGAACATGGCAGTGACAGGACTTATGACCTGGGATGGCATGTGCAGGGGATGTCTTGTGAGCAATGCTAGTCATACCTGGGGCACTCATGCTATCCATTTGCTGCTTACATGGATTTCTTGTCACACATACTCCTTGCAAAGATAGCTGATGTCACACTTACTGCTGTCAAGGGTCTGGTCATACCTTCTTGTTACCAATGCTATAGCACATCCACTGCCTCATGTATGAGGCATTTTTTTCCTTAGTCAATGATGGTGTCTTAGTTGTGTGCCATATGCTGCAATGAACCATGTTGCCAACATGTATGTGTGAAATAGCTGTGGTCCTCTGCTATTGCCCTTCAAAAGAAAATGGACAGGATATATGTCATTTACAGTGTGTGTGAAGTTGGGTGTACATTCATACCCATCAAATGTGATGTGGATTTTTCAGTAGCCTAATAGGTAATCCTGCAATGCTCCATGAGGCTACACTCTGATTATGAATCTTAGGGATAATGTGATGCAAAAATGATTACCCAAGCCATGATATAGTGATTAGAATAGGTGTTTAATGACATATGGTAAGCCAGTGGTGATGGTGAGTAGAGTTAAAAGAAGTTTTGGACAATGTGTTGTCTCCAACGCAATCCTGCAGCTGTGTTTGGATGGTCCACCTCATGTTGATGGACAACGTCCTTCTCTTCCTCCTCTTCAGGCATTTGTGGGTCTGGTTCATAGAGGGGAATGTTCCTCCTTACACAAATGTTGTGCAGGATGGCACAGGTCAAAATGATCTTAGAGACCATTTCTGGTGAGTATAGGAGGCTGCCTCCGGTGATGTCGAGGCACCTGAATCTTGACTTCAGGATGCCAAAAGTCCTCTCGACTATGGTGCGTGTCCTCCGATGTGCCTCATTATAGGCACGCTCTGATGCTGTGCTTGGGTTTGCAAATGGGGTCATGATCCATGGCTGGATCCCATACCACTGATCAGCTCAAAGAGAAAATGAGTGAGAAAATGTTGATGTTGCTAGTACCATGATTATCACTTTGCATGGCAGTTGTTCTCTGTGACTCATCTGTGTTTGTGTTATTGTGTGGAATCCTAGGCTTCTAGGATGTACCATCAGCATTAGGCTGTTTCATTATCTGAACTGGTTTTTGGCTGATTGACCGGATATTTTTGTAAAGTTGCAGTACATTGTGTACTCCCTTGCATTATGTCATGTGAAAGAGGTGTCCATGTGTCTTAAGTGGGGGTGACATGATACTTCCAAACACAGAATCAATTCCACAGTGGTGGTATCACAGTTGCATATGGCCTGGACATCCCATCCAATTTAACAAATGCAATGGAATTTGTTAAACATCAGTGAGGCCCTTTGATTTGGCAAGGTGACAATGTACAACACATCTCCATAAGTTGTCAGCACTGACGTGTTGACAATTGACTATGCACAAATATCCAATGGGTGACAAGTTCTCTGCAGACCTATTTCTCTGCCCTTGCCGAGTCGACTCATATTCAAACGTGTACCTATACTACTGAACCTGTTCCAGTTCAGCTGGCTAACTTGGTTGTGAGGTCGTCATTTACAGTGTCAGAAGGTCCATATGCCTGTACATCTGTTGTGTGTGTGTGAAATTGTCTCAAACCGTATGTGTAGGAATGTGCACTTTCGATATTGTCACATCAATATGTGTTCTGCGCACAGTCCACTTGCTTATTGGTAGTGGGTAATGTCAGACTAGGAGTGATGCGAGATATTGTTACATTCTCATTGATTCCATGTCACCTTCATTGTAGTCAACATCATCATGCTATGTGTCTCATGGTGTTTAACCTGCAGCAAAACACATTGCACACACCTTACACAGTACTTATTGGTTGGAAGGGTGTTTGATTGAGTGTTATTGATGTGATATTGAAAGATTCATCTTCCAAGTTGTACTGCCATTTAAGGCCATGTCATTGTCATTGTGTTGTTTTTAAATTGTTCCCTTGTGTCTGTGGAGTGGCATCTGTTCTTATTTGGAACTGTCATTTGTCCCTAGGTGTACATCCCATTGAGTGAGGATATCAAACATGCCTAACGGTGTCACAACCTCAGTGTCTTCTTGGCCATGTGTCAATGTAGTGGTGAATGTGTTGTTTGTCCTAGAGGGTTGCTGTGCTGTGTGTAAATAAGTAGGTTTCTTTACTTACCAACAAGTAGGCCATTTCCATATCGTCCATCCTGGAAGTGTTGATTGATGGTGCAGTGACGGAAGATGAGTGAATCATGTACACTCCCAGGATACTTTGCCACGATGTTGGTGATCGAACCCTGGTGATCGACAATGGCCTGCACATTGATGGAGTGTGTGTGCTTCCTGTTGCAGTACAGATGCTCGGTTGCAGCAGGTAGCACAATCCGTACATGTGTGCAGTCAATGGTACCAAGCACGTGTGGGAAGCCGTTGATTTGGTAGAAGCCCTGTTTGGTCTCCTGCTGCTTCTGCTGTGTGTTGGGGAAGCTGATGTGGCGGGGTGTGAGGCAGATGATGGCATCCAATACCTTGGCTAGGAAGGCAGAGAATGAGGTCCTTGAGATCCCGGCAACCAGGGCACCAGTGGTTTGAAAGGAGCCACTTGCCAACATGTGGAGTACAGCTAGCAGCTTGGTTTCTGGTGGAATGGTGTGGGGTGTCTGCAAACTGGGTGCCAGCTGTGGCTCAATGTTGCGCAGCAGCTGCTAAATGGCTTGCCAGTTGAGTCTGTACCTCTGGATGATGTCTTGTTGCTGGAGTCCCAGAAGGGTTGTCCTGGTCCGGAAAATCCTCTCCTGCCTTCTGCGTTGCATTTGGGGTCCCTGCTGGTGTTGTGGAAGCTACTGTTGTTGGTCCTGTGCTCTGCGTCTGCGTGCATGCTGGATGAAAAGCACCTTCATGTCTTCCTTTTGGAGCTCTGGTATTGCTTCTGTGTGTTTTCCTTGTGTACTGGTGTGTTTGCCCCATTTTAACGCCTGTCCTGACCCAGGCGTTATTTTTTTATGCAAATCGGGCTGTGCATCATTTTCCGACTCCGCCTCCCGGCCGTGCGGGATTTTTGCGCGCTAGCATAAATATGGTGCACGGGTGTTTAAGTAATTTTTTGGACAGGAATGCCTACCTTGCATGTCATTAACACAAGGTGGTTTCCCGCATCCAGAAAATAACACACACGGCGGACTTTTGGCATTCGCGGGGTCGGGCATTATAGTATAAATATGGTGCAAGGTTTGCGCCGAATGTGCGTCAACATTTTTGACGCACATTTGGTGCAGACAGAGTATAAATATGCCCCCTAGGTTTTTGGTACATGTGGGTGAGTTTGGGCTTTACATCATAACCGATTCAGACACATTAGCTGACCTGATAGTTTTGGCTATGGCTACTTAGGATAGTGAGCTAGCTGGAAGCCATTTTGGGAAAAAATATAAGCACGTTTTTGAGCCCAAAGTTGGGTGCATTAAAGGTTTTGGGCATCACGTCAAATTAAAAATGAATGCTATTGTAGTCAAACACAGTTAGATCACTTCCACTGAGCACACAAAATGAATTTAATGAGTTGCTAGATTCCAGGGGTAGAGATGCTGTGTTGGAAGCAACAGACTCTTCTGAAGGGGCTGCAGCTGTTGTTTTGGCTAAAAAAGAAATCAGAAAATATTTGTTTGTGTGCAGATTTGTGCTCACTGAATAAAAACATTATCATCGACTGCCATCCCCTACATTGCGTACAAGAAATGTTGATGGCTGTTTCTGTATTTTCTCTCCCTTTGACCTCATATTGGCCTATCACCAGGATGGTTTGACAGATGCATCTAAAGTGTTAACGTTTCTTACTCTCTTTGGCACGCATAGATATTTAAGACTTCTATTTGAGCTGGTATCTGCAGCCACCATCTTTCAAAAACGTATTGGCACCTTATTTAAAGATGTCGAAGGGGCCCAGTCCTTTCAAGATGTCATCCAGATAAGTGCAAAAAACATTCAGGTTCACAAAGAGATTTTAAAGAATGTGTTCTGAATTCTATCTGAATAAGGAATTACTATTTCTCAGGAGAAACATTAGTTTTTAAAGAATAAAATTGACTATGCGGGTCATATGTAGGGCTGGGCAGTAAACTCCAGTCCACTGGCTTACTTTACTGAATTTCATCACACTGTGCTCTGCTTGGAGCACGAAGTTCAACAAAAACTCCTGCCACCACCATGTAGCAGTGTTTACCGACACTCACTCAATACTATTAACTGTTCAAATCAGTACCTGGCACTAAACTGCACAGTTACACCTCCCTCAGGAGCACATAAGATGTAATTACCTAGAGCACATCCACCAGCGAATAACTCACGGACTGAGGCACCTTTGTTGAGCCAATCAGATTACAGAGACTGAATTAGTGTTTTTCACCTGTGCATGGTAATGCAAGGGAACGTAGCCTCAGTAGGAGCATCAGAAGTTCATAACAGAAGTTTTACATCATCCAAGCCTTGCTTCGGTTCCGGTGACAGTCAGAGGGAAGGCACAGAAGGAGCGCTGATGGCTACTCAACTCTTCAATAAGTAATAAAGTGTCTGCCCTGGAGGCTGTGGTGACACTGATAGCTCCTGTGAAGTGGCACTGTGACTGCAGCCACTCCCGAGATCGGCATTGGAAGTTCAGAGCATGTGGCTGTGTAAGCAGTGAGCACCACACTGGCAGCATCTCTACAACTGAGCTCACCTGACAGCTCCAGCTCACAGAGGCACAATTTCTTCATCTCTGGCAGCCTGTGAGTTTCAGGGTGTGAGGCAAAGGCCTATATCAGAGTCTAGTCAGGGTCTAGTTGCCACTGTTCACCTGGGTACTGCCATGGAAAAGTCTAATTGTAGCCTGTTGCATCCCTGTAGATTGAACAGATGTTCAACCTTATGACCCTTGGAGTCCACTTCTTTGTCCTAGGTATGAGAGAGCAGGCCCAGTCCTTCAAGGATTCTCTCAGTTCACAGACAGCAGATCTTCTGATCTTCCACGGGCCCAGGACATATTCTGGAGTGGGTGCCTGGATGTGCTATATTTATGCTAGGCAAAAAGGTGAACGACTTCAGGCACAATAAGCTTAGGTTGTGGTGATGGGACGTGTGCATGGTGAGTGTATTGTGGTAATCCTATTGTACTCCCATTTCTAACACTAAAATCCAATTTGAGGGAGCCATGTACCCACAATAAACAAAGAGACAGTTGTCTAGTATGACAAAAGAAGAATCCTTCAGCAACCAGACAGTGGGGACACAAGAACTGTATTGGCATCCTTTCCTCTCCCCTTTCAAGTGTGCCCCAAGAGACAAACATCTGGTAGGATAAAAGCAGAGGCTTTCAGCAACACGACAGCAGATTCACAAGAACAGTACAGACATTCTGTTCTCTTCACTTTTAAGTGTGCCCCAAGTGTTATGTGTAAACCCAGCACACCTGTCAAGCAGGGTGTGAACCTCAAGCAAGATTGACAGTTAGGTATCAGAAAGGATCCCCACAGCCCCCTCCTTTGATATTTTGAGGAGCTTGGAGGAGTCATCTCTGTCCATCCAGGTCAGCATGGTGTTTGTTGGAAAATGGTCCCCTGCAAAGGGTCACCCCAAACATTTTGCCTTCCTCCTCCTTCTTGCTCTGATCTCATTTTTGCTGGGTTTAGGACTCTGGACACTTTACCACTGCTAACCAGAGCTAAAGTGCATGTACTAACTCCCTAAAACATGGTAACATTGGCTCATACCCAATTGGCATATTTAATTTACTTGTAAGTCTCTAGTAAAGTGCACTACATGTGCCAAGGACTTGTAAATAAAATGCTACTGGAGGGCCTGCAGCACTGATTGTGCCACCCACATAAGTAGCCACTTAACAATGTCTCAGGCTTATATTTGCAAGGCTTATGTGTGTAGTTTCACTGGCATTTAAACCTACTTGCCAGCCTTAAACTCCCCTTTATCTACATATATGTCACCCCAAAGGTAGGTGCTATGTAGTTAAAAGGCAGGGCATGTTTGTATGTGTTTTACATGTCCTGGTAGTGAAAAAATCACATTTTCATTTTCCACTACTGCAATCCTGCTCCTCTCATAGACTAGCATTAGAACTGTCCTTGTATACTTTTTAGAGGTACATTCTGATCTGGAAGGAGTGCCCTGTCATGTTTAGTATGACCAGAAAGGTAATGGAAAATCCTCCTTACTGGTGAAGTTGGAATTAATATTACTATTTTAGAAATGCCACTTTTAGAAAGTGGGCATTTCTCTGCACTGACTGCCATCTGTGCCTTACAGCCTGTCTCCAATCCACATCTGGTCTGTGCTGGTTGACAGCTCCACTTGTGCATTCCACCCAGACAGCCATAAATACAGGACACTCAGTCACATCTGCATTCATCTACATACTGAATGGGTCTCCCTGGGCAGGAAGTGTGGAGAGTCTCTCTCTTACATTTCAAAGGCCAGTGGCCTGCCCTCACATAAAGAACTGATAACCACCCACAGGGATCCTGGCAGACAAGACTGGGCTGAAAGGGGAACTTGTGCACTTCAAAACCATTCTTTAACATTTCCCCCACTTCAAAGGCATTTTTGGGTGTACAGACACCTCACCTCCCCCTGCCTCACAGTGCCGAACCAAAGCCTTATCTCCCCAGATGCCATAAGGGACTGACTCCGCACTGGCCCCAGCGACGCCTCACCTCCACAAATCTGTGCAACGTCTTTGTTTCTTTGTTTTCAAAGATACTGCCCCTAGGGGTTTGTGCGACTCCATCACCGGTGCCTGTTGTGTCAGATTATTGGGAACAACTCTGTCAATGATGCCATGATAGCCCCACTTGGAGCTATTGTGTTTTTAAGTGCTTTAGTGAAATTTAAACTTCAAAAATGTATAACTTTGCTTATGTACTTTTGGCACTTTTTGTCATTTCAACAGTATTTTATTAAGATAAATATTCTCTATTTTTCTAAACCTGTGTGATGTAGTTTTGTGGTGTTTTCGCTGTGTTATTGTATACGTTTTTGCACAAATACTTTACACATTGCCTTCTAAGTTAAGCCTGACTGCTCGGTGCCAAGCTACCGGAGGGTGGGCAGAGGATAATTTGGATTGTGTTGTGACTTACTCTGACTAGGATTGTGGTCCATACTTGGACAAGGGTATATATCTTTGCCAACTAGAGATACCATTTCTAACAGTGTTCAGTCGTGGGAGGCACTTGACACCTATTCATGGCTAATTACTGGCTGGGAAGCTGGTGGTGGCTTGTGTCAATAAACCTTCTGACAGTTCAGGCAGGCAAAGGGTAACTTTCTAAGAAAAACCCAACTTCACAGTTGAATTGAATTTTAATAGCTATTAACAATATATTAGAAATGGGGTCTCTAGTTGGCAGGTGTTTACACCCCCTCCAAATAGGGATACTCCCTCTAATCGGGGTAAGAGAGTCATACAAATAAGATAACCCCTGCTCACATCCTTGGTAGCTTGGCACGAGCAGTCTGGCTTATCTCAAAGGCAACGTGTAAAGTATTAGTACACACACAAACACACACACACAGACACACACACACACAGACACACACCAGACACACACATACCACCCCAACACACACACACACATACACACACACACAGTAACACAATGAAAACACTACAAAAGTATCCCACATCAGTTTAGAAAAACAGCCAATATTTATCTGAGTAAACAAGGCCAACATGACAGAAATCCAACAAACACAAGTCAAAAAATATTTCTTTTGAAAAGTTTAAACAAGTCTTAATCCATAGGATTCAATGGAGGTATCTCCTTAACACAGTGGTTTTCAAACCTTTTAATGCTGCACCTCCCCCACAGGAATTTTTCACAATTATTCTATTAAGTTGGCAAATATGTCTAGACTTATTTAAGCATTGCAGTGAAGTTCTGTTACCTTTTTAAAAATGCAATAAATATTTTTCTGCCTAAAACAAAGCACTGTTATCTGCATAATGCTACTTCTGGCCAGAGCCTGGCACCTCCCCCCCCAGGATCACTTGAGGCCCCCTTAGGGGGGCCCGCCCCCTCCCAAGTTTGAAGACCCCTGCCTTAGCACAAATGCCAGGGTTGCATCAAAAACAAAGAAGATGAGGGCAACTTGGGAGGTGAGGTGCCAGAAAAGCAAAGTGATGAAAAACAAAGAAGATGAGGGCAACTTGGGAGGTGAGGTGCCAGAAAAGCAAAGTGATGCGTCGGTTCCTTACTGCTCAGGGAAGTTGATACATCGATTCTTTCCTTGCAGGTGAGATGATGTGTTGGTTTCTTACTTGTAGGGGAGGTGATGCGTCAATTCTTTCCTCACAAGGGAGGTGATGCATCAATTTTCATACACATGGCCTCGGTTCTTTACTGTGTTGCAGGGTCGATGAAAAATTGGCCCCCAGGAACAATACATGGAAAATCCAGAGGCGCTGTGTTGATGGTACCGTGGTGAAACAGGCACTGCATCGATTCCGCAGCTGCGAGACAGGCGCTGGGAGGATTCTCCAGCTACAGGACAAATGCTGCATCGATTCTTATGGTGCAGTGTGTTGATGCGTGGATTTTCTCCTTCAGATCTTCAGCTTGCACTTTCAAGGCCCACGAACTGGAGCTGGCACCACTTGGCAAATCAGGACTTTTAGCAGAAGAGCCCAGGCGCTGGAAGATGAACCTTTTGATGTCCCTGAGACTTCTTAACAGGAGGCAAGTTCAATCCAAGACCTTGGAGAACCTTTTGAAGCAGGATGTAGAAAGTCAAGTACAGTCCTTTCACTCTCAGGACAGAAGCAGCAAGCAGCAGGCCAGCACAACAAAGTAACAGGCAGAGTGACATTCCTTCCTACAGCATCCAGCTCTTCTTCTTGACAGAATTTCCTCATTCCAGGAGGATTCGAACTATGTGGTGTCAGAGGTTCACTACTTATACCCATTTATCTTTGAAGTTGGCAAACTTCAAAGAGAAGTCTTTGTTGTGCCCAAGACCCTGGCTTTCCCTGCACTGGCCCCAGACACACCCCAGGGGTTGGAGACTGCTTTGTGTGAGGACGGGCACAGCCCTATTCAGGTGAAAGTGTCAGCTCATCCCACCATTCTAGCTCAGAAAGACCCATCAGCCTAGTAGAAGCCATCAGGATATGCAGGGCACACCTAAGCTCCCTTTGTGTGACTGTCTGGACTAAATGCGCAAAAAGCAGCAGACAGGCCGAGGCACAGAATGGCTAAGCAAGAAAATGCCCACTTTCTAAAAGTGCCATTTTCAAACTAACAGTTCTAAAACCAACTTCACCAAAAGATGTCTTTTTAAATTGTGAGTTCAGGGAACCTAAACTCTGCATCTCTATCTGTTCCTAATACTGTACAAAACTACACTTAAATATAGTTCAAGGTAATTCCCATGTTACCCCATAGGACAGATAGTCCTTGTAATAATGAAAAACAAATTTAGCAATATTTCACTTTCAAGACAGGTAAAACACACCAGTACAAGTCCTGCCTTTTAAATATACTGCACCCTGCTCATTGGGCTGCCTTGGGCCTACTTTAGGGGTGACTTACATGTAGTAAAAGAGATGCTTTGGGCCTGGCAAGTGGGTGCACTTGCTAGGTCATAATGGCAGTTTAAAGCTGTACACACAAACACAGTGGCAGTAGTGGCAGGTCTGAGACATGTTTACAGGGCTACTGATGTGGGTGGCACTATCAGTGTTGCAGGCCCACTACTAGCATTTGATTTACAGGCCCTGGGCACACATAGTGCACTTTACTAGGGACTGACTAGTAAATCAAATATGCCAATCCTGGATAAACCAATCACCAATACAATTAACACAGGGGGTCGTACACTTTAGCACTGGTCAGCAGTTGTAGAGTACCTAGAGTCGTAAAGCCAGCAAAAAAGAAATTCAGCACAGGATAAAAAGCAGAAGGTCAGAAGCAAAAAGACAGGGGAAACCATGCCAAGGGCTGACACGTCTAACATGTGCCCAGCTGAATGTGGTGAGAACTACCCACTCTCATGGGAGTTCTCGTCACTAAGACAGATGAACCTGGACAGACCATCAGTGTTGACGGGTTCTGTTCAGGGCAGAGTTCAACAGCAAAGTTCATTCCCTGTAGGGTGATGTACCTCCACAGCAGTTTAGGATTCTCAACCCTCAACTGCATTAACCATCTGAGGGAACTGTAGTCTGCCTGAAGCTGGAATTGAGTCCCAAACAAGTAGTGTCTTAGCTTCTTCAGCACCCAGTCCACATCAAAAGATTCCCTTTCTATTGCGCTCCAGCTCTGTTCCCTGAGAAGTAACCACCTACTAATGAAGGCTACAGGTTGACCTAGGCTCTCTTCCTTTAACTGTGAAAGCATGGCTCCCAAACCATGCTTTGAGCCATCTGTCTGCACCACGAAATCCTTTACAAAGTCAGGAGCCTTGAGCACAGGTGCGGTGCTTGAAGACATGATTGTGAATAAAACTCAAAAACTGCAAAGAGACAAAAATCAAACTAGTATATTGGGGTGTAATGGTCTGAGATATGGAAGTAGTATACATCAATCACTGAATGTAATGTACAAATACAAGTTCTACCCTACTGCTGCCACCAATGTTAGAAACCAGGTCTCTAGTTGGCAGTGGTTTGCACCCTGTCAAATTAAGGACGCTCACTCTAGTCAGGGTAAGGGAGTCACACAGGTAAGATAACCCCTGCTCACCCCCTTGGTTGCTTGGCACAAGCAGTCTGGCCTATGTAAGAGGCAGTGTGTCAAGTATTTGTACACACAAACATAGTAACACAGTGAAAACACATCAGTTTAGAAAAATAGCCTATATTTATCTGAGCAAAACAAGACCCAAGCGACATAAATCCAACATACACAAGCAAAAATATCTCTCTATAAAAGTTTAAGCAAGCCTTAAACCATAGGAATCAATTGCTGTATCTCTTTAGCACAGAGTACCCGGGATGCGTCAAAACAAAGATGATGCAGACCAAAGGGAAGGAGAGGCGCCGGAAAAGCAAAGCAATACATAGCTCACTTACTACGCAGGGAAGGTGATGCATCGATTCTTCCTCGCAGGTGAGACGATATATCGGTTTCTTACTGGGAGGGCAGGTGATGTGTCAATTCTTTCCTCACAGGAAAGGCGATCCGTTGATTTCTGGACAAGCAGCCTTGGTTCCTTACTATGGCGCGGGTCAATGAAAAATTGGTGCCAGGGATGATGCATGGAAAATCTGGGTGTGCTGTTTTGATGGGACTGTGGTGAAACAGGTGCTGCGTTGATTCTGGCACAGTAAGGAGTCACCTATTGCCTAACGGTCAAGATCACAGACCCTAAACTGAAAGTTGAGGGTTTTTGTTCAGATGTGTCTGTTGTCATTTCCCTCCTTTAATTTCATTTCAACTTCATATGTTTAAGGTTCGTACTGAAAGATGATCTCACTCGTTTTAATTGACAAATACACTTTTCTTTTAAATTTCTCCTAAAAATTCTAATTCTACGTATATCATTCATCAAAGCCTAAAAAGCTTCTCTCCCTCTTTCTCTCAAGTTTTTTCTGTCAATGACTTTCTCTCAATTTCACTCCCTCTCTCTCAATCTCTCACTTTCTCTCTCTCTCTCTCCCTTCCACTCATAACGGGATGGAAGAGATCGAGAGAGAGAAGATTGTTATTCCACTGGTCCATCGATACAATGACTTCAAAGAGTCAGAATAGCCAGATTTTTGGTTCTAATGTTAAAGTTACGTTTTGATGCACAGCAGACCAGAGTCACTTCCATCGTACTCTTGGACTGTCACTCATAAGGTGGAAAGTTTAAATCCTAGTATCTCACAGCAGTGTGTCTCTTTATTTACTAGTGTTTTGACAAACAAACATTCATGTCTCTTTCCTATCACAATCCTTGGGTTGCATGTCAAAGTTATGTTTGGAGAGAGCACAGAAAGAAGTTACTTGTAGTCTAATTGTTAAGGCCACGTACTCTAACACTGACTTTTGAGTGCTCTACTCCAGGTGTGTCTATGGCCATTACCCTCCTATAATTTTTTTTCAACTTCAAATGTTTAAGGTTCATACTGAAAGGTGATCTCACTCATTTTAATTGACAAACACATATTTAATTTCACTTAGTCCTAAAATATCTCATTCTACGTATATCATTCATCAAAGCCCCAAAAACCTCTCTCCCTCTCTCTCATGAGGTGATGGGAGAGAGACAGAGAGACACTGTTATTGCAATGGTCTCTTCATATAATAGGCCTCAACAAGTCAGACTAGCAAGATAATTTGTTTAAATGTTATAGTTACGTCTTGATGCACTACAGACCAGAGTCACTTCTGGCCTACGGGTATAGCTCTTAGATGTCACTCAGAAGGTGGAAGGCTCAAATCCTAGTATCTCATTGCAGTGTGTCTCTTTATTTACAAGTGTTTTGACTGTTAAACCTTCGTAGTGATGTAACACTCATCTTACAGAGCAACCCAAGGGAGGATGATATGGTTCATGGTGTGCCACGCTGAAGCACATATGAGAAATGTGTTGGTGCAGGATCTTGTGCTGATGGGAGTCCGAATGCAGAATCAACAGTTGGAACTTTTCCACCACGTCTGGCAGCTCTCGGAGCAGAGGTGGCCTTTCAGCTGTCAATCACCCGACTAGTCGTGCCAGAGATGCTTTGCTGCTGGTCTTGAAGTCGCCTCCTTCAGAATGCAGGATCTCAGGAGAGGGGTCGTTGCCAATGTCAGTCTCTATGCTGGGAACTGCTCTGGAGTCGGTGATATCTGAGAAGTTGTCATTTACCAGGCTGACGACAGACAAGCCTTGGCAGCAACAAAAGTAGTCCGCTGGTACTTCATTGGCTGGAGGTAGCCCGGAACGGGGTAGAGACTCAAAACTTGGTGAGAGCCTCACTATCACTCCCAGGGTGCAGGTCACTGGTCTTCTTTGGGCTAACTGCCAGGGAGCCAGACAGGTTGCACTTCTTTGGTCACAACACAGCGATTCTTCTGCAAGTTGCAGGTGACTGGTCCCCCCAGTCAGGGGAGTCTGTTTTGGCTTCTCGGTGTCCACTGTGGTCCCTCTTGCTGAGACCAACGAGTTTTCACCAGGGGCACGTCGATCACACAGTTCCAGTAGTAATCTCCACAGTCCTCTTTTTACATGGCGGCGGAGTCCTAGGTCCTGTAGTCAGTGACGTCATTTTCAAGTCACCCTCAGGTTCTGGTGCCAGGGCACCCCTTAAATCCTGGTTCAGGGGGTGTTATGGGTGGTGGGGACAATGGACGATGGGCTGCTGGTCCCTGCAGCTAGTCCGCCCCTGAAATGATGACTTCCTGTGGGAGTATGAAACTTTTCTGCTAGGGCCTTACAGGGTGGTAAAACCCTTGACAATCGGGTTTGAAATCGACTCAGTACAATTTAAGGGAATGAGCACTAGTACTGAGGTCTAGTTAGCAGACCTCAGTACACTTACAGGTCAAAAGCAACAGAATCAAGCAGCAAAAAGTGTGGGAAGGGGTGACCCGCCAAAAAGGGGACTTTACAACAGTTACGTTTTGATGCACAGCAGACCAGAGTCACTTCTGGCCTATTGGTAAAACTCTTGGACTGTCACTCAGAAGGTGGAAGGTTGAAATCCTAGTATCTCATGACAGTACATCTCTATTTACTAGTGTTTTGACTGTTAAACCATCCTAGTGATGAAGCATTACATCTCTTTCCTATTGAAATCTTTGGGTTGAATATGATAGCAATGTCTAGACACAACACAGTAACCTGTGGGCTAGTGCTTAAGTTGTCAGTCAGACTCTTACCTGAAGGTTGAGGATTCTAGTCCACATGTACCTATTGTAATTTCCCTGTGATAATTTTTTTCAACTTCAAATGTTTAAGGTTCATACTGAAAGCTGATCTCACTCGTTTTAAATGACAAATACCCTTTTCTTTTCACTTTGTCCTAAAAGATCTGATTTTGCGTATATCACTCATCAAAGCCTAAAACACTTCTCTCCCTCTCTCTCTCTCTCTCTCTCTCTCTCCCTTTCTCTCTCTCTCTCTCAAGTTCTCTCTGTTAATCTCTTTCGCTCATTTTCTCTCCCTCTCTCTTTCAGTCTCTCACATTCTATCTCTCTTTCTCTCTCTTCCATCCCAAAATGGGGAGTAGTTATTGGCCCAAAGATGGTGGTTGTGTCTCCTGCCATTCCAATAAAATGTCTATTGGGAAATGATTTGAAAACATCTGCATGGGCAGAGGTAGACAAGAGGGCTCATGCAGAAATGCTGGGTCTCCCTATGTGGGTGTGCATGACAACAAGGGCACAGGCTGCACATCAGGGTAAAGGTAGGGAGCTGGAGCCTGAAACTATGGCCAAGCTCCTTAAGATCAAGAGGAAGGGAAAGAGGACTACTGACCCATCCTCTAATTCCACACGGGATCAGAAGTACAACTCACCCCAGGATGATGTCCTGATGCCTGAGGAGGTAACTGCATCTGGGTAAGCCTGGCATGACTTGGCAGAGCTTCTCAGTGTAGGGGGACCTTCCAGGGAAGAGCTTTGCCAGGAGCAAAGAATGTGCCCAACCATTGAGAGCCCTAGACAGGAAGCTGCCAGGCTAGAGGACGGAGATGCCAGTGGACCCCAAACCAGGGGCAGCCAGGAGCATGGTGGTCCCCCAGGTATACAGAGAGTTCATCCTAAATTTGGGACATTATATTCCACTGGCTTGGCACAGTTTAAGACTTGGGACAGGTTAGTTGCCTATTTTTTCATTGGTCCCAGATGTCTGAAAAAATGAAGAATTATGTTGCTCCTGTGTGATCTGCAGATGGTACGGTAGAGGATGTTGAGCTCTCAGACACCCTCACTGCACAACAACAGGCTGAGTGCAGACAGGTTCTGAGTCAATTTGCAGAGCTCTGTCTGTGACCCTTGGTCAGACAACATGGTATAACCATGATGTGGACACTGGTGACAGCTTCCCTGTCAAGAACAAATTGTACAAACTGCCCAATCAAGACAGAGGACAAGAAGATGCTAGAAATAAGGGTGATTGAACTCTCTGATAGTCCCTGAGGCAGCCCAGTGGTACTTGTCCCCAAGCCTCACTCGAAAGGTGGGAAACCTGAGATGAGTTTTTTTGTGGATTATAGTGGTTTGAATGCTGTCACTAAGAAAGATGCACACCCCATTCCCAGAGCCGATTACTTTATTGATAAGCTCGGAGCAGCCATAATCCTAAGTATCTTTGACCCAACATCAGGTTATTGGCAAATTTGTCTGACCCAGGAAGCCAAGGAGAGATCTGCATTCTCCACCCTTGAGTGCCACTTTCAGGTTAAAGTGATTCCTTTTTGTTCAAAGAATGCACCTGCCACTTTTTAGAGTTTGGTGAATAGATTCCTATCAGGTTTGGAAGACATTAGTGTAACCAATCTAAATGATATAGCTGTCTTTATCTCCACCTCGAAGGGTCACCTGGTCCACCTCAGAGATGTTTTGCAGGCCTTGCAACAGGCAGGCCTCACTATCAAGGCCAGTAAGTGCCAGATAGGGCATAGGTCTGTTGTCTACTTGGCCCACCTGGTAGGTTGAGACCAAGTTAGACCTCTCCAGGCCAAAATACAGACTATTCTGGATTGGCAGCCTCACACAACTTAAACCCAGGTCAGAGCCTTTTAAGGCCTGACAGGGTACTATATAAGGTTTGTGAAAGGGTATGGTACCATAGTGGCCCCTCTGACTGAGTTCACCTCTAAAAAGCTGCAAAAAAAGGTCATTTGGATCACAGCCTATAAAAATGCCTTTCATACCCTTAAAGCAGTTATGTGCTGAGCACCTGTCCTAAAAGCACCTGATTATGGGAAACAATTAATTTTCCAGACAGACACTTTCGAAATTGGGATTGGAGCAGTGTTGTCACAGACCAACGATGAGGGTCAGGGTTAGCCAGTAGTTTTCATTAGCAGGCGCCTCTTTTCCAGAGAGCAGTGTTGGAGTGCCATTGAGAGAGAAGCCTTTGCTGTGAGTTAATCCCTGAAGAAGCTGAGACCCTACCTGTATGGGACTCACTTCAAGGTTCAAACTGACCACAAGTCTCTCAGGTGGTTGATGCAGAGAAGAGAACCCCAAATTGTTGAGGTGGTCCACACAGGCCTCCTGAAGCCCAGGAGGCAGGGTGCACTGTACTTTGAGTGAGGAAATATGTGTATGAGCACATATGATCCCATGATAGCATTTAGAATGTAATGCTACCACAAGTAACTGATGGTCCATAGTATAACATAGACTGGCACCTGGAAGGTTCCCAGATGTCCATCTCCATGATCATCTTCATAATGGCCCAGCCGATTCACCCCGTATTTGGTATCAACGGCTCTCTCAAGACTCTGCCACCACAGACAAGAGTCTGCCCTCCTGATGGTTGTGTTAGTACTTCCCCAAGATTGAAACAAAAGGGCCTGGGTTGGCACGAGGTCACACCTCCTCCCTCCCAGGATGACTAGTGTGAAAGGTTATCAAGGCAGTGAGCCTGAAAGGCGTCCACTGCTCTTGATATGTTATTACCCTTTCCCCTAGTGGAGGACAAAGCCTTCCCACCCTGAGGTCTCCACCAAATTTCAAGTCTCTACTCTATGCCAGACACCTCCAGCCATCGAAGTGCCAATGGACCACCTTTGCAACTACCAAGGCTTATCTGTCGCCAGTCCGGAAACCAATGGTCACTCGTACATAATCGACTCCAGAGCAGACCCCTGCATAGAGACTGACCCCTCTCCTGTGGTTCTGCATCCTGAAGAGAGTGATCTCGAGAGGATCAGCAAAGCAGCTTTGGTACGACCAGCTCCCATGACTGACAGCTACAAGCCAACTCTGCAGCTAGAGCCACTGGGAGTGCTGGCAAAGTCCCAACTGTTGATTCCTGGTCCCCTAAAGACCTCTACATCCAAATGGTAGAGCGTGGGTCTACTCCCAAGTGCCCATTTGTCATGTGGGGCCAATGTGCCAACAGCCACGGACAAGTCAGCACCAAGGCCACCCAAAGTACCTCTGCACCCAGACTCTCTGGGCTGGGTAATAAGAAACCAACCGTTGACTCTTGGTCTAGGGCTCGCAGATCCTTAAGTCCAGGTGGGTTCTCTGGAACTCACCCTGCAAGAGCCCAAGTTCACACTTTGATTTTCCCCATTGACTTCAAAGATAATCGTTTGACTGCAAGAAATACAGTACTATCCAAAGCTTCTAAAATTCATAACTCCGGTTAGATGTAAGATAAAAAGTTAATTTGGGTGTGTACATTTATATAAAAATAAACTTAATTTTTCTAAATTAGAGTTGGATTCCTTTCAAATCGTGTCATTTACTTATGGTACATGTAGGTATTGTGAAATGCTTTACACATGTTCCTATATGTACCCTGGCTGCTCTTTGCCACACTACCAGGACTGAGCTAAGGAATACTAGTGTGAACCCAAGGTCCACTACTGGGTAATGTGCTAGTATTACATGGTAAGACTCCCCAGTCATGCCACACAGTACTGCTACTTTGCTACACCTCTCTCTGGGATGGAAGAGAGAGAGAAAAAGATTGTTAATGCAATGGTCTTTCCATACAATTACTTCAAAGCGTCAGACTAGAAAGATCTTAGGTTTGAATGATATAGTTACATTTTGATGCACAGCAAGCCGGAGTCACTTCTGGCCTACCGGTAAAACTCTTGGATCATCATTCAGAAGGTGGAAGGTTTAAATCCTAGGATCTCATGGTAGTGTGTCTCTTTATTTACTGCTGTTTTGACTGTTAAAGCTTCCTAGTGATGGAACATTCACGTCTCTTTCCTATCAAACTGTTTGGGTTGAATGTCATTGGTATGTCTTGACACAGTACAGAAAGGAGTGACCTGTGGCCTAATGGTTAAGTTCTCAGTCTCTCACCTCAAGTTAAGGATTGTAGTGTAAGTGTATCTGTTATCATTTTCCTGTGATAATTTGTTTTCAACTTCAATAGTTTAAGGTTCATACTGAAAGCTGTTTGACTCGCAATTGACATATACTTTTCTTTTCAATTTCTCCTAAAATATCTCTTTCTACATATATCATTCATAAAAGCCTAAAGCACTCCTCTCCCTTTCTCTCAAGTTCTCTCTATCAATCTCTTTCTCTAAGTTTCCCCCTCTCAATCTTTCACTTTCTATCTCTCTCTCTCTCTTCCGTTCCATAATCGGAGGGAAGAGAAAGATTGTTATTGCAATGGTCTCTGCATATAATGACTTCAAGGAGTCAGACTAGCAAATTTTTTGGTTCGAATGTTATAGGTACATTTTGATGCACAGCAGACCAGAGTCACTTCTGGCCTACTGGTAAAACTTTTGGACTGTCACTCAGAAGGTGGAACGTTTAAATCCTAGTATCTGATGGCAGTGTGTCTCTTTATTTACTAGTGTACTGACTTTTTAACCTTCGTAGTTATGGAACATTCATGTCTCTTTCCTATCACAATCTGTGGATTGCATGTCATAGGCATGTCTGGACACAACATAGTGAGGAGTTACTTGTGGTTGAGGTCACATACCCACACACTGAACAATGAGGGTTCTACTTCAGGTTTGTCTGTGGTCCTTTCCCTCCTTAAGTTTTTTCTCAACTTCAAATGTTTAAGGTTCATATTGAAAGGTGATCTCACTCGTTTTAATCAACAAATACACTTTTCTTTTCATCTTCTCCTAAAATATTTCATTCTACGTATATCAAAGCCTAAAGAACTTCCCTCACTCTCTCCCTCTCTCTCTCAAATTCTCTCTGACAATCTCTTTCTCTCAATTTCTTTCAATCTCTCTCTCCCTCTCTCTCTCTCGCTCTTCCATCCCATAATGGCATGGAAGAGAGAGAGTGGGAGAGATTCTTATTGAAGTGATCTCTCCATAAACTGGCCCTCATTATGACATTGGCAGTCTTTCCCGAAGACCGTCGTGCTGGCAGCCGCCAAAAGACAGTAGTGGTGGCGGCAATCCGTCTGCCCAATTATGACACACAAAAACAAAATCGCCAGAACACTGCCACAAAATCGACACCGTTAGGCCGAACGACGGCGGCAGAGATGCAGAGCCACAACCCACACCACTATGCCAGAACAAGACCGCGCCCCATAACATGACCCACAAATCAGCACAATGGTCAAAGAGTGGTGGTAATCCACTGGTGGTCGGGACCACTGCGGTCAAGATGGAACCTCCACTGCAACACAACACAACATAGGCCAATTCAAATACTCCACACCTGAAACACATGCACACACCACATCCCCCTATAAAACACACACACACAACCCACAATCCCTTGCCCACGACAAACAATTGACATACATTGCACGTCCATGCTGAAGATCGCACTGCACACAGACATCACAGGCAGCTGCACACCTCTCACACATCACACTTCACTTAAATAATTAACAATCACACACGCATCACACTCACCATATCCCGACAAAAGACCCCTGTTTCACCAATGACGAAGTAAGGATCATGGTGGACGAAGTCATCAGGGTCGAGCCACAGCTGTTCGGGGCACGAGTCCAGCAAACATCAATGGCAAAGACGATGAAGTTATGGTAGAGGATCATCGACAAGGTGAACTCAGTGGGAAGCCACTCACACACAAAGGACAACATACGCAAGAGGTGGAACAACCTGAGGGGGAAGGTCTGCTTCCTGGCATCCAAACACCAAATCACCCTCATGAAGACTGGCAGTGGGACCCCACCTCCTCCCCTGGCGCTCAGATCATGGGAGAAGAAAGTCTTGGCAATCCTGCATACTGAGGGTTTCAGTGGAAGCCCCGGAGGAATGGAAACTGGTAAGTTGCCTATAGTCCCCTTGTATGAAGTATACCTGTAATGCATGCATCCCCATCCCCTGCATGCAAACCCTTCCCCACTAACACAAATCCAAAAGTCCACACTCCCAAATGCACCCAGTGCATGTACAGCATGAAGCACTACGACTCCCACAATGCATCACCCTGTAAGGCCACCTAACAATGCACATTCCCTGGCACAACAACACCTGAGTCCTGAAGCATGACAAATAGCATTCACGTTGCAGTCCCTGTAAAGTACATCAGGCAAATTCGAGATTGGTATAACTTGAATCACCTGTGGATAGCGTAAACCAACATTAACATTCCACAATGTCACATATAGACTGAGTAGTAATGCTGGGGTAACAGTAATGACATATACACTCATCATACTCACCTATGAGGTAGGCCCTCACTCTTATTAGAGGCGCCATCAACCGTGGGACACTGCTATTCCTGAGCATTTACGAATCATGGACAGAGCCTGGAAAACTTGCAGTCACCTAGGAGATGTACTGGTCAGCTAAGCAGACCATCTGCACATTAATGGAGTGAAAGTCTTTACGGTTCCTGTACACTTGCTCATCAGCCCTGGATGGTATTAATGCAATGTGGGTGCCATCTATGGCCCCAATCACATGAGGGATATTTCCCAATGCATAGAAATCAGCGTTCACAATGGGAAAATCTACAGGATTGGGAAATTGTATGTAGTTGTTCATATGTTTGACTAAGGCGGACAAGACATTCCTCAACACATTGCTGAACATAGGTTGAGACATGCCTGTTGCCATTCCCACTCTCCCCTGGAATGACCCAGTGATCAAGAAATGGAGGACAGATACCACCTGCACAGTTGGAGGTATGGCTGTAGGTTGTCAAATGGCTGGCAGCAAATCAGACTCCAACTGGATACACAGCTCCCTTATTGTAGCACGGTTCAGTCGGTAGTGTGAGATGATGTGGTGTTCTTCCATTGTTGCCAAGTCAACCAGGGGCCAGAACACAGGTGTATGCCTCACCCTTCACTGTGGTCAGCATCTACACATGGCATACAACGCAAGTATGTCAACAATTAGCATTCATGCATCCCACTGCAGGGTGACAAAGGGTGAATCAACATCACATGTGCTACCACTTGTTGCATGCAAAGCAGACTTCAATGTGCTGAGGCGTTGTAATTCCCATGTCAGTTGCACATACATCTGGGATTTAGAATGGATAACAATAGTGAGATGCTTGTCTGTCACTGCTAGTCTACAGTCACTATCACTATGTAAGATCATTCCAACAATGTCATGTTGTCATTACCAGAATATGTGCACACTCCAAGTTCATGCTGCCTAATTGTACTTAACACTGTCCCAAGACGTAACTCATCACATGTCCATGTTGGAAATGACTAATTACTTCAAATAATTAATGTATTTGTTACAGTTCTATAGCAAAATGGCTGCTACCTGTACTGCATGCAGGGGACAGATGACAGTGAGCTTATTCCGCTGGCGTATGCCGTCATGGCGGTAGGCGGTCGGAACTGCCAAGCAACTCCTCATTGGCAAACATTGATGTCTATGGCATACAGGGACCAATGACGACTACCGCCGGTGGTGATGGTACAGACCGCTGTGACCATGACCGCCATTTTCTACAGAGTATGTCGCTTGACTCCTGACTCTCCAGCCATCAAGACTTCCACTGTGCGTGCCTCTGTGTCGTGTTCCTGGGAGCCACAATGGCACGTGTAACAGGGGATAGGGCCCCCGCTTTCACTTCAGAAGAACTGGAGAAACTTGTGAATGGGGTCCTACCCCTGTACACAAAGCTGTATGGGGCTCCAGAACAGCAGGTAGGTTGCATAATGGTTATGTAAGTGTGTAATGGTACGTGTATGCAGGATGTTACAGTAGAGGGTGTACCTACGGATATGACTGCTAGGAATGTAGTGGAAGTGTGAAGTCGTGTACGATGCTGATTTGTGTAGGCCTATGAACGTCGCAGGTTGTTGTGTTCACATTAATGTGCCTTTCCTTCTGTGTCTCTTCATGCAGGTCAGCGCCTTTCAGAAAAAGGGAATGTGGAAAGCCATTGCAAAGGAAGTGCGGACGCTGGGGTTCAATATCTGGCGGAGCACCCACTGCAGGAAGCAGTGGGCGGACCTTAGACACTGGGCCCGGAAGACCGCAGAGGCCCAGTTGGGGCCGGCCTAACAACGAGGAAGGGGGGCCCGTCGGTCCCTGACCCCCCTGATGGCCCACATCCCGGCGGGGCCTACCCAGAGTTGGATGGGTGCTTTAGAGCAACACAGCAGCCACAAGGGGGTGAGTGACATAGTACATGTCCTGTACAGTTTTCAATGGACTGAATGAGTCTGTTAGCCATGGGATCAAGGACGTAAACTGTATGTATGACAGTTAATGTAGGTAGGATACAGTTGTGCTGTGAACAGAAGTAGCTGTGATAAGTGAGCATCTGAGCAACGGGTATTCATGGCATTTGTACTGTGCCAAATTGTAGGATAGGACAGGGATATAGAGGATCTTAAGTTGGTTCAAATACCTATCTATTCATGTCTATTATGGGTGACACAGGTAGGTATGACAATGTACAAATGTCATTTATGGACTGACTTCTCACAGTATTAATCCTGTATACAATTGCCATGACAGTGTAGAGTAGTACCTGAGTGTTATTGTAGAGGTTTCATGATTGAGTATACACATCAGAGTGTATGCACAGTAGGTGTGTCGATATGGCTAATGACGTTGTAGAGGGTGCATTCAGGAATTTCAAAAGAGTCATGTTGTTGATTTGTACGAATGTGCAAAGGGTATTTGTATTGACCCTATGCTCCCATCTTTTTTACCCCCTCCCCTCCTTTTTGTACAATCCTATCCTTGTGTGCATTAGCACCAGCAGGCGAAGGAGTAGGGGCACCGGTGAGTGGGGAGGCTGCAGCCTACGGGACCCAGGAGGCAGAGACCACCGAAGCCCAGGGGACCAGTGGGAGAGATGAGGGGAGCACCAGGGGGAGACTGGAGCGGAACACATTGATACAGATTCCTCCTCCGATGGAAGCTCTCTGGTGGTGGCAGCACCTTCTGGGACCATGCCAGCACCATCCTCGTCCTCCAGCCCCCTTACCTGCACCGCCCTCCCAGTAGCTCCCCACCCAGTTGCCAGTGCCCCCTCATCCAGGAAGGTGGACGTCTACTTTGCTGCAGGCACCTCTGCCCCTGCCCCAGTCAGCCCTGCTGCCCTCAATGCTGAGGCTATTGACCTCCTGAGGTCTATCTCTGTAGGGCAGTCAACCATCGTGAATGCCATCCAGGGCCTGGCATTCCAGATGCTGCAAACTAATGCCTACCTGGAGGGCATTCACAGTGCCTTGACTGGCCTACAGAGATCATTTCATGCTCTGGCCTCTTCATTGATGGCAGCCAGTGTCCCTAGTACTTCCGTCTGCCCTCCTGCTACCTGTGCCCCATCCCAAAGCCCTCTCCCCTCTCCCAGCCAAGCCACACATACAGACAAGCACTCACCCAAATCAACAGACAAGGTACGCAAAGAAAAACACAGACACCACAAATCACATCACAAGCATGCACACACTCAACACACCAAAGCAGACACAACATCAGCCACTACCTCCCCTGTCTCCCCCAGCACCTCCTCCCTTGGTTTCACAACACCACTCACACCTGCCAGCAATGCATCCACTCTCCCAGTCCCTGTCACCGCTTTGCCCTCAGTCACCACAACAGCAGACTCTCCTACATGCACCCCATGCACCATATCCACACTCACCACAACCACCATCACTCACATATGCAGCACGCCCACCTTACATGCAGACACCACCCCAACATTCATCCACACAACCTGCCTGTCCACTCCCACCCTCTCTTCCCCCCCTACAAAGACATATAAACGCCAACACTCAGACACTCAACATTCCTCTACCTCACACATACATACTCTGCATACATCTGCACCCATATCTAGCACACCCTCAATCCCTACGATCACTCCCTCTACCTCCACTCCCAAACCTGTTTCCCAATCGATCCCCCTTGTTCCTAAGATGTTTTTCCTTGCCCACCTTGACCTGTTCCCTGTCCCACCCCGTGTTGCCACACACACAAAAGCAGACACAACATCAGCCACTACCTCCCCTGTCTCCCCCAGCACCTCCTCCCTTGGTTTCACAACACCACTCACACCTGCCAGCACTGCATCCACTCTACCAGTACCTGTCACCACTTTGCCCTCAGTCACTACAACAGCAGACTCTCATACATGCACCCCATGCACCACATCCACACTCACCACAACCATCACTCAGACATGCAGCACACCAACCTTACATGCAGACACCACCCCAACATTCATCCACACAACCTGTCTGTCCACTCCCACCCTCTCTTCCCCCCTCCTACAAGGACACATAAACGCCCACACTCAGACCCTCAACATTCCTCCACCTCACACATACATACTCTGCATACATCTGCACCCATATCTAGCACACCCTCATGCCCTACGATCACTCCCTCTCCCTCTCCCTCCACTCCCAAACCTGTTTCCCAATCCATCCCCATTGTTCCTAAGAAGCTTTTCCTTGCCCACCTTGACCTGTTCCCTGACCTTGTCCCACCCCGTGTTGTCCCTTGCCCTCATGGTTCCCTCCCCAAGCCCTTCAACCTCTGATGCCTCTCCACACGGGAAGAAGCCATCCACTGTCCCCAAGAAGGAAGCTGTCCCAAAACATGGTTCCAAGGCTTCTGCCCCTCAGTCAAGTGCAAGGGTGAAACCCCCAACTCCTCCCAAGCCAAAGCCTAAGGACCACCCTCCCAAACCCCCACACCCATACCCTTTAGGTGCCTGCCTGCCCCATTGATGCCCCTACCTCGTGGAGGCCATTAGGCCGTCAGGAGTCAAGTTGGGGCCTTTGAAAGGCACAGTTGTGCCCATTGGACTTTGGACTGGCCTACGGGTCTTGATGCTTTATGACCTTGTTCACCTGCATTTGCCATCTATTTGTAAATGTTTTCAGTGCAGGATTCCTGTTATTTTACTTCACATACAGTTGTCAACTATGTTTGTTCACTGATGAATTTCCATCTATCTATCATGTGCTGTTAAATGTGCATTTTTAGGCATTATTTTTCATTCAGATTCACTGTTCTTTCTTGCATCTGTGCATTGTATGAAGTTTTGTGCCTTTGTATTGGCTTGTGTGTCTCAGCTTGTTGGTGCTATTGGTGTGGTTGTGTAGTTGTGATCTGGGGTGTGTGTATGTGTTGTGTAGTTGTGATCCGGTGTGTGTGTATGTGAAGTGTGCATTTGGAGTCGCTGTGTTCTGTGTGTCTCTGTACGGGTGTTGTGTTGCGTGTGTGCACGTGTGTAAGCGCTGGAGTTCATGCATGGTGTGTATGTTGTGTGTGGGTGGGTCACTCTCCCCTTCCCCCTTTGTGTGCTCTGCAGGTGTACTCACCGATGGCGTCAACGTCTGCGGTCAAAGAAGAGAAAGGCAAGGAAGAGCGCTGGAAAGATTTCAAGGTGGTGTTCCATGGCTTCTGCTGAGTCGTTTGCGTCCATGGAGGTGAGTGAGTCCTTTTGTACTTGCTGTTTCCACCAGGCTTTGGGTGGCGGGTGTCCCGTCCCAGAAATTGTGGCCGTCTGCAATGTCATATTAGGGGGGGGGCGGTGCAGTGGCTACGGCCAGCCTGGGGATGGCAACCGCCGTTGGCGGGGGCCTGGCCGCACTGGAGGTACTGTTGGCAAACTGGCTTGGTTTCAGTGGGTTGACCACCATTGTCGTAATACGGCGGTCTACACTGCTGGCTCGGTGGCGGTCCGTCCGTCATCGCCAGCGTGGCGGATCTGTTACCGCCAGTGTCATAATGAGGGCCACTGTCTTAAAAAATTCAGACTAGCAAGATCATTGGTTTGATTGTTATAGTCGCGTATTGATGAACACGAGATCAGAGTCACTTCTGCCGTAGTGGTAAAGCTCTTGGACTGTCACTCAGAAGATGGAAGTTTTAAATCCTAGTATCCCATGGCAGAGTGTTCCTTTATTTACTAGTGTTTTGATTTAAACATTTCTAGTGATGGAACATTAAAGTCTCTGTCCCATCACATTCTGTGGTTGCATGTCATAGGTATGTTTAGATAGAGCACAGTAAAAAGTTGTTATAAAGTGTCATTTGTGGACGGTCACCCCCCACTTTTTGCTGCTTGGTGCTGTGTTTTTTTACCTGTTAGGGTACTGAGGCCTGCTAAACAGACCTCATTACTTGAGGTGTTTCTCTTAAACTGTATGTTGACTTGCATAGGCCATTTGACAAGGACTTTACCAGACCTGCAAGTCCCTAGCAATTGTTACCAGTTCTACCCAGGGCACGGGTGGTAAAGGGGTCACCAGTGCTGCAGCACTGATTGTGCCACTCTGTGTGACCCGAGAAAAAGTGAGACTGCTGAGCTGCCATGTCAGACTGCATGTGCAGCCTGCTTAATGAGTGCAACTCTGCCCACACCAGGTGCAGGCAGAGTCCCTTTTCTGCCCATAGTACAGGTCAGTGACCCCTAAGGCAGGCCTCCTATAGCTCAAGAGGCAGGGTGCACTGTACTATGAGTGAGGACATATATACATGAGAATACAAAATGTAATGCTACACGAGTAACCAGAGGTCCATAAGATAACACGGACTGGCATCTGGGCAATTCCGAGCTTGCCAGCTTCACGATGACATGGCCAATTCCCCCCAGGTTTGGTATCAAGCATCTTGATTTCTAACCCTGAGCATGATGCCCATGCTCAGGATTAACTAGCATGTGCCCAGGTGGCACCCTTAGAGGATGTCCACTGAGCTACCAAACTCTCTGCTGTTTTGGTGGGCTCTCTTGAGCCTCTGCCACCACAGACACGAGTCTACCCTCCTGCTGGTTGTGCTAGCTCTTCCCCATGACAAGGGGCCTGGGCAGGCAGCAGGTCACACCTCCTCCATCCCAGACTGGTTAATGTGAAAAGGTAAATAAGGCGCTGAGCCTCAAAAGATTCACCTGCCCTTGACGTGCAAGTACTTGTCCCCAGTGGATGATAAAGCCTTTCCTGCCCTGTTCAGCCCGACAGTCAGGAAAATTAGCTATGCAGGAGGTGTACACCCCCAAAAGTCTAGCCACACCTTTAGGGTGGGCAAGGGGATCTGTACAGCCAAGGAAGGGTTCTGCCATCTTGGAAACACTTAGCTTTGGTGGATTCTGGGTAGAAAAGTGACCCATTATAACAAGACGTGGTCATCACAGGGACAGGCTTGCCTTGGGGACAAGTAGCCCATTGGCCACTGTCACCCTCAACACTTCTTAAACCAGGTGTTAGGGGGCTCCCATGGCACCAGAAAGTTAGTTCTTATTTGCAATGAAGAAGACACAGAAATAAGACATTATCAAAGGCAATAGGACCTGGACTCCTGCCATAGCGTGAAGATAGGACACAGAAGTGACCTACAGAGACCACCACTGGAACCGAGTGACCAATGTGTGCCCGAAGTGTAAGCTAGTTGGTCCCAGCAAGAGGAACCCCAGTGGGCAACGAGAATCCAAGAAAGACTACCCCAACTGGTGCTACCAGTCCCCTGTAAACTGAAGGAGTAAGCGCCATGCTGGAGTAAAAGAACTGTGGCCTGACAGGCTCCTGGTGAATGAGCTTATGGAAACTCAGAGTCCAGCATCCAAAGGGAGAGAGAGAGATCTCTGCCAAGTTCCAAGCCTCTACTCCCCGCTGGATGACCTCCAGCTGACAAAGTTCAAGCGGACCACCTTTGCAGCTACCAAGACTTGTTTGTCGCCAATTCAGAAACCTCCGGCCAATCGAACATCACCGACCCCAGACCAGACCCCCTGCATACAGTCTGACATCGCAACTACCCCTCTCTTGTGGTTCTGCATCCTGAAGAGAGTGACCTCGAGAGGAGCAGCAAAGCATATTTGGCCTGACCAGTTTCCTTGATTGACAGCTAGAAGCCACATATGTACCCAGAGCCACCGGACGTGGTGGCGAAGTTTCAACTGTTGATTCCTGGTCCAGGCCCCCCCAAAGAACTCAACATCCAAAGGGTAGAGCGTGTGTCCATCCCCAACTACAAGTTTGCGAAGTGGGGCTAACACACCAGCATCCGCGGACCAGTCAGCATCAAGGACAGCCAAAGCACATCTGCACCCGGACTCCCTGGGCAAGGTAATATGAAACTAACTGTTGACTCTTGGTCTAGGGCCCCGCAAAACCTTAAGTTCAGGTTGGTACCCTGGAACTTACCTGCAAGTGCCCAAGAGCACATTTCAGTTTTCTCCATTGACTTCAATGGGAGCCCCTTAAGCAGTGAAAATACCCTATTTTCTAACACTTCTAAAATTCATAACTCTGGGTGTGTATAACTTTAAAAGTTCATTTTGGTGTCTAAACTTATTTAAAAAATAAGCTTTATTTTTCTAAATTGAATTTGGATTTCTTTTGAGTCATGTCATTTACTTATCGTCCATGTTGGTAATGCTTTACACATGTTCCTTTAATCAGCCTGACTGCTCTTTGCCACACTACCTGGACAGAACATAAATTTACTAATGTGAACCTGAGGTTGACTACTGGGCAAAGAACTAGTATTACATGCTAAGACTCCCCAGTCATACAACATAATGCTGCCAACTTGCTCCAGGATGGAAGACAGAGAGGGATTGTTACTGTAATGGCCTCTGCGTACAATGACCTCAAGGAGTCAGACTAGCAAGATCTTTGATTCAGATGTTATTGTTATGTTTTGATGGACAGTAGACCAGAGTTGCTTCTGGCATACTGGTAAAGCTATTAGAC
Source organism: Pleurodeles waltl (assembly GCF_031143425.1). Taxonomy (NCBI): domain Eukaryota; kingdom Metazoa; phylum Chordata; class Amphibia; order Caudata; family Salamandridae; genus Pleurodeles; species Pleurodeles waltl. Next base: position 656,003,195 of record NC_090442.1, read on the forward strand.
TGTCACTCAGAAGATGAACAGATTAAATTATATTACCTAATGGCAGTGTGTCTCTTTATTTACTATTGTTTTGACTGTTAAACCTTCCTTCTGATGGAACATTAATTCATCTTTCTTATCAAAAGCTTTGGGTTCATTGTCATATGTACGTCTGAGCACAGTAAAAGGATTCACCTGTGGCCTAATGCTTGCCCTCTTAGATTTTCACCTGAAGGTTGAATGTTCTAGTCCAGGATTGTCCATGGTCACTTCCCTGTGATAATTTGTTTTCAACTTAAATTTTTTAAGGATCATACTGAAATCGATTTCTCACTTTCTGCCTCTCTCTTCCATCCCATATTGGGATGCAAGAGAGAGAGAGATTGTTATTGTAATGGTCTCTACATAAAATGACTTCAAAGTGTCAGACTAGCACGAGTCAGACTAGCAAGATCTTTGGTTATAGTTACGTTTTGATGCACAGCAAACCAGAGTCACTTCTGGCCTACTGATAAAACTAGTGACTTGTGTAACAAGGTGAAGGTATTATATGGTATGACTAGGTAGTCTTACCATGGAATACCAACACAATACCCAGTAATGGACCTCAGATTCACTCTCAGCAAACCCTATCACAGTCCTGGTAGCGTGGTAAAGAACAGTCAGGCTACTTAGAGGAACATGTGTAAAGCGTTTCATATTACCTACATGGACGATAAGTAAATGACACGACTTGACAGAAATCCGACACCAGTTTCGAAAAATAGATTAGATTTTAATATTAATTTGGACACCAAAACAAACTTTGTAGCTTTTGTACTACCGGAGTTGTGACATTTTAAGTCTTTAGAAAATGCAGTACTTTGTGGGTTGAAAGGGCTTCCATTGAAGTCAATGGGGAAAATAGCAGTGTGCACTCAGGCACTTGTAGGGTGATTCCAACAAACCCACGGGAACTTAAGGTTCTGTGGGGACCTAGACCAAGATCTAAAAGTCAGACTTTTGTTATCTTGACCAGGGAGTCCAGTTGCAGAGGTGACTTGGCTGTCTTTGGTGCTGAATGGTCAGCAGTTTCTGGTGCGTTTTGCATTCTGCTGCAAAACTCGACTTGGGGGTGGTCTCACACTCTACTCTTCAGATGTAGAGGTCTTTGGGGGGCCAGGACCAGGAATCAACGCTTGGAACTTCACCACCTCATCTGGTGGCTCCAGGTGCAGAGGTAGCTCCCGGCTGTCAATCACAAGGCTGGACATGCCAAAGATGCTTTGCTGCTATAGTGGAAGACACGTCTTTCAGATTGCAGTCCCACAGGAGAGGGGTCGCTGGTGATGCTGTGGGGGTGCCCTGGAGTCAGTGAACATCGTGTGGCCTTCGGTTTCCAGGCAGGCAACAGACAAGCCTTGATAGCTGCATGGTTGGTCCAGGGGCTATTAGGTGGCTGGCGTTCATTTGGCGGGGAGTAGAGGCTTGAAACTTTGCAAGGGCCTCACTCCCACTTCTTAAATGCTGGACACCAATTTCTTTGGGCTCAGGTTCTCAGAGCCCGTCAGGTCACAGTTCTTTGATCTCAGGACTTCTTTACTCCTTCAATTTACAATGGACTGGTGCCACCAGTCAGGGAAGTTTTCCTTAGGGTGTTGGTGTCCACAGGGGTCCCTCTTGTCGGAACCAATGAGTTTTCACCTCTAGCACACGTCAGGCACTCGGTTCCAGCACTGGTCTGCTTAGGTCACTCTGTGTCCCCTTCTTTGCACTGGGGCTAGAGTCCAGGTCCTGTTGTTGCTGGAGACATCACTGTGTGCTTCTTTCTTCTGGACAAGGTAAGATCTAAGTTCTGTTGCCAGGGGACACCCTTAAATCCTGGTTTAGGGTTGTTAAAGGTGTGAGAGACAGACAAATTGCCTATTGTCCTGTGGCTAGTCCACCCCTGACGTGATGACTTCCTGTTGGGAATATGTCACTTTCTACCCACAACCCACTAATCTTAGGGTCTGCCAAGATGGCTGAACCCTTCCTTGGCTGTACAGAACTCCTAGCCCACCTCAAAGGTGTGGCTAGTTTGAGGGAGGGGCACGCCTCCTGCATAGCTAATTTCCCACCTTCCTGGCAGGGCAGGGCATGGAGGTCTTTGTCCTCCCTGTTGGGGTCAGCTCTCGGCACATCAAAGTTGGGGGAAGCCTTTGAGGATCACCGCCCTGATGCTTATCTCACTAGCCAGCCTGGGTGGGAGGAGCAGTGAACTCCTTCCTGCTCAGGCTCTTTGCCTTACGTCCTGCAAAGGTGCTAGTACCACTAGGAGGAAGTCAGACTTTTGTCTGTGGTGGCAGAGGCTCAGGAGAGCCAGCCAAGACAGTACAGGACTTGACAGCTTGGTGGGCACCCTCTATGGGTGCTACCTGGGCATCTGCTTTTTTAATCCTAAACATGGGCATAGTGCACCCTGCCCTTGGGCTAGAGTGGGCCTGCCTTAAGGGTGACTGACCTGTCCATGGGCAGTAACAGGGACTCTGCCTACACCCGGTGTGAGCAGAGTCTCACTCAAGCAGCAGGCTGCTCGTGCAGGCTGACATGGCAGCTCAGCAGTCTCTCTTTTACTTGGGGTACTTAGGGTGGCACAATCAGTGCTGCAACCCTGGAGACCCACTTTATCACCCATGCCCTGGGTACCATTTACTAGGGATTTACAGGGGTGGTAAGGTTCTTTCCAATTGGCCTATTCAATTCGACATGTAATTTAAGGGAAAGAGCATTGGTACTGACTGGGGCCGGGTTAACAGGTTAACAGGTCTCAGTACTCTGACAGGTCAAAAACAACAGCATCTGACAGCAAAATGTTGGGGGTGAACATCCAAAAAGGGGCACTTTATAACAGTGACCTTAGCCATTAGGTCACAGGAGATTCTGTACCCTGCTGTTTCCAGTCATACCTATGCCACTCAATTCATGCATGTGATAGGAAAGAAAGATGAATGTTCGTTCACTAGGAGGGTGTTACTGTCAAAACACTAGTGAAGAAACAAACACCTCAACTAATACTAGGATTTAAGCTATCAACCTATTGAGTGTCAGTACAAGAAATAGACCATTAAGCCAGAAGTAACTCAATTCTTCACCACATCCAAACGTAACTATAACATTCGTACCAAACATCTTGCTAGTCTGACTCCTTGAAGTTATTGTATGGAGAGACCATTGCAATAAAAATCTCTCTCTCTCTCTCTCTCTCTCTTCCATCCCAACATGGGATGGAAGAGAGAGAGAGACAGAAAGTAAGAGATTGAGAGGGAGTGAGAGAAATTAAGAGAAAGAGAATAACAGAGAGAACTTGAGAGAGGGGGAGAGAAGGTTTTTAGGCTTCGATGAATGACATACATAGAACGAGATATTTTAGGACTGATTAAAGAAAAGTGTATTTGTCATTGAAAAAGAGTGAGATCATCTTTCAGGATGTACCTTAAACTTTTGTAATTTACAAGAAAATAAAGAAGGGACATGACTACAGACACATCTGAAATAGAACCCTCAGCTTTCAGTGTGAGGGGCTGTGACCCTAACCATTAACCCACAAGTGACTACTTACCCTGTGGTTTCCAGTCATAACTATGATATTCAACCAACATATGTCATAGGAAAGAAAGGTAAATTTCGCATCACTGGGAAGGTTTAACAGTCAAAACACTAGTGAATAAACAAACACACTGCCAATCGATAATAGGATTTGAAACTTCAGCCTACTGAGTGACAGTACAAGAACTTGAATACTAGGCCAGAAGTGTTTCTGTTCTGCTACAAATTCAAACGCAGCTATAACATTTGTACCAAACATTTTGCTAGTCTGACTCCTTAAAGTCATTGTATGGAGAGATCCTTGGAATAACAATCTCTCTCTTTCTCTTTCCATCCCATTATGGGATGGAAAGAGAGAAAGAGAGAGCGAGAGAGAGAGAGAGAGAGAGAGGGATACAGTAAGTTAGAGATTGAGGGAAATTAAGAGCAAGAAATTGGCATGCGCGAAAGAGAGAGAGAGAGAAAGTGAGAGGGAGAGGGACAGGGAGAGGGAGAGGGAGAGGGGAAGAGGGAGAGAGAGAGAGAGAGAGAGAGACATTTTTTAGGCTTTGATGAATGATATACGTAGAATTATATATTTTAGGACATATAAAAAAGAAAAGTGTATTTGTCATGACAGTACAAGAACTTGAATATTGGGCCAGAAGTGACTGTTCTGCTATGCTTCCAACCGTAACTATAACATTTGTACCAAACATCTTGCAAGTCCTTGAAGTCATTGTGTGAAGAGACCATTGGAATAACAATCTCTCTCTCGCTCTCCTCTATCTCATTATGGGATGCAAAGAGAGACAGAGAGCAAGGCAGAAAGTTAGAGATTGAGCAATATTAAGAGAAAGAGACTGACGGAGAGAACTTGAGAGAGAGAGAGGGAGCAAAATGTTTTAGGCTTTGGTGAATGATATACATATAATGAGATATTTTAGGACAAATTAAAAAGAAATGTGTGTTTGTTATTTAAAACAAGTTAGATCACCTTTCATGGTGAACCTTAAGCTTTTGAGGTTTAAAGGAAATTAAAGAAGGAAAATGACCATAGACACAAATGGAGCAGAACCCTCAACTCACAATAGGAAGGTCTGTGATCTTGACCATTATGCCACAGGAACCCCCTTTCTTTGCTGTTTCCAGCCATACCTATGACTTTCAATCTATGCATGTGATAGGAAAAAAAGATGAATGTTCTAGCAGGGTTTAACAGTCAAAACAGTAGTAAATAAACAAAAGCACTACCAAGCAATACTAAGATTTGATCCTTCAGCCTACTTAGTGACAGTACAAGAACTTGACCATTAGGCCAGAAATGACTCCTTTTATTGCTACATCCAAACATAACTATAACAGTCGTACAAAATATTCTTGATAGTCTGACTCCTTGAAGTCATTGTATGGAGAGACCATTGCAGTAACAATCTCTCTCTCTCTCTCTCTCTCTCTCTCTCGCTCTTTCTCTCTCTCTTCCATACCATCATGAGAAGAAACAATAACATTTGCACCAAACACCTTGCTAGTCTGACTCTTGGAAGTCATTGTATTGAGAGACAGAACGTTTTTTAGGCTTCGATAATGATTTAGGTAGAATGAGATATTTTAGGGCAAATTATAAAGAAAAGTGTATTTGTCATTTAAAACAAGTGAGATCACCTTTCAGTCTGAACCTTACATTTTTGATGTTTAAAAGAAAATAAAGAAGAAAAATGACCACTGATACACCTGGAATAGAAGTGCCTGTGGCATTCGACCCACTCATGTGAAAGGAAAGAAATGTGACTGTTCTATCACTAGGAAGGATTAACAGTAAAAACTCTAGTAAATACACAAACACACTGCCAAGCGATACTAGGATTTGAAGCTTCATTCTACTTGAGTGACAGTACAAGACACTTGACCATTAGGCCAGAAGTGGCAATGTATTCCTCTGTATTCAACCATAACTATAACATTCGTACCAAATATCTTGCTAGTCTGACTCCTTGAAGTCATTTTAAGGAGAGACTGTAGGATGCTGGTCCTCTAAGTAGTGTGCAAAGCTAGGCATACTGTGAAGGGGGTCCAGGCAACCACACGTTGGTTTACAGTAGTAAGAACTTGAGCACCTAATGCTCTAATTTATATGGTAGGTAGGTTGGTCGAGCAGTTAGGCCAATCTTGGAGAAGTGCAAAGCGTTTGTTGTACTCACAGTATCAATAAATCGAGGCACACACTCACAAGAATAACTCAATATCAATTTACAAAAATACTTCAGATTTTTATACCTTTTTTAGACCAAGATCATCAAAATTGGGTAAGTACTATTTAAGTTATGAATTTTTTTAAAGTTTTAATAAATGTAGTCTTTTTGTGCGTAATAACCCACCATAGGAAGCAATGGAGAAATACTTAAACAATTCACAGTAAATCTGGCAATGCGCTTACCAATGGCTCCTTTACTAGGTAGGTCGACGTCATTGATGGGTACCCTGGGAAAGCTGGAGAAGTTCAGACGGCTCCCGGTTCCAGCTAAAGCAGCTGCAGAACGTCAATGGAGCTGGTGCAAGGCCACTGCAGGGGAACACTTGGAAAACCACTGCATAGGCGGACGTAAAGGTAAGTCCCGTAGGTCCCCTAGGGGTGTTGAGGTTGCAAGGGGTGTGGAACCCTTAGGGAACAGCTGGATCTTCTGTGCAGGGCACAAGGCAGCTGGATGCAGAGCGAATCGGTGAGCTAGGAGCTCTGCACGAAGGTGCCCCTGGAAGCAGGAGGTAGGTCACTTTGAGGGTCGCCTGCAGGTCAGCAGGAGCACTCTTGTGGGAGGTCCAGTTGGTTCCCGAAGTCCCTCAACTGGGGCCTCCTCCTGGTCTTTTTTCAGTCTGAAATGGACTGTCCTTCTGGGTGTCTGACGTGAGGTGACCAGTACCTGGGGCTATTGCACGGTCTGGCCACTGGAGGTCACAGTGCCACCAAATTGGTACACTGGTAGTTTTTGTCTTCACGGCCCAGTGGGTGAAGGCTGGTGTGGCTTCAGCATCCAGTTCCTTGGTCAGCAGCCGGTCAGTGAAGTGGCCTTCACTGGGTCTTTGGTTCCTTGGGGTTGCAGAGTGATACATTCACTATGGAGGGAGATTGTTGGTGATCTTTGATTAGTGGAGGTACTCTGGGGGTTTGTAGAGTCTGTCCAACATCCAAGCAACCCCTCAGTGTCGATTGTTGAGTCCTGGGTGGAGCAGGCAGGGTTTGGTGCCCTTTTCTGGTGCAGCAGGACTTCAGTTCTCAAGCCTTGGGTCTTCTTTGTTGCTGGTTTTCTTTTGTCAGTGGAATCTGACTTCTTGTTCTAGTGATGCCCACTAAGTACTGTTTTTAGTGGGTATTTTAGGAGGGAACCTAGTAGTGACCAATGGGTCATCTACTTTAGGGTGGCTAAACCCACTAAGTGACCACTTCCTGTGGGCAGAAGTCACTTCCCTACACTTAATTGGCTATTTTCCTTCCATGCAAGATGGAGGAAAATGAAATGGAGAGGTCACCTTGCATGCAACACCTTAGGTGTAGTGTAAGCCAGCACTGACCACTCCTCCTATCCTTTGTCTGATTTCCCACCGTTGCTCCCGCCAAAAGTGGGGTTTTGCAATGGGGGCGGCCAACTGCTGCTAGCAGCAGGGCTGGGGGTCGAGTTTCAAGGGTGGTAAGCCCTTTGAAGCTTGCTAGCAGGGCAGTGCACATTCCTGAGAAAGGTGGTGTTAGCACCTCGACCCAAGAAGTGCTTTGCTCTGAATCCCAGAGAGCAGGTTCTCTCACCCCAGGGATTCAGACTCTTGTCTGGTGGTCACAGGCTGGTTGTGACCGGCCAGCAACCATGCCAGTGTAGTTAGCTTTTGCAGGGGGAACCCCTAAGGTGACCCTGGGTACATTTTGCAATAAATCCATTGCTGGTACCAGTTTGGATTTATCATTCTGAATTGTTTGATACCAAACAACCCAGGACTCAGGGTAGCCATCATGTAGCTGGGAAACTCGTACTGACCAGTGCCCAGCACATGCATTAAAAATGGCTGCCCTTTTCACTTACTATGTCCCAGGTTTGGCAGAGACAAAGTAGGGGCATATTGCTCATGCACCTATGCCCACACATATCATATAGTGCACCCTGCCTTAGGGCTAGAAGGCCTGCCAGAGGGGTGGCTTACCTATAGGGCATGTAGTGTATGATGGACAGGGCACACAGGCTGCGTGCCAAATCGAGTTTGTCTTTTGGGTTTGCAACAGGACACTCAGCCTGCAATGGCAGTGCTGGGTGCATTTGAATACATGGCCCAAGAGGTTGGCACAACCAGTGCTGCTGCCCTCAAGGGCCTACCTTTAGTACCTCATGCCCAGGGTACCTAAGTACCATTTACTACAGACTTATAGTGGCAGCTATGGGTGTCTCCAATTGTGCCAATGCATCACAACAGTTTTGGGGAAAGAAATCTGGTCCAAGGAACCTGGTTAGCAAGGCACCCTGGGTACTACAACTTTAAGTTTACATCATTTACCAGGCAAAAGGTGGGGGGCTAGCCATGCAAAAAGAGGCCTTTTCTCACACTACCGACCCCAAACGACAGAGGATAAGTCTACCCTTTCCCTAGAGGGTCTTCATCATCTAAGTGGAAGAAGCCATCTGCATTGGCATGGACAGTCCCAGGTCTGTGTTCCACTTGAAAGTCCATTCCCTGTAGGGAAATGGACCATCTAAGTAGTTTGGGGTTTTCACCTTTCATCTGTTGTAGCCATCTGAGAGGCTTGTGGTCAGTTTGAACTATGAAGTGAAAGCCAAGCAGATATGGCCTCAACGTCTTCAGGGTCCAAACCACAGCCAAGCTTTCCCTCTCTATGGCACTCCATTTTTGTTCCCTAGGGAGTAGTCTCCTGTTTATAAAAGCAACTGACTGGTCATGTCCGTCATCATTTTCCCTGGCTAGGACTGCTCCTGCCCCCATTTCAGAAGCATCTGTTTGGACTATGAATTGCCTGGAGTAGTCTGAAGCCTGTAGGACTGGTGTAGAGCGCATAGCATTCTTCAGAGTATCAAAGGCCCTTTGACAACTCCCTGTCTAGCTAACCTTTTTGGGTATTTTCTTGGAAGTTAGCTCTGTGAGGGGGGAGCAACTATGGTGCGATAGGCCTTCACAAACCTCCTATAGTACCCAGTCAAGCCAAGGAATGCCCTGACTTGCTTATGGGTTATGGGAGATTCCCAAGCCAGAATGGTCTGGATCTTGGGTTGGAGAGGTTGGACATGGCCTCCACCAACCAGGTGGCCCTATCTGGCACTTACTTGCCTTGGCAGTGAGGCCTGCCTTTTGCAGACCCTCAAGGACCTTTCCCTAGGTGGATAAGGTGATCCTGCCAGTTGGATCTATAGACAACAATGTCATAAAGGTGAGCTGCACTAAAAGATTCCAGTCCAGCAATGACTTGGTTCACCAGCCTCTGGACGGTGGCAGGTGCATTCTTTAGTCCAAAGGGCATAACAGTGAACTGATCATGGCCACTAGGAATAGAAAATGCTGACCTCTTTTTTGCTCTTGGGGTCAGGCCAATCTGTCAGTACCCAGATGTTAAATCAAAAGTACTCAGGTATTGGCTGCCCCTAATCTGTCTATGAGCTCATCAGCTCTTGGAATTGGGTGTGCAGCCATTTCTGTAACAGAATTGAGGCCCCCTGTAATCCACACAAAACCTAATTTCCTTTTTTCTCTCCTTGGGAGTGAGATTTGGGGACTAAGACTACTGGGCTAGCTCAGGGACTCTCTGGGGGTTCAAAGATACACAAAGCCAGCATCTTTTTAATTTCTTCTTGGATGCTGTCCCTGACATGGTCTGACCGTCTGTAAAGTTTGTTTTTGACAGGCAAGCTGTCACTAGTGTCTACGTCATGGGTTCACCAGTTTGTTCTTCCAAGGATCAGGGAGAATAACTCAGCATACTGGCTGAAAACGTGCCTGCAGTTTGCTGTTGTTCTGCGAGGTTGTCTGATAAGACCACTCCATCCACAGAACCATCTGGTGGGCTGCTCGAGAGGAGATCAGGGAGAGGTTTGCTCTCTTCTTCCTGTCCCTCAGCTGTAAGCATGGGCATGGTCACATCAGCTCTGTCATAGTAGGGTTTTAGTTGGCTGACATGGATAATTCTTTTTGGTTTTTTTGCAACAGCCCAGGTCAACTAAATAAGTGACCTCTCCCTTCTTTTCAAATATGGGATAGGACCCAGACCATTTGTCTCGGAGGGTCCTTGGAGCAACAGGCTCCAACACCTAAACTGTCTTCCCTGGTTAAAACTCAACCATAGCAGCCTTTTGGTCATACAAGAGCTTTTTCAGCTCCTGGCTGGCATGAAGATTTTTGCTAGCTTTCTCCATGTACTCTGATATCCTTGTACGTAGGCCTAGTACATGGTCCACAATGTCTTGCTTGGGCTCTTTGAGAGGCTTCTCCCAGCCTTCCCTAACAGGACTTAGTGGTCCCCTTACAGGGTGCACAAACAAAAGCTCAAATGGAGAGAATCCTACTCCCTTTTGTTGCACTTTCCTGTAGGCAAACAGCAGATGTGGAAGTAAGACATCTCATTTCCTGAGTTTTTCAGGGAGTTCTCCAATCCTGCCTTTTAGGGTCTGGTTAAATCTCTCAACCAACCCATTTGTCTGAGACAGGTATCAGGTATTGAACTTATAAGTCACACCACATTCCTTCCACATAGTATGCAGACATGAAGTTTGAACCTCTGTCTGATACTACCTACTTAAGGAACCCTACCCTGGTAAAAATAATCAGATGGGCTTTTGCAACTGCAGGAGCAGTAATGGTCCTAAGGGGTATAGCCTCATGATATCTAGTGGCATGATCCACCACCACTAGTATATATCTGTGTCCTGATGCTGTTTAGAGGTCAGGGGGGGCAGAAATGTCCACTCCTACCCTCTCATGGGAACTCCAGCCACAGGTAGTGGCATTAAGGGAGCCTTCAAGTGTCCTCCTGCCTTGCCACTGGCTTGACAGGTAGTGCAGGACTGACAAAAGTCCTTTACTTATTTTGACATTCCTGGCCAGTAGAAGTGGTTAACCAACCTACTCCAAGTTTTATTTTGGCCCAGATGCCAAGCTAGGGGAATGTCATGGGCTGGAGTGAGGAGAAATTATATGTGCTGCTGGGATACTACACTGTCCTGGCTGCACCAGGCTTGAGGTCTCTGACCTCAGTGTACAGGAGTCCCTGTTCCCAATAAACTGTGGGTACCACTGACTTTTCCTAGCTCTTCCTGTGCAGCATCCTGCCTCAGCCTCTGAAAGAGTGAGGCAGATTCTCTGTCCCTGGCACAGATCTTCCCTGGGGGGGGGGGGCCTTCTGGGCCTAAGAGCTCCGGTTGGTAAGGCCCAAGCTCAACAGGCTTAGCTCCCTCGAGGAAGGATGAGTCCTCTTCCTCGGAAGAGGGGTTCTGATCTTGGATTGGCTGTGAAGCTGGTTCTCCTGTCTTCTTGCCCCTTCTTTTGGGAGGCTGGTCCACTATTTCAGGATCCAACTCTCCTTTTTCTCTCTGAAGCTTGCTTTGTGCCCTAATCTTGATACATGCCCTTTCTGGGATCCCAAACATTGTTGCATGGGTCTTAAGTTCCACTTCAGCCCAGTGTGAATGCTCCAGGTCATTTCCAAGCAGGCAATCCACTGGGATGGATGAGGACATAACTACTTTTTTGCCCTACTACTCCCCCCAAATCAAAGGTTACCATAGCCATGTGATGAAACTTTGTCTCATTGTCAGCATTGGTGACTGGATAAGACTTCCCTACCAGGTACTCATTTGAACGGACCAGGCACTGGGTTACCACAGTAACACTAGCCCCTGTGTCCCTCAGTGCTTTCACTTTCTCCTCATTAATCAAAGGGTGCTGTCTCTATTTTTGCATGTTACTTTGCAGGGCAGCACAGGATAACACCACCACATTCTCAGTGACGAATGTTGCCTGTGTGGGCTCACTGACATGGTCAGACCACACCTCTGACCCCATCTGGAGATTAGCAACTGCATTTACTGCAGGTTGACCAGAGGTATTCTTTTTGTTTTTACAGCTAGGATCTCCAGTTGGATGCACTCTGTTTTTACAGTCTTAACACCAAGCCTTGTTGGGATCAACGTTCTTGCCTTTGTACCTACCCGTAGGCTGTGAGGAGTCCCTGGACCCACCCTCCTGTGCAGGTTTTTGGGGGCCTTGAGAAGACTCTTTGTTATTTTTATTTTGGCTCCTATCTTTCCCTTGGGGGGGGCTTTTTGGCCTCTTTCTTTTGGTCTCCCCTACCAGTGGTAATCTTGGTCACCCTTGCCTTGATCCAGTGGTTTGCTTTCTTTCCCAGCTCCTGAGGGGAAGTGTACCTTGGTCCACCAGGTATTGATGTAGCCTCTCATTGTAAAATTACTTAGCAGATGCTTTTTCATGAATAGGTTATACAGCCCATCCTAATATTGTACCTTATTACCATCTAACCAACCACCCAGCATTTTTACTCTACCCAAGTGTGGCTCTGGGATTTTTGAGCCTCCCTGAACTTTATGCAGTACTCTTCCGTTGTAAATCCAACACCCTCAATCAGGGTACCCTTCATGAGGTCATAGGATTTAGAATCTGCCTCTTTCAGTGTCAGGAGCCTATCCCTGCACTTTCTTGAGAATAACCCTTGCAACCTTGTGCCCCAATGCTTTTTCTCAATTTCCCACCCAATGCAGGCTCTTTCAAAGGCATAACACCATTTGACTATATCATCCCCTTCAGTCAAGGGAGGGACAACTCATTCTGGGAGTTTAATATCGAAAGATTTCTCACTCAATACTTGAATGCTGCCACCAGAGGTGGGATCTAGGTCACCTCTTTTCTTTGCTTCTCAATTTCCAAAAGCTGAGTCTCTAAGGCCAGTCTTTTGGTCAGCCTGGCTTTTGTGGGTGCACTAATACTTTGGGTGGAGGGGCTACCTTCATCCCCATTTTCCACAGGGTCTTCTCCCCCCCCATAAGTTTCATCAGTTACTCTATCTGTGGGGTGTTCTTTTTCATGCTGGGTCAGCAGAAGCCTAAGTTTATCTGTGCTGACATGCTTCCCAGTATGAATGTTGTACAGCCTGCAGAGTTTCCTTAACTGGTCATAGCTAAATGCCTGATAAGGTACCAAGTGGAGCTACTGGCTCTGGGTCACTGCATCTAACACGTTTACTTTACTAAAGCTGGGACCTTCTTATACATTTGGAACCCCTTTTTTGGATAAGGCCAACTAAAGTAAGGACTTTTAAAATGTTGACCTAACCAGGGCCCTAACAATTATTTTAAAATGTGTAAAAAATTCTAGCCAATTGAAAAACAAAAACAATTAGGGTAAAGACAATTTAGAGAATTATTTGTGTGCTTATAAAATTGACAGAGTGGGGAAACAGAGTTTGCCTGGACCAAACATGGCTGCCAATAAGGCAAGCTCCGCAAGCTGTTTATAAATATCCTTAATTATCCAGCTCCATTGCATGATTATATGTCCGGAGGACCGGCGAATTGCTGCACCCTAACTGCTGCGATCTGTTGACGGTAGTGGTCATTCTGTCACGTAGGTTCCCATTAGGGTAATGAGGCTACTGGATTTGGGTGGTAGGATCACCTAGGTAGTGGGTACTGGGTACAACTCACATCTGGTGACACCTGTCAGCCTAATCTGGGGTTTCCGGCTAACTAGCAGAGCCCCATCTCTCACCGAGATGATTGTGGCAAACGAGCTCATGGTAAGATTGACTCCCCAGGGAATCAATCATGGTACATCAGATCGCATCCCGTTCTCTCAGTTACCAAGAGCTCACTCAGGCAAAGACAAAAGAGGCAGAATATATTTAAACAAGCATTTATTAAAATATCTGCATCTTAGATAAAAACAGGTGTGTAGCAATAACAAAGGTAATGAAAGACAATAGGAGCAGGCATGTGACTAAAAATATAAAGCACAAGAACAGTCCTACATGCTGTCTAAACAGGGGAGTGGATCTATGGCCCCTCACCTACGCTAAGTATGAGCATAGCATACTAAGCCTAATCTGCCCTTCGGGTTTCCCCTGGGAGGACATCATCCCTCATACCTGAAGAAGAGGCCTGAGTTCTAGAGAGACACCGTCCCCATCCAGTTCAGGGCTCGGCCATCTAAACAAGTAGTTGTAGCAAAGCTTGCAGCAGTCAGCATACAGTTGCGGTCATCTGGCTGGAATCTCTCTCTAACGTGTCTGGGACTAAGGGGTGTTTTATAATAAAACAGCTGACATTCTAAGAAATGGTCCCCATGAGTGTGTGTGTTTCTGTGAATGCAGGAGACACAGCATACCATGTTTGTCGGCAACCCTATCTGACTGTAGCCTTGGAGAAAGCACAAAGTGAACTACATGTCCTACTAAGAACACAATGCTTTCCTAGACAAAAGGACAATAAGATAGAGAGAAATAAAAACAGTACCGCAAATGAAGCTATTGCTAGAAAAATAAAGCAATGCCATTCAAAATGTAATAGGGCGAAAGTGCACAGTGGCAGGCCTACCTAGCTGAAACAACAAGCCTAAAACCTGACTAAAATATCTATACAATATCGTCCCTTTGCCGGTCAAAGGTAGTTCAAAGCTAATGCGGATATAAAACCCTAAACTAAAACATCAACCAAAGCGTTAATTATGACAAATCAGTGAACACAAGCCATATGAAAGAACAATTTGGAATACAACAACGTGGCATGTGGAACCAAATTTCAAAAGTCAAAGTCAGTTTGAGAATCGCCAATTATATCCAGGACAATGGAAGCCAGGAGATGGTCAACTTTGGCAGGTGACAAAATATCCAAGTCATGTCCACGGAAGACCAGAGAGCACTCGTGTTCCAGAGCCTGAACAGCAGCCGAGGCAGTAGAATTCCGTGTCATGCCCACTGTAGAGTCCAGAGTTGCAGAATCCACAAAGGGCAACTCATACACGGCTTCCCGTAGCAAATGCACCCACAACGCACATGTCTGATAATAAGCCCTCATTGAGAACATCAACAGATCAGCATTCAATGAAAGTAAACGCTGCGTAGAAAGACAGACTTCCAGTGCATATTCAAAGAGGCACCAGAGGCATTGAAACACGGGCTGCACACAATCCAAAACTGGTCAGAATGACAAAGACCAGTCACACTCCAGCTGTTGCAGGAGAGGTGCTTCAAAGTACTGCATCATGCGATCACGACACATTTGCACTGGTCGTAGCGCTTTCAGCCCTCCTTGCTGTGAAGGGACAGCCATTGCACAGAAAAAGTAGCAACAGCAGGATGCCACCAATGAAAGCCAAAGTGATCGGGAATCCCCCAAAAAACACTTGAAAAAAGTGAATGTATGGCTGAAGGTATTAAGTCAAATGTAGAGAAGAAGGTGTTAACAAAACCAGAACCAACAGCTTTAAAAAGGTGGGTAATTCCACTAGTACTAGATGCGTATATTTTCGCCGGTGGTCCTTGGAGACTTTGGGCCCATTCGGTGCAGGAAGTTTGGGCCTGTCACAGCCCACTTCCTGTTTCTCAGCAGAAACCGCGGTTTGCGGTCTAGTTGATCTGCCTTTCACCAAGGGGGATAAATGAGGGCAGAAACACGGACGCGCAGCGGACGCGCGCAGCAGGCGCGCAGCGGGCGCGCCAAAGGTGCGCCAAAGACAAGCCCGTCTGCGCCCGTCCGCGCCAGAACGGGTCAGAGGGCCTGGGACCTCGCACCTTGCACTAAAAAGTATAGGTACACCATAGCGGAGCTTAAGAACTTGGCGGGCCCCCGGTGCACGCACACACTTACCCCGAACATCACTCATGTCTGGAGGTGTGCGCAGTGTAACTGGATGGCACCTATACCATCAATGGTGGGAAAGCAGAAAACTCAGGGAGTTCGAGGAGTAGGAGGCAACAATTTAGAGTACGCTTCGGGTGGAGGTATAAGGGATTCTGGAGCTGTGGGCTCTTTTGCCCTTATCAATGTCAGATCCCTCCCAAAACACAAATTTGAAATTAACGAACTTATTCTCACTCTCAACATAGACTGTCTCTTCCTAACAGAAACGTGGGCGAGGCCTGATTCGGACCCTGATTTTATTGAGGCAGCCCCCACCGGCTTCTCCTTTTATAGGGTAGACAGAAATACAGGCAGAGGAGGAGGCCTGGCTATTATTTGCAGGTCTGAGTTTACCTGCATTTGGAATAGTGCTAGCCACATGCCAGAGGTCTGTGAAACTATGGCTTTTAAACTTTTCCTTAGTAAATCCTTGGTCTTTGAAGGCCTGCTAATTTACCGGCCCCCCGGCCCCATCTCTAAGTTCCTCTCGATATGGACCTCATTATTGGAACCTTTAATCATGGCTCCTAAAGCAATTATCCTGGGAGACTTTAACATTCACTTTGATAATACGAGTGATCTGCTGGTCGTGGAATTTCTCAATCTTATGGCGGCTCTGGACTGGGTCCTAAAGGATGGGCTGGCCACTCATAGAGCAGGCCATACCCTAGATGGGATTTTTACCCACCCTGAGGAAGAATTTAGGGCCTGATTCTAACTTTGGAGGACGGTGTTAAACCGTCCCAAAAGTGGCGGATATACCACCTACCGTATTACGAGTCCATTATATCCTATGGAACTCGTAATACGGTAGGTGGTATATCCGCCACTTTTGGGACGGTTTAACACCGTCCTCCAAAGTTAGAATCAGGCCCTTAATCTCTTAACGACCCCGCTAGAGTGGACGGATCACGCTCTCCTGACATTCAAATTTCTGGTCAGGCAGCAGCCTTTGATACCCATTCCCCAGAAAAAACTGCTAAGACCCTGGAGAAACATTGAAGCAGAACCGTTGGAAATAGCTTTAATACATAATTGGGATGATTTAAAGGCATCCTCTCTGTCACCGCTTGCTAGATTCAATCTGGGCATTACGCAGGCAATGGACTCGCTAGCACCGGCGAGGGTCTTTGTCCCCCACACCAGGAAAAAACCCAACCAACCATGGTTCTCTCAAGACCTCAAAATCTTACAGAGAAAATACCGGCAGAAGGAGCGCTGCTGGAAACTTAGCCCGCGGGAAGCCGAGAGGGCAGATCTAAAACTAGCACTAAATATTTACAAAGAAGCCAGTCTGGTAGCCAAATCGGACTATTTTACACGTAAAATTAGCGAGGCAGCCAACTCTTCTAGAGAGCTATTTAGAACCATTAATGTCCTTACCACTCCCTTAGGTACTCCTAAAGTAGAAAACTCCCAAGACTTTTGCAATAAAGTAGCCAAATTCTTTGAATGTAAAATTCTTAACATCTACTCCAGCTTCATGCTAGACAAGGATCAAGCTAACTCCCCTCTTTGGTTAGCTGTGCCACTGCACCCTGTATTGACACTTAATGGGCTGCCTGATAAGCCATTTTTACTTTCTAGGTTTAAAATGCCATCTCAAGAGGTCATGTGTAAGCTACTCCTGGAATGTAAATCGGGTTCCCCTACGGACCCCTGCCCCCCTGCCATCCTTCAATTAGTGCCAGAATTAGTGGCATCTATGCTGGCCCCCATTATTCAGGAAGTTCTTACTACGGGTGTGTATCCTAAGGCATGGAATGAAACTACTATTATTCCGTTAAAAAAGAAGGAAACTGGCAAACTCGATGACCTGACGAATTTACGCCCAATAGCCCTTCTTCCCTATGCGGCCAAAATTCTGGAAAAACATCTTAATAAAGAATTGGTTGACTTTTTTTCAGCCTCAAAGGGCCTAGACAGCTCGCAACATGGTTTTCGGAAATCTCACAGCACTGAATCAGCTCTCATTGCATCATCCGATACCATACGCAGATTGGTTGATGAGGGGCAGGGGGTCTTTCTGGTTCTATTGGACCTGTTGGCAGCATTTGACACCATTGCCCCTCATATTCTGCTAGACCGTCTACATCAGGTAGGCATTAGAGATCAGGCTCTCAAGCTGATTGAATCCTTTCTATCAGATAGGTGGGCCACAGTTAGCAGCGGTGATTTTAGATCCCCAGCCTACCTTTTGCCGTGTGGGGTCCCTCAGGGCTCTTCCCTCAGCCCTACGTTGTTTAATGTGTACGTGGCACCGCTGGCAGAGCTAATTCGCTCTTTTGGTTTTATCCCTACTTCGTATGCAGACGACACTCAGATTATTATCCCTATTAACGAAGACATGGAGGAAGTGGCCATCCGCTTCAACGCCTGTATGACAGCAGTGAATAACTGGATGAAGGCCAATTGGCTAAAACTTAATTGTGAAAAAACTGAGATTCTGTGCTTTGGGATTAGGAGAGAACACTGGTCTTCCATCTGGTGGCCTGAAGAGTGTGGCACTCTCCCTGTACCACGGTCTACCTCGAGAAATTTAGGATTATTGTTTGACGATCAATTGTCGTTCAAACCTCAGGTCAACCAGATAATCAAGACCTGTATGTGGACTTTGAAGAAATTAAAGAAAATATTTCCTTTTATTCCACAATCCTGCAGAACTACTGCCACTCTGGCTCTAGTCATTTCCAAATTGGATTACGGGAATGCGCTTCTGCTCAACTTGGATAAAGAATCGCTGAATAAGCTACAGTTGATGCAAAATACTGTGGCTAGGCTATTATTGAAACTGCCTCGTGGGGCCTCGGCTAAGAGGTGCCTTAGAGATTTACATTGGCTTCCGGTAGCCCAGCGGCTCTCTTTCAAGGCTCTCTGCATCACTCACAAGGCTGTCCATGGGATTGGGCCTAAGGCTCTAACCACTAAGCTGCAATGGTACAGGCCCAATAGGCTGTTGCGATCTGCCTCTGCCTATCGAATTCAAACATCCCGCACTAAGAAGGCGAAGTGGGGAGATAGAGCGCTTACCATTGCGGCTGCTAAAATTTGGAACTCACTACCATTGGATTTAAGGCAAGAACACAATTATCTAACATTCAGGAGACTGGTCAAGACTTGGCTTTTTCCGCAATAGGTCTTGGAGTCCCCTTGTTAGCTGACTCTGCCTCTCCCAGTTAGCGCTTCGATGTGCTCGGGCCGGAATGCGCTTTATAAATACTCAATACATACATACATACATACATACATTGAATATTCGTTCCATAAGTTCACTAAAGTGTCTTGGAAAGTTAGTATTTAAAAGGGACTGAATCTCCGCCGTTGACCTCGCAACTTGAAGCGCATAGGTCTCGCGGGCTGATGTAAGCTCCAAATGTTTGTGGAACAACAAGGCCTTTAGTCTGCTCAACTTGTCAAAATTAACATCAAAAGTAGCAATATGGGACCAGATGTCTGTTATTCCTATGAATTGTGCGGGGGGAAAAAGGACATTCCCGCAACATGTAACACTTTTGGAGACAGAAACAACGTAAAGTACTCCGGCTCGCATTCCACAACAGCTCTCACTGTTAAGGAGCACATAGCTGCCATTGGAGAGCACCTGCCACACAGGTCTAATTAAGGATACCGGGACTCCCTTCAGATAACAGGCTAAATTCACCATGGAGGCATTGCATGCCCCATGCAAAGACAGCTGTTTACAAACCATTGAATGGCTCACAGAAGTCTTGCATTCGCTGCCGCTAAGAAAGACCTCTTTCATGCCATTGAAACATTTGTACAAAAAGGGTAGCTCCCACACCTCGTGTATGTAATTATCTCCCATCCTTTCATATCTTCCTACCAGAATGTGTTTCAAGCAGGATGTGAATTGGAGTGTTGAACTAGGCACATGAATAACCCCATTTATTAACCAATCAGCAGAGGGTACCTCAGCCACAGTAAAATGAAACTTTTCTAATTTCTCTATTCTCAACATGATATATGTTGCTTCTGTCTTAGCAATCATTTGTTGCTGTCTTGTTAAATTAAATGTTGAAAAAATCTCCCTTGTGCTCACATCTTGCCAGGGGACGCGACCTGCATTTAGGGCCCGATTATGAACATGGTGGTCCAGACCGCCATACCGGCAGCGGCGGAAATTACCACCATCGGCATGGCGATCTGGACTGCCATATAATAATCAAGGGAAGACAGCTACAGGCTGCCCTCCGCCACTGCCAGGCTTCTGCCGACAGGCAGCCTGACGATGGTGGATTTCTCTATTCGACAGGGCAGCACTGCAAGCAGCGCTGCCCTCCGGATAGAGAACCCTGGTTCCTCCAGCCTTTCCCTGGTGGTTTCTCCTGCCAGGGAAAGGCTGGCAGAAAGGGTGCTCTGGGGCCCCTGTGCACAGCCCCATCACGCAGATCACTGCCCAATTTATGGGCAGTGATATGTGCGACAGGTGCTGCGGCACCTGCCGCACTGCGGCATTGACGACGGCTCCATGTGGATCCGTCGGCAATGTCCTGGCCCAGCATTCCCCTGGGCCGGCTGGCGGAACCACTTTTTATGCCCGCTGGCCCAGTGGAATGTTTATTATAGGGCCGGCAGGGTCTTCTGCGCGCTGGCGGTCTATGTTTAGACCGCCAGCCTGAACACGGCAGGGAATCCCACCGTGTTCATAATGTGCCCCTTAGTGTTTGTAGTGTCCAACCTAACTACATGATGGATCGTAGCTGACTTTGTCCATGTTGCAGAAACAACACATCACTCTGTACTATATCTATTGCAGATGACACAATATTATTTAGGGTATAAATGCGGTCGGACAAAGTGTTAATTCCATTATCTACGACTTCTAATGCTTTCCATACATTTTCCTGATCTATTTGCCTTAACCGGGCAGCCACTTCTTGGTGGTAAAGTTTCCAAATTTCATTATATGTTTCATACATGAAGTGTTTTCTGAGCTGTCTTCTGGGGCCTAACAGGAAGTCCTGTAAATCTGTGTTATTGGACAGGAGACCAAGATGTTCTTTAACAGCATCGAGTGAGGAGACCTTTATACATTGCTGGCATAGTTTCCCTACACTATACGTTGTCACAATAGCCGAGTGCTCTGAGGATATATAGCGAGGATCCGGCCTATTAGTTCTAAAACGAGGAGTTCACAAAACGTGTATGGTACCCATTGGTGTCTACAGGCCACAATAACCAACCACCAGGATGTGATAATGACGTGTTATATGTTCCATTTTGTACCCATTCATTAAGCTGGTCTTCAAATGCATTTATTTACTTTTGCCATTTGTTAAACTTTGCAAGGACGGGAATACTTGGCGCATTCAGTTCTTTAATATTTGCTAAGACTAAAAAGCTTGTTTGTTGTACTGTTTCATTTAAAAATATCATCTGAACAGGAATCATACAAGCTCTAAATAAAGCTTCCGTACCTCTAATTTGCCAATTTCTTGTTCCCCACACACTTTTCAAATCAATTGAATTAACCCAGTGTTCATAACTTTCTATGGCCAATTGGGAAACAAAGGAATCAGAATACATCAATTTTCTATCAATCAATAATACATGTAAATCTTCCATTACTGGCAATTTAAAATAATATGACTCAGCATTCTTGACATTGTGTCCAGAATAATATGCAAACTTTTCAGTATACGTTTTTGAACTGCCTATTGGCAGAATTGGGCAGTGTTCCCATTGTGCATATTTAAAAATACTTTTCGGGGTACTAGCTCTGTGAATAAAATGATGTCCATAATAATTATAACAGAACATATCTCCATAATTTCCTTTAAATTGGTACACATCATCATTTTCAAAAACTGCATAATACTGTAGATCAGACATCACAGTATCAACTGTTTTTACATCGCAATCATCAGAAATCACTCTGCGGGTAATTACATCCCTCAATTAAAGTTTGACCACATAAGGTATTTGAATGATCTCTGTAGGACCATATATGCCGAATAAGACTTTATCCCATATAATCCCATTGGGAACTGGCACTGCTGTAATGTTTATTAGGGACAAGTCATTGTGTATTTTATGTGAAGAAAAATATGGTTTTAGGACTTCATCCACCAGTTCAACTGTAGAGTGGTCAGGAAGATAATGACCATGTGTAAGAAGAAAGAAAACAATGACAAACCCAATCCAAAGAAAAAAGGTAACCACAGTCAGTGATAACCATAAATAGTTCCAAGGACGAGTGAGATAGTTCATTTTTAGCCAATGTATCAGCTTATGTGCTCTTGACAGTTCAGTCACAGTTAAGGCAGATGGGTCCAAAGAAAAGTCGTCAACATCGACAAAGTAACCATCATCTGTCCAAACAAATTCTGGAGGTGTATTCAGAGGAGGAGAAACTGCTGAAGATTCCCTCGGTGGTGTGTAGTATGTTACAACATACGTTTGTGTTGAAGTTGTAGAAGGCTGCTCTATATCAGCAGGACTCGATGAAGTAGTAGTTGTCTGTGGAACCAATGAAAGCTAATTTTCCACCCTCCCCAAGCTCAGAGAGGTATCAGTGTTGCTGTTGAAAACTTGCAGAGGAACATCATGGTCTGTAGTGGGAGGGATTCAGGCACTACTTAGGAGTCCTCTAGGTCTGCTGTGCAGGATCGGCCACATGGTGTAGCTTGACATTGTCAATGAAGACAAAGCGATTCTCTTTAGAACCAGGCAGCGGTGGTAGTATAACAGTTCTGGTGCCGTGTATTCCCAGGACTGGGACCGGTGCACAATAAGAAGGACCAAACTCCTTTTTCACAGCAATCGTTTCACGTACTAAATCCCCCAGCTTGGGAATCCAGCTGGTAGATGTTACTGGTACATCCCTAATTCCAGAGAAGGTAGCACTTGCAGATGCGTTGTCATCACAAAATTGTTGTAACTCCTGCAAGGCAGTGACACGTTCATTGTTGTCAAAAGGCATATCTGCCACCTCTATGCCAGGACCATCAATATCTAGAACATACATTTGAGTTCAAAACAGGCACTTGTATGAAGAACACCCCCCCCCCAGGGACCTTCTGGGCAGATTATTAAGTGCTCTCTGAACTCCATACAGGTGTGTAAGCCAACTATGATCCCTGCCTAATACTCTTGTTGTTAAGGATTGATTTAGATCACGGTTTCGTCGCCCCACAACACTATTTCCCTCGGAATGAAGTAGAGGCGAGTAATGCAGCTAATAACAGTACGAGCGTCAGCCGAGCGTTGTGGCCAGACCCATAGAAATCTGGAGCATGAGTCTACAGCGACTAGAATATATTTGTATGCACTGTCTAGTGTCAGGGGACCACAGTGGTCCAAGTACACACATTGTAAAGGTTTGTTGGAAATTAAGAGGGGTGTCTGTGGTGGGCTCTTGACGCTGGAGCCTTTTATTTGTTGGTAGATGTCAAAGCAAAGGACATACTGCTTCGCCTCGTTATAAAGACCTGGCCACCAATAGCGTGATTGCAATATTGAAATTGTAGCCACCACACCAGCATGTGCAGATGCAACTCCCTCATGTGCTGCTTTTACTAACTCTGGTATTAAGTCTTTGTTGGGAATCACTCGGACCCCCACGCCTGGAATCTTTACTTCTCCGTCAAACATGCCTCCCATCCGGTAGGAATATTTAGTGGGATAGGCTTTGGGCATAGGTGCGCCCTCAGCCGTCGGTCCTATAGCTGCTAATGTTTCCTCATCCACTCTTGTTTTAGAGCATGTTACTGATGCGATAGAAGCCATTCCGACTGCCGACTTTGCTGCTGCGTCAGCCAAAGTGTTGCCTTCAACGTGTATTCCAACACGTTGGTGTCCTAGTGTATGTACAACATGGACATTCAGTAGTTTTTCCTTCAGATCCACTACCTTCCCCCACAGAATTCTGTGTTCTATGGTATTACCTTTTGAATCTCTGAACCCATTTTGTCGCCGATAATGCAAGTATTCATTAAGGGACTGGACACAGTAGGGGGCGTGGCTAAGATGGCTGCCGGAGCGGACGCCTAACTGAGGAGCTCCGCTCACGGCCCACCAATAAGTTAAGATCCTGTGCCCTGCCACATCCCAAACTGAGATAAACGGGTGTAAAGATCTCGTTTACCTCCCGTGGACATTTTGGGGGAGCTTCGGCCCAGAGGGAGCGGCGCCCGCGGAGGAGCCGGAAACGTGGAAGCGGCGCCGCCGCCATTACCTGGAGCCACGGACCTCGCCTGAACGCGCCGAGCATTGGACTGGGGAAGGAGCGCGAGGGATGCCCGGACTCCTGGGGCCCCTGCTGGCGCTCCTCATCCTGCTGAGGGGGCCACGGCGCTGGGGGCGCCCCCCCGCCCTGGGGGGTGAGCTCCATGCTGGCCGGGCCCTGCCGGGTGAACCGGAGGAGCGCATGATTGCTGCGGGCGGCCGTGCGTGGCGACCGAGTGCCGCCTGCTGGTCCCGCCTGGTGGATCAGTGAATCCCTGAGGCGGGCACGGAAGAATCCCGGACCCGGTGCCCACTGAAGATCCTGAGACGCAGAGGCGACATCGCAGCCCTTGTGTGGAGCCGCGGGCCTTACCTGATCGTGCTGCGCGGGTTCGCCGCGGGTCCCTCCGGTCCCCCAGATCTCCAACTGGACCCTCCACTGATTGAAACCGCGGGATCGCTGGGGAACCTGGACCGCAGGTGTTCCCCCCCCCCGGTGAGGGGTACTGCGCGTTGTGCCCGACCCAGCCGGGCCCTGCTTGGTGGGCCGAGGGATGGCTGGGACGGAGTAAGTGGCGCCTGAGATTCGGACAATGACCATGCCCGCTAGATTGGGGTGACCCTGGGGGAGATATGTGGAAATCGCTACTGGAATGAGACGCGGCCCCCCTGATCCCCAATTGGAGAGAACTTGAAGACACACTGGGATGAACTCGGGGGGCCTGGAAGGTGATCTTCCCCCCACGGCACGGAGTAAATTAGTTGCAATGGTAGAACAATTGAATAATAGCACCACCTCACCACCAAGCAACAGGAGACAATAACAAAAGGGACAAGGAGGAGAAAGGGCGGATGCCTCCAGCAATTACCAGGCTATTAACCCCAACGGAGCGGACGGGGCGGACCCCTAGGAAAAACATGGTCAAACCAAAACACCCCAAAACGGGGACTCTGGGAGATGGAGACCCCCCATCGCTAACTGGCCAGGTGGACATACAATCGACCACACTTCTCCAGCTGAACGAAACACTACGCGCGCATTCCCTCCAGTTCGATAAAATCATGCAAGCAATAATGGACACTAAATCCTCACTGGAAGGGAAAATCGACACCGCGGTACTGGAAGTCTCATTGCTGCGCGCTGACCATCGCAAATTAACAGAAAGGGTGCATAACACAGAAACAACACTAAAAATGGTTCAGCCAGAAGTAGTAGACATGAGAACCAAAATGCAACAAATGGAACTGGAAATAGCTCAACTGCAACGCAGGGCTGAGGATGCTGAAGGGCGGTCCAGACGCAACAACATCAGATTCCTCGGCATTCCAGAGCGAATTGAAGCCCCAAAAGCAGAGGCGTTTTTAGAGAGCTGGCTGAAAAACACACTTACAGTACAGGACCCTGCTATAACTCTAGTGATAGAGAGGGCTCACAGAATCCAGAGCAGACCCCCACGGCCTGGAGCGCCACCCCGCCCGCTAATAGCGCGTTTCCTAAACTACAGAGATAGAGACTTGGTCCTTCAACACTTTAGAATATCTAACCAGATCACTCTGGAAAACAGCAAGGTAACGGCCTACCCAGACTATACGATGGAGGTACAGCGCAAGAGAGTCGCATATGTTAAGATCAAACAATTGCTACGAGAAAATGGCATCACCTACTCTCTCATGTTCCCAGCACACCTGCGCCTAGTCATGGATGAAAAAACTCTAATGTTTCCCACACCTGAAGATGCATGGACATTGATCCATGCTAAAGGATTGGCTGACCCTGCCAAGGAAGACACAGTGACCGAAGAATGGACTACCGCTAGCTCCAGAAAGAAGAAAAAATCCAAAACCTCCTCCCGTCCTACAAAAGCACAAATGGCAATGGATCAAGCACAAATCTTAAAAGACACCAATTCATTTGCTCGTGCATTGCTAGACACCAGGAGCGAAACGGATACTAACGACACCGCCTCACATGGGGAGACTCAAGCCCGACCCCCTCCCCGCTGCTGGTGGGATCTGACCTCACCCCGCGATCGGCAGACGAACTCTAGATGCTTGCGGCTAGTGCCCGTAGCACCACCGCTGGGCGCTGTGGCGGCCGGGGCAGAGCCATCCCGCTTCCTTGGTGATTCCTTTCCGGGGTCTATAACGGACATCGGAGAGGAAGAAGTTGCCATCAACATTGGAAGTATTAACTGAATCTTTGAATACAGTACCAACACACATGAGATCGCAGAGGCAATGAAACATCCTGGAGGTGGGCCACCCAAGGGCCCGACCTCGATTAATCCACGTCCCCCACCACCTGAACGGTATCCGAATGGAACTGATTTCCCTGGATGCTACCTTAGGCACCGGTTGTGCCACTTTGTTTAACAATCGGGCACTGTCCGGAATATCCTTTTGTTTGTTGCATTTTTGTTTTTCCTTTTCTTCCTCAAACCCACTATGGGCTTTCTCTTTTCCTTTCAGTGCGCGTGTTGCTTGTCGGCGGGTGGGGGGGGGGGTGATCGAGGTGGGTTCGCGGGGGCGTGGCGGGGGGATTGGAGGGACACAAAACTGGTAACGTGGGAACCACTCAGATAGCTCCTTATGACACCACACAACACAATGAAAAAGGAATAATCACTATAATGGGTTGTCAGGGTGCAAAGCGGCCGCACTCATGGCGAGTGTACATATGAGTTATAAGTCTTGAAAGTAGGGTGTGGTGCAAGTGATCATATGCCCTACTACCCTTAGGCAACAATACTGTGTAGGGTTGGTACACAATTAATATAATACAAGAGAGATCACAGCACACAGTATACAGTAGTAAAACATCAACAAGATTAAGATATTTTGTCGTTGTATGAAATGGTCAAACAGAAAAGAGTTAGAGTCTTGTCTTCAGAGAAAAGTTCATTTATTCGGAACGAAGTAAGGTTCAGTGAGACAGAAACCGTTTTTCCAAAAACAGCTGAAATGGTGCTACCCCACATTCAAATATCTGGGTATAAATATATACCATGATAGTCGTGATTTAAGAGATGGTAACCTTGGCCAAGTGATTAGATCAAATAGGGGCTCCCTGCCATTCTGGTGCTCACTCCCACTGTCTCCAATGGGCAGAGTAGCCATAGCAAAGATGATAGTACTACCGTGCCTCCTTTATTTCTTTATGGCACTGCGGCTGGTACTGCCTGGCTCCTTCTTCAAACACTTGAACAGTTTACTAACGGATCTAATATGGGGCAATGGCCGTAGACGTGTCGCGTTAACTAAAGTGCTTCAACCGCTTAAATTGGGGGGACTGGGGGCCCCCAGATTCGAAGCCTACTACGCAGCTGCCCAGTTACAATGGATATCCAATTGGATTGGGAACCCCACCAGCGCAGAAGCACAGAGGGTGTTACTAGACCTCGGTGGTACCGAGGTTCTACAATATCTCATGAACCGCGTCAGTCCCAAACACACACGCAACATGCTGCTGACCACTTCGAACTGGGCTTGGGGCCGATTCGCACTGCTAGGTGATAAAAACCCACAATACTCCCCTAGGATCCCACTGTTGCCTCAACCGACACTGGCGAAAATAGTGACCAAGGTGGGTCTGAACACATGGGGAAGCAGAGGCATACACACATTTGGGGACATTTACAATGATGGACAACTCCAAACATATGAGGCACTGGCTGACAAACATGCGTTAGGCCAAGGTGGATTCATAGCTTACGGAGCAGTGCGACAGGCGATGCGAGCATGGTGGAAAAGTGGCAATTTGGAACCTGATGTCTCCCCCTTGCTCCACGAGCTGTTGGGGAACATCACCGTCCCAACAAGCATATCGAATATATACAACATCCTCACTACCCAGACCGAACACAAACAGGAACAGGCAAAAAACAGATGGGACTGCGTATTGCCTGAACCCTTAACACTAAACTCATGGGAACAAGCTATGAAAATGATTTACGAAGTGTCCCGCAACCCCCGCTTCCGGTACACGCAGTTTAATTACGTGCATCAGACATACTTATCACCACATCGCATAACGCGTATGTTCCCCCGATCGCCACAGACATGCCCCAGATGCGGTACAGAAGAGGCCACTTTCAATCATATGACATGGGAATGTCTCCCAATTCGAAACACATGGATCGACATAGTAACTTTACTAGCCGAATGGACAGACACTACACTACCCCCCAGCCCTGAATTATGCCTACTGGGCATAGGACCTTGTCCCAAAAAACGCAAACGAACATATCAATGTATCGCCCTGGCATTGGTGCTGTACAGGCACCTCATTGCCATGCAGTGGAAAGCACCGAGTGCTCCCAGCGTCGCCCAATGGCGGGAGGAACTAATACGGTGGGCTAAAGCAGAAGCGCAGACTCTACAGAACTTGTTGGACAAAGGTATCCTGGTTAAAGGCCTAGATACTTGGAACTCGTTTGTGATAGCGGCAGAAAACAAAGATGATGAACGCCCTCCCTAAAATAACAAGAAAAAGATATTACCTGACATTTCGGTAGTAATTCTAAAACATCAATACAGATGCTCACTGATACAAACATGATAGGTTGTAAACCAACATAAACATTGTAATACGCCTTTTGGGAATTGTCCGGATGCACCGCTGGGGGACTGGAATGCGCAGCCGCGTGGTGGACTCTGAGGGCACGGGGGCCACCGGTCTCCCCCTCTCGGTCCGTTATTTCTGCACCGTCGCCCTCACCTCGAATGAGGGCTGGACCCCTGCTTTTTCCTAGTAATCCTGTGGGGCCGCGGGGTGGCGGTGACACTTTGATTGGAATGCGGGCTTGCTGCGATGCTGGAGATGGTGGTTGCGCTCCTCCTGGCGCCTGGCTCTTCCTGTCTGCTCTCCATCCCCCTCCCTGGCTGCGCTCGCCTGACCCGCTCTAGCTCTCATCTTTAGATCTTCTCTCTATATTTCTCAGTATCTCTAATAACCTTGTACATGGCGAACCAATTGTGTACTCTAAAAGTACACTCTCTCGTACCCCCGTTGGGAGATAGAGTGCCCGCATAGGACTTGTAGAATGTGCAAACAAGACAATTACTTTGTATATGTACGCTGAAACATAATGTAACCACTTGTATTTTTCCCGAATGTTGCCAGTTGGCTGATAAAGCAATAAAAACATATTTAAAAAAAAAAAAAGGACTGGACACAGTAGTACGACTCACAGACAATCAGAGTCATCTGGTCCGGATTCGTATGTTTCAGTGCCATCACCAAAGCCCTAAGCTCTGCAAGTTGTACTATACAGTCCCTTAGAGTCTGTGTGTAAGTTTTTTCTGGATGGAACTTGCCATCCTTCATGTATCCTCTCACGACTGCGCAAGCAGCTGAGTATTGATGTTTAGTGCCTATAGCAGGTTGTGCTGAACCATCGGTATACAAGATTGTTTTGTATTGTCCAATAGGTAGTGTATTTGCTGGAACAGGATATTCAAGTTCGTGTTGTAGGAATTCTTGGGTCTGTAATTTCGAATCAAGCACATAATCAACATCAGTGGCTGTCAGAGACGTTGCCCATTGAATCCAAAGTGGATGTAATGCTTTAGTATTCGGGACGATTGCTTTGGTGACTGCCTCAAGGGCTGGGACCAGGGATACGACAATAATGTGTTTTTTTCTTTGGGCCAGAGGTCTCTCTTTAAGGACCACCATCTGAACATCAGTGAGAATTTTTTCAGTCGGAGAAAAGCGTTGTTTGGCTGTAGAATATAGGTGTGATTTATATGCAATTGGGATGGTTTCACCCTCATTAAAAGTCACATAGGTGAAACCAATGGCAACAGCAATTACTCTGATAACCAAGTGTTTTTTGTTGTCCCTTGTGTGTAAATGTTTTGCTTCAAGCATGTCTTTTTGTAGTGTTTTGAGAATGCGTGGGTATTCGACTGTCCAGTGTTTGCTGGTAAAGTCAGGACATAAGGTCATATAATGGTTTAATGTGTTGTGCATAGTCTGTAATATAAATTCTGACAAAATTCAGAAAGCCCAACACTGATTGGAGCTTTTTTATTGTATTTGGTGGTTGTAGCTGTGCCCATTTTTCTAAAATTTGGGGCGCGAGGCTCTTGCCTTCATCCGACAACTCGTATCCCAGAAACAGGACACTGAGAAAGGCTGTTTTTGTCTTTTTGAAGTTAAATTTGTGGCCGATTTCGACGAATCCTACAACAACGCGGGCTACCCGTCTTAAATGTTGTATGAGGTCATCATTCATGAGGTAAATATCATCCACATAAGACAACGCCTCAGGGTCTATGTCGTGTAATATTGATGTCACACGAGCTGAAAACAGTCCAGGACGGTTCTTATAGCCTTGTGGGAGTCGGCAAAATTGTTTCTGGGAGCTGAAACTTGTTAAGTCCCTACTTTCAGGCGCTATGTTTTGGCAGAAAAACCAATTGGATATATCCAGGGTTGTTTTGTATTTTTTCGCACAATGTTTTTTGTTTATGCTGTACTATGTGCGTTTTGTATAGGATATGTTTATGTGTGACTATTTAAATGCCTATAGTCTAAGACTATTCTATATGAGAGGTCGGGTTTAGTGACTGGAAATAATGGATTGTTCATTGATGAGTCTGAGAGTTCAATGACACCCTGGTACTCTAGTTGTGTGAGGATTTCCCTCACTGGGGCTTTTGCCTCATATTTTATTTGATATTGCGGTAGGAGCTGAGGTGTTGATTTTATTGGTATTAGATTTGTAGGGAGAATCTTTGTCCCACCTCACATGATTGCAAAATAGTGTAGGTGCCTGCACCACTGCCCAATCAATGGCGTATTTTTCAATGAGCTCTTTCCGAAAAAGGGGCAAGAAAGATTTTTCAATAATGTCCTCTCCTGGACAAATACCGGTGGCCAATCTTTTTCGGCCAGCAGAATATCATAAATAGAGACGACGCGCTCCCAAAAGATGGTGTCTACTATGCGTTCAATGTCTCCTTCTAACTGAATAGTGACTTTATACACTCTATCTGCTGGAGACACTCATGCCTGCAGTCTCTACTTGTAGATAGTCATCAGTTGCTTTCACTTTCAGATGCTCTAGACGATCCCGGCAAACTATTGTGACTTTTGCTACACTGTCTAGCAGTGCTAATGCCCACTTCTTGTTCTTTATTAAAGCCCTCTTTTCGAGTGGCATGTCATATTGCAACTGCTGCCACTTTTTTCTTTTTAAACTGTTATTTCTGTTATGGAAGTTTCTCTTCTTTTTTAACAGACACTTCAGATGAGCGTTGTGAGTCCTTTCTCGGGTCATGTACTCAGTGCGCTGATCTGACCGCCCACCTCTCTCACTGCGTTTTTACGGTGAGTCCTGAAAGGAACGAGATTGGCGTGTATCAGTTTACTGATATCTGTCAGGCGTTTTTATATTATCCCTATTTCTAAGGTTGTATCTATTTTGTGGGGTCTCCGAATGCGGAGATTCTTCTCTTTCTTTTCTAGGTGTTTGTTGTTATTTACCCCAGCATTTTTTAGAACACTGAGGTGTTTGTTTGGCAGCATCCTTATTGGATCTACCTTGTACTTGTGGCTTAGTCGGTCTGGCTCCCAAACTATCTCGATCTATACTGGAGTAGGTTTCAGTAAGACTTTTTGGCAGCTCATGTTCTTGATCTTGTGCCGGAACGTCACGGAGCCGCATGCACACTGTCAGTCGAACTGCTTCCCCTTTAATGTTACCTAATATGATTGAAGCTACAGCAGCAAAATCACCTAATAAGTGCATCCCCAAATCCAAGGCAGGGGCTGCCCCGTATTCACCTAGAATTTATTTCAACACTTCCCGGAAGATTGGCAAGTGTTGGTGTCCCGTGTGCGGTTGCGTAGAGCGCTGTAAATACCGTGCCCCATGTATTGCAGTTTTCAATTGTGGGAACCATCCCGAAAGGCAAGCACATTGTCAAAATTCTATTTTTATCCTGAGGTACCGTATGAGGAAAGACTGCTTCCAGTGCATTTATTTTTTTAGCTTACCAAAACGGAATTTACTCCTGTTTGGTGGGTACTTTACCCATGATCGAATGTACAGTTGCAGGATTTATACCTGGGGCTGCTGCATGTGCTCGTGCTGGAGCAGCTTGTGCTGGGTTTGTATTTAACATTTGCATAAAAAATTGTACTAACAATCTATATGTCATTGTGATTTCCGTATCTAAGCAGTGGGCCTCAGCTACCGCCATTGCTGCTGCGTCAGGATGTGTGTATATGTGGCCAATGAAGGCCAGGTCGGCCCAGCATTACTCAACTGACCCAACATAACAGGTAAATTTGTGTAGGGTAGGGAGCCATCAAGCCAATTGTTATGGTCTTGATAAGATAACAGTATCTCTAAGGATGCATAAGCTCTGTATTGTGCAGGAGGATTTGCCAGTGTATAATTATGAAATATATCTGTGTTCCCATCCAGTGCTGGAAAGGTGACCCAAGAATAAAATGTTTCTGTTCTATAGGCTCCATGTGCTTCAACAACAAACGTAACTGCACCCCCCTGGGCCGTTAAGCCATTAACCAATAAATGTGCAGTAAGGGGGCCACTCATATTTACTGCTATTGCTACCTGTTGAGGGTTCGTCATATTACTGATTTATGCATTCAGAGATAA
Source organism: Pleurodeles waltl (assembly GCF_031143425.1). Taxonomy (NCBI): domain Eukaryota; kingdom Metazoa; phylum Chordata; class Amphibia; order Caudata; family Salamandridae; genus Pleurodeles; species Pleurodeles waltl. Next base: position 656,035,431 of record NC_090442.1, read on the forward strand.
GAATACCAACTGGGGATCAATCTTTTTATGGTTCAAGCTTGAACAACCTACAGCTCAAGATAGGTCTCACCTACTTAGCTGAGGAGGAGAGCCTCAATACCACGGACATCTCCATGTATAGTATTGAGGTGTCTTTAGCCTTCAGTGAGACAGAGATACTTAGGAGGATCAGATTTTTCGTGCCTGACCAAACGTTGGTGGCGCCATGTCATGTAGATTCCCATTAGGGTAATGAGGCTACTGGATTTGGGCGGTAGGATCGTCTAGGTTGTGGGTTATGAGTACAATTCCACACCTGGTGACACCTGTCGCCCTAATCCAGGGTTTCTGGCTAACTAGCAGTGCCCCATCTCTGATAGAGATGACTGTGGCAACTGAGCTCATGGTAAGATAGACTCCCCAGGGAATTGTGGTACATCAGATTGCATCCCGTTCTCTCAGTTAACAAGCTCTCACTCAGGCAAAGACAACAGAGGCAGAATAAATTTAAATGTGCATTTATTCAAATATCTGCATCTTAGATAAACGCAGGTGTATAGCAATAATGAAGGTAATGAAAGACAATAGGAGCAGGCATGTGACTAAAAATGTAAAACACAAGAACAGTCCTACCATGCTGTCTAAACAGGGGAGTGGATCTATAGCCCCTCACCTACGCCAAGTATGAGCACAGCATACTAAGCCTAATCTGCCCTTTGGGTTTCCCCCTACGAGAACATCATCCCTCATACCTGAAGAAGAGGCCTGAGGTCTAGAGAGACACCGTTCCCATCCAGTTCAGGGCTTGGCTGTCTAACAAGTAGTTGTAGCGAAGCTTGCAGCAATTAGCACACAGTCGCGGTCATCTGGCTGAAATCTCCCTTGAACGTGTCAAACAGCTGACATTCTAAGAAATCGTCCCCTCATATGAGTGTGTGTGTTTCTGTGAATGCAGGAGACACATCATACCACGTTTGTTGGCAAACCTATCTGACTGTAGTCTTGGAGAAAGCACAAAGTGAACTGCATGTCCTACTAAGAACACAATGCTTTCCTAGGCGAAAGGACAATAAGATAGAGAGAAATAAAAACGGCACCGCAAATGAAGCTATTGCTAGGAAAATAAAGCAATGCCGTTTAAAATGGAATAGGGTGAAGGTGCACAGTGGCAGGCCTACTTAGCTAAAACAACGTGTCTAAAACCTGACTAAAATAGTTATACAACAACTCTGGATTGTTGAAGCTCGGGGGGTGACACAGAGAATGCGGCCCAGCACACGTGGGTACTGGAACTATCCAGTGCTACTGAGGCGTGTGGTGCATCTGGAGGTGGGAGACAGAGGCCTGAGACTGTAGAACGGCGGCAGACAGCCACTGAGCGTGTAGGCGATACAGAAGTCTGAGGCTGTACCTCACTGTGTGTCCGCGGTGTTGTCAGCGATCGCCCAAGATGCCTAGGGCCTCCTGAATTATGTACCACGTGGATGAGGGCCAGCGACTGGGGAGAAGGTGCGCGGCCTTGTGACTACCAGTTCGAGTGCGCATCCTTCGGACCTGCTCTCAGATCCTTTTCACGCACCACTACCACACCGGAGGGCGTCGACTCAGAGGCCCTGACCTGTGAGGGATCCAAGCCGTGTAGGGAGACTGCCACATGAAAGTGACGACTGCCAACTAGGTGGTGGCACTGGGGGTAGAGGGCTGGGTTGGTGGGGACTGCTAGTGGGTTGGTGGATGTCTGGCATTATCGTTCACCACAGGGCAAAGGATATACTCATTATTCAACTGTTCATGATATACACACACGCATAGACTACTGGGTTATATCACACAATCTGCTGCCCAGAGTTCTCTAGTGTGACCACTTGCCCCGTACTTATTCAGACCATTCACCTGTCTTATTAACACTAGATCTGGCTGGCATCCGATCACGTGCTTTTACATGGTGTTTCCCACAGTACTCATTAATGAACGCAGTAGCCCGTGCAGACCTGGCGCAGAAGATAGATGAGTTTTTCCACACTAACCTGGGCTTTCTTGGAAAGTTTGCAACTATATGGGAAGCCTTTAAAGTTTGTATGCGTAGGGTAACTATTTCGAAACATGCTGGAGTGCTTTGTTCTGTCCGTGGCCACTTACAAAAGTTAGAAGCTGAATTGGCGGAGCTTGTGAGGGTGAATGTAACATCAGCTGAGGATTCCTTATTGGGTGAGATACGCATGAAACTAGAATAATATAATGAATTAGCACAGGATGAAGTTACACATTTAGGAAGGTATGCAAATTCCAAGGTTTATGGGGAAAGTGAGCGTCCAAGTGCGGCTTTAGCTACACTTATTAGGTGCGAACATGAGGCAGATGAAGTATTGTCGGTGATGGACAACGGTGCATGGGGCCCCGGAAGTGTTGGAGCAGTTTGGAGCCCATTACGCAGACTTGTACAAGTCACAAATACCCTATAATGAACAGGCTACAACTGATTATCTCGAACACATTGTAAACTAGGATAAATCGCTTATTTTTCCGCTCACCAAAGCCACATTTCATGTGCCACAGAGTTCCCCCTTAAGTGGACTACGGAGCCAGTACGATACTTAGGCATACAGATACATACAAACCCCGAAGTAGTTATCCGGGAAAATTTCGGGACGGCTATGCATCGGCTCACAGAGGCAGTGGATCATCAGATCCACTTGCCTCTCTCTCTCCTCGGTCAATTTGCTATCATGAAGATGATAGTGCTCCCTCGCTTTTGTTCCTTTTTTTCAATATACAGGTTTTACTACTGAATGCACTGTTCTGTGCTCTACGAACATTAATGCTACGGTTGGCGTGGGCTGGCAAGCAACCACGTGTGCAATGGGATATCCTTAAACTGCTGTACTCAGCTGGTGGCCTGAATGCACCGAACTTTGAAACATATTACATGGCAGCACAAACAATGTTTGCATGTTACTGGATGCACAATCCGCCTGATCCGCCACATCGTTGTATGGAACGTGATGACGCGGCCCCTTTTTCACTACCTTCTTTTTTTTACTTGACAGGCTGGTACAAAACTATTAAGTAATAGATCAGGCCAAAATATGCGGTACCTTTTCAGAAAACTGGCAGCTTCACAGTGTGAGCCACTACTACTATATTCTCTGCGATTGCCCTGCGAGAGGCGCAGTTGGCTCCCCCTCTGTGAAGACCGTGCAACGTTAGAATCTGCTGCGTAGGGGATTTTTTCGAGTATAGGGTGCTGCGTGAGTGGGAGAAGGTAAAATCATCTGTGGTTGCACCTAAAGTGCTGCAAAAAATTCAATATTATAGAGTTCGGCAGACATTGAGGGCACTGCTGAATGATGGACGAGATGAGCCCTTGCATACTTGTTGGGGTCTGAGTCTCCCCACCATTTAATATCAGCTCTATACATCTCTGCACAGGTGATTAGGGTACTGGACACCTCTTGGGCCCATTCTGGAGTGGCAGGCAGAGCTTGGCATTGATATCTCGGACAGTCAATGGACCTACTGTTGTTCTGTAACCCACACTATGGAGGGGCCCGCGGGAAGCAGGAGCAACGCTCTAGTCTTCCCGCGGGCCATTTCGGGAAGGAAGTGACGGCGCAGGACGAGGATTGGGTGAAAGGTAAGTGGGGGCGGGTTTAAGGGGTGGGAATAAAAGGGGTTGGGGGTAGAGGGACCGGCCTCTTTCCGCGCGGTTAGTTTGGCCTCCCACCCACCCGGCAATTAGAAGGGAGATCGGAAGGACGGAAGTTGGAGGCGAGTATCAAAAGGGGGAGGGTAGTCGTCAGTTAGGGCAGGTTGCAGGAGTGAGAGGGCAGTAGATGGGGGAGGGTGGTGAGTCAGATGCAGGCTTGGCCACCCTTCCAGGGAATAAACAAGCAGGTGAAGGCTCTGAGTGGGGGTACGCACGAACCAAATGGGGCATGAAAGGAAAAGGGGAGTGCGTAGGGGAATGGAAACGAAATAAGGGTTTGGAGGGGAATGGATGAGCGAGGAGATGTTAAAGGGAGGGAGTTATTAAAGTTGCGGTTTACGTGTTAAATTTAAGGTTATGTTGCTTATGCAATCCTGTCCTAATAAATGACCTTTTACACTAAAACAGCTGTCACTGAATTATTTCCTGATTATTCTAAACTGTAGTCACCGGCTGGTGCATTTTAAATATCTCAACAGGGTGTATTACACTCCAGCCTGGCTGTTCTGATACGGGCTGTGTATAAACTCCTGTTGCCCTCAGTGCGGAATGGAGGGCTCTGGCTTTATGCACACAGTATGGCATTGCCCAGGCGTCCTAAATTTTTGGATGTTAGTATTTGACGCAATAAGTGAGATCACTGGCGTGGTATTGAATCCGGCACCTACAGTATATTGGCACTTCTAGGTTATGATTGAGATTTTCCGCAAGAATGTCCACGACTTTTAGCTGTAGGTCTGGTACTGGCTAAGCGCAGGTTCGCATTGCTTTGGATGAAAGGTACATTATCAACGTTGGTAGAATAGCACACAGACGTGGCATATTGTAATAACCAGTCAGATGCATATCATGATCTTATGCCACCCCGAAGTCGACCCCGGAATATATGGGGTCCACATCAAGAATATTTGTAGCACTGGACCCAGGAGGCCGAAGCTGAGGGTAGAGAGTTATAATATGACGACACTGTAAGTTGTTATGTATGATGATAGAAATGTGTGAATGGGATAAGAACGAAGGAATTTCAACCAGTCTATATACATGATACACACCTGTGTCCTATATTTTTGTTTTTCAGAATCACACTGCCAAACCCAATATAATACTAGTAATATTTGAAATAGTATTATGCTTTCCTACGTTCCTCATTTACTCTTGTCGGATGGGCAGCTGTATACTCACCAGTCCTAGATTTTATTGTACTTATGATGTATGTCTCCATTCTCTACTGTGATTATAGCTTCTTCACACTGCACTGTTACTTCACTGAAATTGAAAATAAAGTTTTAAAAAAAACATTGACAGAGTGCTATCAGCTAATGCAAAGCCTTTATCCCACTGCTGCCACCAAATGTATGAGGCTGGCCCTCTATACAGAATACAAAGCTAGGCACACTGTGCAGGGAGTCCAGGCAACCACACAATTGGTTTACAGAGGTAAAAACTAGACCACCTAATGCTCTAATTTTTATGGTAACTTGGTTAAGCAGTTAGGCCAATCTTGGAGAAGTGCAAGGTATTTGTTGTACTCACAAAATCAATAAATCGAGGCACACACTCAAAATAATAACTCGAGACCAATTTACAAAAATACTTCAGATTTTTACAAATGTTTAAGACCAAGGTCATCAAAATTGGGTAAGTACTTTTTAAGTTATGAATGTTTAAAGTTTTAATAAAGTTAGTCTTTTTGTGTGTAATTATGTATCATAGGAATCAATGGAGAAATACTTTGAAAAATCACAGTAAATCAGGCAATTCGTTTACCAATGTCTCCTTTTGCACGGAGGTCGAGGTTGTTGAGAAGCACCCTGGACCAGCTGGAGACGTTTAGGCAGCTCCCTGTTCCAACTAGAGCAGCTGCAGAAAGTTGATGGAGCGGCTGCCTAGCCACTGTGGGGGACCACTTGGAAAAACACTGCACAGGTAGATTTAAAGATAAGTCCTGTGGGTCCCATGGGGTGTCGAGGTCACAAGTGGTGTGGGACCCTTAGGGCACAGCTGGATCCTTGGTGCAGGGCACAGGGCAGCTGGGTGCAGAGTGAATAGGTGAACCAGGAGCTATGCGCAAAGGTTCCCTTGGAAGCAGGAGGTAGACCACTTTGATGGTTGCTTGCAGGTCAGCAGGGGCCTTTTGGTGGGAGGTCCAGGGAGTTCTTGAAGTCCCTCAACTGGGGCTTCCTCTTGGGGTTTTTTCAGTCTGGAATGGACTGTGCTTCTGGGTGTTCGACGTGAGGTGGTCAGTACCTGGGGTAAATGCATGGTCTGGCCACTGGCGGTCACAATGCCACCAAACGTGGCACACTCGTAGGTTATATCTTCACAGTCCAATGGGTGAAGTTTGATCTGGCTGTAGTTCCAATTCCTTGGTCAGCAGCCAGTCAGTGAAGTGGGCTCCTTGGAGTTGCAGAGTGATGCCTTCACTCTGGAGGGAGATCTTTGGCGATTTTTGAAGAGTGGAGGTCTTCTGGGGGTTCGTAGTGTCTGTTCAACATCCAAGCGTCTTCTTTGTTTCTGGTCTTCTTTTGTCTATGCAATCTGATTTCATGGTGTAGGGATGCCCACTACTGTATTTAGTGGTCATTTTAGGGGGGAACCTAGTAGTGACCAATGGGTCATTTACCTTAGGGTGAATACCCCCACTAAGTGACCACTTCCTGTGGGCACAGGCCACTTCCCTACACCTGATTGGCTATTTTCCTTTCATGCAAGATGAAGGAAAATTAAATGGAGAGAACACCTTGCGTGCAACACCATACTGGTGCTGCAAACCAGGACTGGACCACTCCTCTTGTCCTTTTTCTGGTTTCAAGATGTTGCTTCCACCAAAAATGGGCGCTTGCAACAGGGGCAGCCATCTGCTGATAGCAGTAGGCCTGGGGGTCTAGTTTCAAGGGCGGTAAGCCCTTTGAAGCTCACTAGCAGGGCAGTGCACATTCCTGAGGGAGGGGGTGTTAGCACCTCCACCCAGGAAGGGATTTGTTCTAAATCTCAGAGAGCAGGTTCTCTCATCCTAGGGATTCATACTCTTGTCTGGTGGTGGCAGGCTGGTTGTGACCAGCCAGCAACCATGCCAGGGTAGATAGCTTTTGCAAGGGGCACCTCTATGGTAACCCCTGAGTACATTTTGCAATAAATCCAATGCTGGTACCGGTTTGGATTTATCTTTCTGAGTTGTTTGATACCAGAAAACCTAGGCTTCAGGGTAGCCATCATGTAGCTGGGGAGCTTTTACCAACCAGTGTCCAGCACATGCATTAAAATGGCTTCCCTGTTCACTTACCATGTCCCAGGTTTGGCAAGGACACAGTGGGGGCATATTGCTAATGCACCTATGCCCATATAGTGCACCCTGCTTTAGGGTTAAAAGGCCTTCCAGAGAGATGACTTATCTATTGGATATGCAGTGTATGGTGGACAGGGCAGACCGGCTGTGTGCAGTTTGTCTTTTTGGTTTGCAACAGGACACTCAGCCTGCAGTACTGGGTGTACCTAAATGCATGGCCCTACGGGGTGGCACAATCAGGGCTGCTGCCCTCAGGGGCCTACCTTAGTACCCCAAGCCCTGGATACCCAAGTACTATTTAATAGGGACTTATAGTGGCAGCTAAGTGTGTCTCTAAATTGTGCCATTGCATCACAACAGTTTTGGGGAAAGGGATCTGGCCCAGGGAACCTGGTTAGCAGGGACTTTGGGCACTAACAACTTTGAAAGTACATAATTTACCAGGCAAAACGTTGGGGGCTAACCATGTCAAAAGAGGCCTTTTCTCACAAAGATCTTTGCAATAACAATCTCTCTTTCTTTCTCTTCCATCTCATTTTGGGATGGAAGGGGGGGGACAGAAAATGAGAGATTGAGAGAGAGGGAGAGCAATTAAGAGAAAGAGATTGACTGAGAGATCTTGATAGAAACAGAGGAATAGAGAGGGAGTGAAGTTTTTCGGCTTTGGTGAATGATATACGTACAATGAGATGTTTTAGGACAAATTAAAAAGAAAAGTGCATTTGTCATTCAAAACAAGTGAGATCACCTTTCAGGATGAACCTTAAACTTCTAAATTCGAAAAGAAATTAAAGAAAGGAAATTACAGTGGACACACCTGGAGTACAACTCTCAACTTCCAGTGTGATGGTTAGGCACCTTAACTGTTAGGCCACAGGTGACTCTGCTTTGCTCTGCATCCAAACGTAACTATAACATTTGTACCAAACATTATGCTAGTCTGTCACTTTAAAGTTATTTTATGGAGAGGCCATTGCAGTATTAATCTCTCTTTCTCTCGCTCTCTCTTTCTCTTCCATCCCATTAAGAGAGAGAAAGAGAGACAGAGGGGTCATTCCGACCCTGGCGGTAAAACCCGCCAGGGCTGTGAACGACGGAAAGCACCGCCAACAGGCTGGCGGTGCTTTCCTGCCCATTCTGACCACGGCGGTAAAGCCGCGGTCAGAAAAGGGGATCCGGCGGTTTCCCGCCAGATTTCCCCTGGCTGGGCTGAACCTCCATGGCGGCGCTGCAAGCAGCGCCGCCATGGGGATTCCGACCCCCTTCCCGCCAGCCTGTTTCTGGCGGTTTTTACCGCCAGGAACAGGATCGTGGGAACGGGTGTCGTGGGGCCCCTGGGGGCCCCTGCACTGCCCATGCCACTGGCATGGGCAGTGCAGGGGCCCCCTAACAGGGCCCCAGCATGATTTTCACTCTCTGCATAGCAGACAGTGAAAATCGTGACGGGTGCAACTGCACCCGTCGCACCCCTGCAACACCGCCGGCTCCATTCGGAGCCGGTTTCTGTGTTGCAAGGCCTTTCCCGCTGGGCCGGCGGGCGCTCCCTTGGCGGGCGCCCGCCGGCCCAGCGGGAAAGTCTGAATGGCCCCTGCGGTCTTTTGACCGCGGAGCGGCCAAGTGGCGGCGTAAGTTTGGCGGGCGGCGGTTAATGACCCCCAGAAAGTGAGAGATTGAGAGAGAGGGAGAGAAATTAAGAGAAAGAGATTGGCAGAGAGAACTTGAGAGAGACAGGGCGAGAGAGGGAGAGATGTTTTTAGGCTTTGATGAATGATAGGACAAATTAAAAAGAAAAGTGTATTTGTCATTCAAAACAAGTGAGATCACCTTTCAGTATGAACCTTAATCTTTTGAGGTTTAAAAAAAAATAAAAATAGGGAAATGACAACAAGCCTCACCTGGTGAAGAACCCTCAACTTTCAGTTAGAAGGTATGTGACTTTTACCATTAGGCCACAGATGCATTTGAGCCTCTTTCCAGACATATGTGTGACATTCATTTCATGCATGTGATAGGACAGCAATGTGAATGTTACATCACTAGGAATATTTAACAGTCAAAACACTAATAAATCAACAAGCACACAGCCAAGCCATACTAGAATTTGAACCTTCCGCCTACTGAGTGACAGTACATGAACTTGACTGTAGCAAGGTGAGGGTATTATATGGTATGACTGGGTACTCTCACCATGGAATACCAACATGAATACCCAGTAGTGGACCTAGGATTCACTCACAGCAAACCCTAGCTCTGTCCTAGTAGTGTGACAAAGCGTAGTCAGGCTACTTAGAGGAACATTACCAACATGAACGATAAGCAAATGACACGACTCGACAGAAATACAAGACCAATTCAGACAAATAGATTTGAATGTAATCTTAATTTAGACTCTGAAATGAACTTTGTAGCTTTTGTACAACCAGAGTTGTGAATTTTTAAGTCTTTGTAAAATACAGTAATTTGCTTATTTAAAGGGCTGCCAGTTCAATGGTGAGTTTCAGCGAACCCAGTGGAACTTAAGGTGCTCCAGGGACCTAGACCAAGAGTCAACATTCAAACCTTTGTTACCTTTCCCAGGGAGTCTGGTTGCAGAGGTAACTTGGCTGTCCTTGGTGCTGAACAGTTTGCAGTGGCAGGTGTGTTTTGCACTCTGTGCAAAACTAGACGTGGAGGTAGACTCACACTCTACCCTTCAAATGTTGGGTCTTTGGGGGGCCAGGGAGAAGTTTTGATGCTTGGATCTTCACAACCTTGTCCAGTGGCTCCAGGTGCAGAGGTAGCTCCTAGCTGTCAATCAAGGGGCTGGTCGTGCCAAAGCTGCTTTGCAGCTCCACTTGAAGTCACTTCCTTCAGGTCTCTATGCTTGAGGAGTGCACTGGAGTCAGTGAACGTCGTGTGGTCATCAGTTTCTGTGCAGGCATCCAACAAGCATTAGAAGCTGCAAGGGGAGTCCACGAGCGTTCTGGCTGTCGAAGGTCATTTTGCAGGTAGTAGAGGCTTGAAACTTGGTATGGGCCTCACTCCCACTCCTTAGATGCTGGACAATGAGATTCTTTGGGCTCAGGCACTCAGCACCTGTCGGGTCACAGTTCTTCATCCTCAACACTTCTTTACTCCTGCAATTTGCAGGGTACTGGCGCTACCAGCTGGAGAGACTTCTATGGGGTTTCGGTGTTCACAGGAGTCCCTCTAGTCCGGACCAACAAGTTTTCACCACTAGCATATGCCGGGCACATGGCTCCAGTACTGGTCTCAGTAGGTCACTCTAGGTCCTCTTCTTTACCCTGGGGCTGCAGAACCCTTCCTTGGCTGTGCAGACCTACTAGCCCACCCTCAAAGGTGTGATTAGTTTGAGGGTGGTGCATGCCTCCTGCATAGCTAATTTTATGCCTTCCATCCCAGACAGGCAGGAAGGCTTTGTCCTCCACTGTGGGGACAATTACTTACACATCAAAGGCGGATGAAGCCTTTGAGGCTCACTGTCCTGATAGTTTTCTCACTAGCCAGCCTGGGTGGGAGGAGTTGTGCAGGACTAGGTACCTTGGTGGGCACCCTCTAAGGGTGCCACCTGGGCATCTGGTTTTTAAACATGTGCATCATGTCCAGGGTTAAAAAGCAGTGTTTGATACCAAACACGATGGGATTAGGCAGGGCCACACCAGACCTGGCCATCTGAGCAGTGTACAGATCCCAGCCAATGTTATCCAATAGACCACCAGTTACTCAAGCCAGCATTGCAGTTTAAATGCCAGCACATGGGCATATGTCCTCCTTCACATATGCCCTCACTCATGGAACAGTGCACCCTGCCACCTGGGCTAGAGGGGGCCTGCCTTAGGGGTGACTGACCTGTCCATTGTCAGTAACTGGGACTCTGTCTGGACCTGGTGTGGACAGAGTCTCTTGTGAGCAGAAGGCTGCATGTGCAGGCTGACATGGCAGTTCTACAGTCTCTCTTTTATTTGGGGTACACAGGGTGGGACAATCAGTGCTGCAGCCCTGGTACCCCTTTACCATCCTTGCCCTGGGAACCATTTACTGGGGACTTACGGGGTGGTAAGGTGCTTGCCAATTGGCCTATGCCATTTGACATATACTTTAAGAGAAAGATCATTGGTCTTGGGGCCTGGATAGCAGGCCTTAGTACACTAACAAGTCAAAAACCACAGCATCTGACATCAAAAAGAGGGGGGGTTACCATCCAAAAAGGGCCAGTTTACAACATTGACCATGAGGCCAGAAATGATTCTGTTCTGCTTTGCTTCCAAACATAAATATAACATTCTTAACAGCCATCTTGCTAGTCTGACTCGTTGAACTCATGTCATGGTGAGGCCATTGCAATAACAATCTCTCTTTCTCTTCCATTCCATTATGGGATGGGAGAGAGAGAGAGACACACACAGAAAGTGAGAGATTGAAAGAGAGTGAGAGATATTAAGAGAAAGAGATTGACAGAAAGATCATGAGGGAGAGAGATGGAGAGACTTTTTTTAGGCTTTGATGAATGATATACGTAGAATTAGATATTCTAAGACAAATTGAAAAAACAAAAGTGTATTTGTCATTTCAAACGAGTGAGATCACCTTTCAGTATGAACCTTCAACTTTTCAACGTTAAAGGATATTAAATAAGAGAAAAGACCATGGGCACACCTGGAATGAAAACCTCAACTTTCAGTATGAGGGTCTGTGACCCCCCACTAATAATCAAAAGAAGTGAACCCTCATACCATATCATTCCAGGGCCTCTGAGATCTTTCCCAACGGACCCAGAGCCTCATATTCTACCCTCCACTGTGAATGTTACCACCGTGGGGTGATTTTGTGGGTAGCATCATTACGGGGTCTCCATTCACTTCAGTATCCCGTTATTTAAATGAACTGAAGGATATCTCAGTGAGAAGGTGACCCTAACCATTAGACCACAGTAGAGTTTGTATTCTGTTGTTTTCAGACAAGCCTATGACATTCAACTGAAGCACAAGATAGGAAAGAAATGTGAAAGTTCAATCGCTAGGACGGTTTAACTGTCAAAACACTAGTGGATAAACAAACAGAATGGCAAAAAATAGAAGGAGTGAACCCCCAGCCTACTGAGTCACAGTGTAGGAAGCTGATCATTAGGCCAACAGCAACTCTGCTCTACTGTCCACAGAAAGGTAACTATAACATTCATACAAAACATCTTGCTAGTCTGAATCTTTGAAGTCATTGTTTGGAAAAAACACTACAATAACAGTCTCTCTCTCTCTCCTTTCCATCCCATTATGGGATGGAAGAGAGACATAAAGTGAGAGATTGAGAGAGAGGAAGAGAATTTAAGAGAACTTTAGAGAGGGAGAGGAAGAGAGGGGGTCTCTCTGTCTGTTTCTCAAGTTTGCTCTGTCAATCTCTTTCTCTCAATTTCTCTCGCTCTGTCTCAATCTTTCACTCTCTGTTTTTCTCTCTCTCTCTCTTAAATAGCATGTAACCTGGTGGGATCCTTAGAGGATGCGCACCAAGATACCAGCTTTCCCCTGCCTTGGTGGGCTCTGCTGAGCCATTTGCTGCCAAGACAAGGGTCTGCCATCCTGCTGGGCATGCTAACATGTTTCCCAGGATGGAAACAAAGGACCTCAGCATAAAGGAGGTCACACCTCCCCCCTCTCTGGCTGGTGTGATAGTGATAAAGGCAGTGAGCGCAGCAGACCAGAGTCACTTCTGGCCTACTGGTATAGCTCATGGACTGTCACTCACAAGGTGAAAGGTTTAAACTCTAGTATCTCACAGCAGTGTGTCTCTTAATTTACAAATAGTTTGACTGTTAAACCTTCGTAGTGATGGAACATTCAAGTCTCTTAACTATCACAATCTTTGGGTTGAATGTCATAGGTATCTCTGGCGACAGCACTAAAGGGTCACCTGTGGTCTAGTGGTCAAGGTCACAGATTCTCACACTGAATGTTGAGGGATCTTCTCCAGGTGTGTCTGTAGTCATTCCCCCCCCCCCTTAACTTCTTTTCAACTTCAAAGGTTTAAGGTTCATACTGAAAGGTGATCGCACTTGTTTTAATTGACATACACTTTTCTTTTCACTTTGTCCTAAAATATCTCATCCTACGTATATCATTCAGCAAAGCCTAAAAAACTCCCTCCCTCTCTCTATCACGTTCTCTCTGTCAATCTCTTTCTCTCAATTTCTCTTCCTCTCTCTCAATCTCTCACTTTCTGTCTCTCTCTCTCATAATTGGCTGGAAGAGAAAGCGAGAGAGAGATTGTTATTCCAATGGTTTCTCTCCGTACAATTACTTCAAAGAGTCAGACTAGCAAGATCTTTGGTTCCATTGATATGGTTATGTTTTGATGCACAGCAGAAAGATTCACTTCTCTCCTCTGGATAAAGCTCATGGACTGTCACTCAGAAGGTGGAGGGTTTAAATCCTAGTGTCTCATGGCAGTGTGTCTCTTTATTTACTAGTGTTTTGAGTGCTAAACCTTCCTCGTAATGGAACATTCATGCCTCTTTCCTATCACTATCTGTGGGTTGCATGTCATAGGCATGTCTGGATACAACACAAGTAGGGAGTCACCTCCGTCCTAGTGCTCAATGTCACAGACCCACACACTGCAAGTTGAGAGGTCTACTCCAGGAGTGTCTGTCATCGCTTCACTCCTTAATTTCTTTTCAAATGTTTAAGGTTCATACTGAAAGCTGATTTCACTCGTTTTCATAGACAAATACAGTTTTCTTTTCATTTTGTCCTAAAATATCTAATTCTACGTATATATCATTCATCAAAGCCTAAACATCTTTCTCCCTCTCTCTTTCAAGAGCTCTATGTCAATCTCTTTCTCTCATTTCTCTCTCTCTCACTTTATGTCTGTCATCCCATAATGGGACAGAAGAGAGAGATAATTTGTTATTGCAAAGACCTTTCCATACAATGAATTCAAAGAGTCAGACTAGCAAACTCCTTGGTTTGAATGTTATATTTAAGCTTCAATGTACAGGAGACCAGAGTCACTTCTAGCATACTGATAAAACTCTTGGACTGTCACTCAGAAGGTGAAGGATTAAATCCTAGTATCTCATGGCAGTTTGACTCTTTATTTACTAGTGTTTTGACTGCTAAACCTTCTTAGTGATGGAACATTCACATCTCTTTCCTATCACAATCTGTGTGATGCATGTCATAAGCATGCCTGGACGCATGCTGGAAAGGACTGACCTGTGGCCTAATGGTCGAGGCCAACGACCCTCCCACTGAAAGTGGAGGGTGCTACTCGAGGTGTGTCTGTGGTCATTTCCCTCCTTACATTTCTTTTTCTTTAAAAGTCCCCTTTTTAAATGGTCACCTCCCACTTTTTTGCTGCTAGATGGTTTTACTTTTGATGTGTAACTATACTGAGGCCTGCTCACCAGACCTCAGTAACAGTGCTCTTTCCCTTAAATACTATTGAGAAGTTTATAACCTCAAAAGGCAAGGACTTACCACCGCTGTAAGGCCCTATTAAATGGTACAAGTGGTGTCCAGGGCAGGGATGGTAAAGGGGCATGAGGGCTGCAGCACTGAATGTGCCACCCTGTGTGACCCAAGTAAAAGCAAAGCCTGTAGAGCAGCCAAGTCAGTCTGCAGAAGCAGCTTGTCTGCTCAAGTTCGATTCTGCCCACACCAAGTGCAGGCAGAGTTCATTCACTGCCCATAGCAAAGGTCAGTCACCCCTAAGGCTGGCCTCCCAGAGCCCAGGAGGTAGGGTGCATTGTGTTGTGAGTTTGGACATATATGTACGAGCATCTATGACCCTGTAATAGCATTTAAAACTTAATGCTATCACAAGTTGTAATGAGGGCCATAGTCCGATGTCGGCAACAACCCCTCTCCTGAGATACTGCATACAGAAAGATGTGACTTTGAGAGGAGCAGCAAAGGATCTTGGGCACGACCGTCCCATAATTGACAGCCATAGGTCACCTTTGCACCCGAGCCACCGGACATGGTGGTGAAGTTCCAACTGTTGATTCGAGGTACTGGCTCCCCAAAGGCCTCTTCTCCACAAGCGGAGAAATTGAGTCCACCACGAACTGTGCTTTTGTCAAGTGCTGCTTTTTGATAGCTCCCGCGGATCCAGTCAGCACTGAGGACAGCCACAACACCTTTGCAGCCGGACTCCCTGGGCAAGGGAATTAGAAACTGACTGTTGAGACTTGGTCTAGAGACCTGCAAGACCTTAACTCCAAGTGGGTTCCCTGGAGTTCTCCCCATGAGTGACGGATTGCACACTGTTATTTTCCCAATTGACTTCAATGGGAGCCATTTGACCATTTAAAAGTACTCTATTTCCCATCGCTTTTCAAATTCACAACTCCAGTTGTATGTAAGATAAACAGTTCATTTTGGTGTCTTAATTAGGATAAAATCTGCTTTATTTTTCTAAATTGTTGCAGATTTCTTTCTAGTTGTGTGATTTACTTATTGTTCATGTTGGTGTTGTGAAATGCTTTACGCATGTTCCTCTAAGTGGCCTGACTGCTCTTTGCCACTCTACCAGGACTGAGCTAAGGTTTACTGGTATGAACCCGAGGTCCACGTTTGAGTACCTTGCTAGTACTACATTATAAGACTCCCCAGTCATACCACATAATTCTGCCACCTTGCTACACTGGTGTTTCAGCTGTGCGGATCTTGAACTTGTGTTTTACTTCACTACTTAGACATAAGTATATTTTTGGGTACATGAGAAATCCTTATTGTCCTTAGACCCAAAAAGTTGTTTTTTAAAGATTGTTTTTTCTAAAATTGGAACCACCAGGGCCCTGTGTTACATCCCCATTCCAATAGCGTTAAAAAAGTTGTAAAGTTTTATAATGTTCAAAAAATTATCTAGATAGTTGGGGAAAAGCTATTTTAAAAAGTTTTAAAACCTGCCTAAATCCTTAGATAACCAGTGCACAATGCACAATGGACAGACACACTAGCCCCCCTCAGAAAACACATCGCCACCCGCAACATCAAGAACGCCCCATGGTTCACCCCCGAACTCCAAGACTCCAAGCTCAAATGCCGCCAAGCGGAGAAAATATGGCGACAAGAACCCTCTACAACCAACTTCTCCACCCTCAAGACCACCATTCGCACCCATCACCAACTCATACGCACCGCCAAAAGAGATCACTACAAGACACGCCTTGACAACAACTCTCAAAACTGCAAAGAACTCTTCACCATCATTAATGAGCTAGCCAAACCCAAAGCCAACAACATAGACCCCACACACAGCCCCTATGTGACGCCCTCTCCAACCACTTCCACCACAAAATCCTGGACATCCACAACAGCTTCATACCACACACACCCACCACTCACACCCCTCACTCAACCCAACTCAACCCCCACTCATGACCCCCCCACCACACTCACCACCTGGGCCCCCACCACACACGAAGAAACTGAAAAAAGCATGAACTCCATCCACTCCGGATCCCCCTACAACCCCTGTCCACATCGCATCTACAACAAAGCCAGCCCGACCATCGCCCCTATACTCTGCGACATAATCAACTCCTCTTTCGACTCCGCCACCTTCTCAGACCCCTGGAAGCACGCAGAAATCACTGCGCTCCTAAAAAAAAACAAAGCCGACCCAGAGATCCTCTCCAACTATCGTCCCATCTCCCTCCTCCCTTTCCCCACCAAGGTTGCCGAGAAACTAGTCAACGCCCGCCTATCCCACTTCCTCGAAGAAAACAACACTCTTGACCCCTCACAATCCAGATTCCGCAAGAACCACAGCACGGAAACCGCCCTCATCGCATGCACTGACGACATCAGGACCAAAGTCGACAAAGGCGAGACCGTCGCACTCATCCTCCTAGACCTCTCCGCAGCCTTTGACACTGTCTGTCACCACACACTCCGCACACGCCTCCACAACATAGGAATTCGCCACAAAGCCTTAGACTGGCTCACCTCCTTCCTCACCGACCGGACCCAGAGAGTCCGCCTTCCTCCTTTGCACTCCACCGCTACCAAGATCATCTGCGGAGTCCCCCAAGGATCCTCCCTCAGCCCCAAACTCTTCAACATTTACATGATCCCCCTAGCCAACACCCTCCGACCACACGGAATCACTATCCTCTCCTATGCAGATGACACCCAACTCATCCTCTCCCTCACCCGCAACCCCACCACCGCCAAAACCAACCTACACGCTGCTCTCCTTGACACCGCCAACTGGATGACAACTAACCACCTCAAGCTTAACTCCAACAAAACCGAGATCATCACCTTCGGCCCCAACAAAACCATATGGGACGATTCCTGGTGGCCCACCGCCCTAGGCCCGCACCCACCCCCGCAAACCAAAACCACGCACGCAACCTCAGTATCATCCTGGACCCCTCCCTCTCCATGACACAGCAAACCAAAGCGCTAACCTCCTCCTGCTTCCACACACTCCGCACTCTAAAAAAATCATTCAAATGGATTCCCCCAGAGACCAGGAAGACAGTCACCCATGCACGCATCACCAGCAGACTATACTACGGTAATGCACTCTACGCCGGCACCACACTCAAACTCAAACGCAAACTCCAGAGAATCCAGAACACAGCCGCACGCCTCGTCCTTGGCCTCCCCCGCCACGAACGAATCTCACCACACCTCAAATCCCTTCACTGGCTCCCCATAGACAAGAGAATCACTTTCAAGATCCTAATCCACGCACACAAATCCCTCCACAACACCAGCCCGACCTACCTCAACGAAAGAGTGAACTTCCACACTCCCACCCGCAACCTCCGATCAGCCGACCTCGCACTAGCTACAGTCCCCCGCACCCAACTCTCCACCATAGGAGGCAGGTCCTTCTTCTATCTCGCCCCCAAAACCTGGAACTCCCACCCCACCAACCTTCGCAAAACCAAAGACCTCCTACTCTTCAGAAAAAACCTCAAGACATGGCTGTTTGAAGAGTAACCCCCTTCACACACCCCCACCTCAAGTGCCTTGAGACCCTTAAATCCATCCTCAAGATTAATGATCTGAGAGCCATGTGCAAAACTAGGGGAATTAGCGTTGGGCTACTGCCAAAAGAGAGGACCTTGTAGAGGCCTCACATCATTTGAGGAAGACAAAAGTGGAGAAGAGGCTTCCTCAGAAGGAGAACCTGCAGGGGAAGAGAAAAAGGCTAAATTGGGATTAGTTCCCAGGGATGGTGGCAGCAAACTAAATAGAGAAAGGGAGGGTTCTTGTGACCCTAAAGTCCCCAAAGGCTTTGTTCCCATGTACAGTGCAGGAGATGACATTGACAAATGGTTTGCAGCATTTAAGAGATGTTGGAGGAATGGGGTAGGTACGTCCACAGCACTAGGGCTCTCTGCTTTGTGAGTTATTCCTAGCTAAGGGCAGGGATAAACTTCTGACTCTTTCAGAGGAAGTGTCTGAGACCGTTCCCCATATGAAAGAGACCCTCATAGAAGAGTTTGCACTCACCTAAAAGAAGTACAAAGTCAAATTTAGGGATACCTGAAAAGGTCAAGACCAAACTTGGATAGACTTTTTTGACTTCTCAATCAAGGCACTAGAAGTCTGGCTAAGGGGAAATCATGTTGACACATGAGAAAGGACTGAACAATTTTTGGATGAAAGAGCATATCTTAACCAATTGCTACACAGAAAAATACAGAACAATTGCAACCACATCTAGTGGATTCTGAGTTGTCTTCTCCCAGAGAGCTGGGAAAGATAGCTGACAAATGGGTCAGGTCCAGGGTTACCTAGAACAAGGCAAAGAGTGGAGGTGACTCCAAGAACTGTGCTCAGAGTTCTCAACAGGGGAAGGGGAAGAGCAATGACAAAGGTAAAAAGAAAGAGTCCTCACCAGGCACCCATAAGAACACTAGGGAGGGTGGGCCCTGAGACTCCTCCCAGTCCAAAAGAAAGGGGTATCAGGGAAAAACTGGGATCCCAAAAAGGGTGGGTCGTGCTTTGACTATCATCAGTCAGGGCACAAGAGGGGTAATGCAGTTCGCCCTAGGAAGTCCCCCACAGAGGGGCAGTCCAAGGGTGTTGTTAGTATTGAGATGGGATTAGAAGTGTACTCTGGATAGGCCAGAGGTCACACTGAGGCAACCTTGGTTTCCCTGGGAGGGGTGGACATTGAATCCTTGGCAGTCACACCTCCAAATCTGGAGAAGTAAAGATGTAGCAAAGTGGAGGTATTATGTGGTATGACTGGGGAGTCTTACAATGTAATACTAACACATTAACCTGTAGTGGCCCTCAGGTTCACACTAGTAAACCTTAGCTCTGTCCTGGTAGTGTGGCAAAGAGCAGTCAGGCTACTTAGAGGAACCTGTGTAAAACATTTAACAATACCAATATGGACGATAAGTAATGGACACAACTAGAAAGAAATCTAAATCTAATTTTGAAAAATAAAGCTTATTTTTACATTTTAGACACCAAAATGAACTTTTTAAGTTACACACAACCGGAGTTATGAATTTTAGAAACTTTAGAAAATAGGGTATTTTTTCTGTTTAAATGGCTCTTATTGAAGTCAAAGGAGAAAATAAAAGTGTGCTCTCTGGCACTTGCAGAGAGAGTTCCAGGGAACCCACCTGGCCTTTCGGTTATGCGGGCCCACAATAGCCAACATTCAGTTACTTTTTACCTTGCCCAGGGAGTCCAGGTGCAGAGGTGCTTTGGCTGTCGTTGGTGCTGACAGGATTAGCGGCTTCTGGTGCGTTCGACCAACTTGGCAAATGGGTGCTTGGGGGTGGACACACGTTCTACCCTTTGGATGTAAAGGTCTTTGGGAGGCCAGGACAAGGAATCAATACTTGGAACTTCGCCACCACATCCAGGGCCTGGGCCAGACGTGGCTTCTAGCTGTCAATCAAGGGAGCTGGTTGTGGCAAAGATGCATTGCTGCTCCTCTCAAGGTCACTCTCTTCAGGATTCATAACCACAGAAGAGGGGTCATTGCCAATGTCAGTCTCTATGCTGGGGATCTAGGCCCTCATTACAACCCTGGCGGTCAAAGTCCACCAGGGCTGTTTTGGAGGTTGCACCGCCAACAGGCTGGCGGTGCAAACTCGGATATTACGACCGCGGCGGAAACGCCACAGTCGCACCGCCGGGACAAGCGGTTTTCCACCACAGTGGGCCTGGCGGATTTAATCCGCCAGGGTAGCGCTGCTTGCAGCGCTGCTTGCAGCGTTGCCCAGGGGATTACGATTCCCCCTTCCGCCAGCCTCTTCATGGCGGTAGGAACTGCCATGGAAAGGCTGGTGGAAAGGGGAGTCGCGGGACCCCTGGGGACCCCTGCACTGCCCATGCCTTTGGCATGGGCAGTGCAAGGGTCCCCTGGCACAGCCCCACACAGCTTTTCACTGTCTGCACAGCAGACAGTGAAAAACGCGATGGGTGCAACTGCACCCGTTGCACGCCCGCAACACCGCTGGCTCCATCTCGAGCCGGCTCTCATGTTGCGGCTGACATCCCCGCTGGCCCAGCGGGGATGTCATAATGGCCACCGCGGGAGTGCGGCCTCATTGACGGCCGCACAGCGGTTACAACTTGGCGGGCAACAGTTGCCGCCCACCAAAGTTGTAATGAGGGCTCTACTCTGGATCTACTCTGGAGTCGGTGATGTCTGAGTGGCCGTCGGTTTCCAGTTTGGCTAAAAACAAACCTTTTTAGCTGCAAAGATGGTCTACTGGTACTTCGTTGGCTGGAGGTCGTCCGGCGGGGAGTAGAGGCTTGAAATGTGGGAGAGACCTCACTCCCACTCTTTGGATACTGGACACTGACTTTCTTTAGGCTCACTCACACGGAGCGTGTCGGTGTGCAGTTCTTTGATTTCAGAAAGGTGTTTACTCCCACAGTTTACTGGGGACTGGTGCCTCCATTCAGGGGAGTCTTTCTTTGCTTCTCAGTGTCCACTCGGGTCCCTCTTGCTAGGACCAATGAGCTCTCACCTCGGGCACATGTCAGTCACTCAGTTCCAGTGATGGGCTCCGTAGGTCACTTCTGTGTCCTCACTTCATTCTCTGGCAGGAGTCCAGGTCCTGTTATCGGTGACAATGTCTTCTTTGTGCTTCTTCATCACTGCAAGAAGAATCTCAGGTTCTGGTGCCATTGGAGCCCCTTAAGTCCTGGTTTAGGGTGCATTTAGGGTGAGGACGACAGTGGCCAATGGGCTACTGGTACCCATACCTAGCCCCCACCACCCCCCTGTAGTGACTTCCTGTGGGAGTGGGTTTCTATCCCAGAATCCACTAAACCTAAGGGTTGCCAAGATGGCAGAACACTTCTTCTGCTGTACAGCCCACCTAATCCATCTTTAAGGTGTGGCTAGCTTTCGGGGGGTGTACGCCTCCTTCATAGCTAATTTTCCCACCTGTTGGGCTGAACAGGGTGGGGAGGGCTTTGTCCTCCATTGGGAGACAAGTGATTACAGCTCAAGGGAGGATGAAGCCTTTGATGTTCACCTCCTTGATTACCTTTTTACACTAGCCAGTCTGCAAGGAAGGAGGTGTGACCTCCTGCCTGCCTAGGCCATTTGTATCCGTCCTCTGGAAGTGCTAACACAACCAGCAAGGGGGGCAGACTCTTGTCTCTGGTGACAGAGGCTCAAGTGAGCTATCCAAAATTTAGAAAGCTTGGTAACTTGGTGAGCACATTCTAGGGGTGCCACCTGGGCACTTGGTAGTTAACTCCGAGCATGGGTATCATTCTCAGGGTTAAAAAAGCAAGCTGTTTGATACCAAACGTGGGGGAATTGGCTGGTTGAACATACATGGACACCTGAGAACTTAGGGTGACCACCTGGCATTGAGGCAAATTCCGGACAAGACTAAAAAATTCAGGACAAAGCATCAAAATTCAGGACAAAAATTCAGGACAAAGGGTCAAAATTCAGGACAAAAATTCAAGAACAAACGTCAGTTTTACAGACACACGCAAGAGAGGCCATGCCTCACTATGTTGTCAGTGAATTTATTTACTCTGTTTTAACATAGTGCTATTTATTCACTGTGGTCTTTTGTGATTGCCTCCTGGTATGCTACATTCAGGTGTCACTTTACGTCCTTGTTCAGTAGTAAATTAATGCCCTTCAGTACTGTGGCAATACCACCATGCCTATTCAAATCTACCCAATCTTTCTTGAAGAGAAAGTAACAACAAAATTTTGATTATGTTTCTGAACATTTTAAAACCCCTGGCAAACAGTTTGGGAAACATTAAGGTAATTAACCTTATGCTAGTTTAAAAAAATTGAACAAAAATATCTGGCTTACCACAACCGCCCATGGACTTTCCACCTAAATATTTTTTAAAGAGGCAGGGCAGATGGTGTGGGTGACAGTCTCACACCTAATGTCAGGATGTGAGGTACCCACAACTTGTCTGTAGTCTCACAGCACTAGAGTGTATGTCTGGGACTCTACACTTGTCTCAGAAATAGGAGCCCAGACTACCAATCAAAGATAATAAAAGAGGAGGATGAAGTTGAGATCAAATGGGAGCTCCACGGCAAGTGATTCAAAGAGTTGTTGCTAAGAACTGGATAAATAAGGAAGAGAAGAACAAGGTGGGCAATTCCTATAATCAGACAAGATGGGTCCACCAAGACGATATATCGGAAGGTATTGGGTACCGGGGGAGTTGTCTCTGCACACAGGAGAGAAACAGAAGAGGCACTGTCAAGTGGTTGAACAAGCAACACCTATCCACCTTGGCAAACTCTTCAGGTCCAATGGTCCGATGTTCGTGCCTGTGAAGGGTGAGCAGCTTTGTCCATGTCTATAAATGGTTTTGAAATTGAGAAAAAAGCCAAACTAGTGATCTGGGTTATCCCTAAGTGTCAAGTACACATAGAATCTACAAAATATTTGGGATGTAAATTGCACAATCAAAATGTAAACAATTTACAATGTGATCAGTGTTTCTTTAAGATATGGCGCTGTTTTTCCCCTTTATATACAATTAGATCTCAGATTGAACTGGGAACCAGTTACCTTTTGATACCTAGTGATTAATATCTACCATTCTCCCACTAATTTGCAGGATGGAAATGTCAGCAGAGCATCATGGTCCCTCCAAACCCAGTTTGCTTTTTAGTCTTCTCTTCTGCTTTCTGTAGTGGGCCACGTGGCACTAGTGAAGATGGTGTGCCTCCCCAGTGATAGTATTTTTTTGTAAACCATCCCCTGCTTGTCCTTCATTCCTTCTTCAGACATGCCACACATCTGATTTGGTCGCTGCAGCGAGCCGGGTAGCTCTTTCCCCTTTAAAGCTACCCATGATTGCGGGTGGATTAGGTCTTTTGGACTTAGAATGCTATTATTCAGCTGCACAGGTCCAATGGGTGGCTCGCTGGCTTTCTGCCCAAATCCCTGCATAAGATGGGGTTTACCAGTAAAGACTTTTAAGGGAGGCTTAATGCACTGCTCATTGTTTGCTACTGACCATTCTACAGATCACCACCCGGGGTTATCATGCACAGCTTTCTCTTGCCTTGCTAGTGTAAACACACTGACACAAAGACACCCTATGCTCCTGCACTACCTTTGCTAAGCCTTCCCACTCGCACAGGGCGGCTGTGCTCAGAGCAACTCCATCAGTGGCAAGCTGCAGGTATTTTAAAATTGGGGGATTTGGTTCTGGATGGCAATCTACTAAATTTCCAAACCCTTGTGGCAGACTACCATCTTCACCCCGGTCAACTCCTTACTTACAGCCACCTTAAATAATCATTAAATGCCCTATTTCATGTCTGCCACCTAGCACTAACCCTACAAGAGGTGTGCCAGAAGCTCTACACCATAGGAACTGGTGGCACGTTGATAGAATGGGTGTACAGACCTTTCCTGCAACATGGAACCCACTCCAGGTCTCCTTGTCATACTACCTAGGTGATTGATGTGGCCAAACCTGTGCAAGATATGGACTGGACTAAAATACTGGACTTTCTACACAAAGGGGGTCATTCTGACCCTGGCGGCCAGTGGCCGCCAGGGCCACCGACCACGGGAGCACCGCCAACAGGCTGGCGGTGCTCCCACGAGCATTCTGACCGCGGCGGTTCAGCCACGGTCAGAAGCGGCAAGTCGGCGGGACTTACCGCTGCTCGGGGGAATCCTTCATGGCGGCGTAGCGCGCTCCGCCGCCATGAGGATTCTGACAGCCCCTACCGCTATCCTGTTCATGGCGGGAAACCCGCCATGAACAGGATGGCGGTAGGGGGTGCCGCGGGGCCCCTGGCATGGGCACGGCAGGGGCCCCCGTAAGAGGGCCCCGCAAAGTATTTCAGTGTCTGCCTTGCAGACACTGAAATACGCGACGGGTGCAACTGCACCCGTCGCACCCCTGCAACTACGCCGGCTCAATTCTGAGCCGGCGTCCTCGTTGCAGGGGCATTTCCTCTGGGCCGGCGGGCGCTCTTTTGGAGAGCGCCCGCCGGCCCAGAGGAAATGTCTGAATGGCCGCCGCGGTCTTTTGACCGCGGTGCGGTCATTTGGCGGCGGGACTATGGCGGACGGCCTCCGCCGTCCGCCATAGTCAGAATCACCCCCAAAGTATCCTACTGCTGTCACTTTAAGTATATTTATAGTGCTTCCTTGTGAATGAATTCTTTGTTGCTTTCAATTTGTTGGCTTTATTTGTTTTAGGGTATGCAGCTTGAGTTTGTCCCTTCTCTTGCCATCATCGCCTGTTCACAGTATAGTTTGATTTGTAAAACTGTACATCTGTGCAAATGTAATGGCCATTTCAATCAAAAGTAGTGTGTTGTCTATAATGGCAGTGTGTTACCACACCATACATACTCCACTCTACTCTGCTCTGCACCACTCCACACTACTGCACCCTACTCTGTATCACTCCACTTTACACCACTCCGTGCCACTGCACTGCACTGTTCTCCATTCTGAACCATTCCACATTATGCCACTGCACTCTATGCTACCTCACACTATGCCTCTCTACTCTGTACTACTCTACTCTATGCCAATGCACTTTACGCCTCTCTACACCACTGTGCTCTGCTCCTCTGCACGCTATACCACGCTAGTATAGGCAACACCTATCTAGTCCAAACAACTCCACTCTATGCCATTCTGCAACACTGCACTGTACGCCACTGCACTCTAAGCTAATATACTCTATGCTAGTGCACGTTTCTCTGTAACACTCAACTCTATGCCCCAGCACTCTACATCAATACACTGTATGTCACTCTGATCTACTCTGCACCTCTGCACTCTATGCCACAGCACTCTACACCACTTTACTCTATGCCATCACACTCCATGCCACTCTATGCAACTCCACTCTACCTTGCACCTTTCCACTCTGTCACTTCACTCTACTGTGAAACAATCTACTTTATGCCACTGCACTCTGTGCCACTGCATTCTATGCCACTGCACTCTACCCTGCACCTCTCCACTCTATGCAACTGCACTATACTCTGAACAATCTATTCTATGCCACTGCACTCTATGCCACTCTGACCACTGCACTCTAGTTCAATGCACTCTACACCACTGCACGCTGACATTCTACTCTGCAACACTGCACTGGCCACCACTATAATCTACACCACTCAACTTTGTACTACTACATTCTGCAACAATGCACTATTCCACTGCACTCTGTGCCACTCTACTCTAACCCATGCTACTCTATGCCACTGAATTCTACACCAGTGCACTCTAAACAAATGCACTGTACACGACTGCACTTTACTTTGCACCACTGTACTCTCCGCCACTGCTCTCTGTGCGACTCTACTCCACTCTACCTCATTGCACTGACATTCTACTCTGCAATATTGCACTCTCCGCCTCTATACTGTACACTAATCTACTCTGTACTATTGCACTCTACGCCACTACACTCTATGCCACTGTACTCTGCATCACTCCACTCTAGACGACTGCACTCTATAGCACTAATCGCTACTCTGCACTGCACCACTCTACACTACATCACTGCACTCTCTGCCGCGCGAGAATACTCTGCACTCTATGCCACTGCACCACTCTGCACTACTGCAGTCTCTGCCACTCTATTGTATGCCACTCTACTCCACTACACTCTATGCCACTCTCCTCTGTCCCACGCCACTGCACTCTAACCCACTGCACTCTAATCTGCACTGTACCCCACTGCACTGTACTCTGCACCACTGGGCTCTACGCCACTGCTCCTATGCCACTCTACTCCACTCCACACCACTATGCCACTAACTTTTAGCCATGCTGAACAGCAGCCACTCTGGTGTATAACATGACTAAAACACATTAGCAAAGCCAATAACTCTTGCGTAGACGAGACCTATTGGCTTTGCCAATGTTTGTTAGTACTATGAGGTACAGAGACCCCTGAAAGAACTGTGAATGTGTAAGTCCTTATTTTAAACATGCGTTCGATGCCTCATCAGGGGTAGTAAGTGCTATATAAATACAATTACATCAAAATATAGACTGCTCCAAAATGCACAAAAACATTTCAGTTAAATAAAACTAAAAGTGCTTCTCAATACAGATTTGAATAATATACAGTTTATACCTAGCACTAACATTTTTTGTAACACTCCGTTAAAATCACACACTCCACAGCTCACCTTGGAACACCATAACAGTACCTCTCTAAAAGAAAATATCTTTGCCATCAGAAAGCTTCAAGTGACTCCCATGGTTAACGTCAATGCAGGTTTTCAAGCCCCTTTGCATTTGCAGATTTACCTGTTTCCCACATTTGCATTTCTTTAGGGAAGGAGACACACTGGCAAGAAGGTCTGTTTCTTATCTGTCTGTCCCTCCCTCCCTAGGAGCACAGGAGACTCCCTGCCTTTCAATCCAGCTGGGGAAACTAATCTGCCCGTAATTTCGCCCTACTGTCCATTGTCCTTTTGGTGAAAGGCTGAAATTACGGACAAATGCTGTCTGTTAAGCCTTTCATCATAGACAACGAACGGCAGGGTGAAATTACAGGCAGTCCGTGAAACTTACAGATGGGTGGTCACCCTATGTGAACTGCCCAAATGCTATCCTATGGACCGCTGGTTACTCTTGGCAGCATTACGTTTTAAATGCTATCATGGGGTCATAAGTGCTCATGCATATATGTCCTCACTCTTAGTACAGTGCACCTGCCTCCTGACCTACAGGAGGCCTGCTCTAGGGGTGAGTGACCTGTACTATAGGCAGTAAAGAGACTCTGGCTGCACCTGGTGTGGGCAGAGTCACACTCAAGCAGCAGGCTGCACATGCAGGCTTACATGGCTGCGCTGCAGTCTCACTTTTACGCGGGTCACCCAGGGTGGCACAATCTGTCCTGCAGCTCTGGTGACCCCTTTACCACCCTACCCTGGGTACCACAGGTACCTATTACTAGGGACTTACAGGGGTGGTAAAGTCCTTGCAAACTGGTCTATGCAATTCGACATACAGTTTAAGGGAAAGAGCATAGGTACTGAGGTCTGGTAGCTAACAGGTAAAAAATAACAGCATCAAGCAGCAAAAAGTGTGGGGGGTGACCATCCAAAGAGGGCACTTTACAACAACAGTCAAAGGCCAAGAGGCAATGGGACTGAGGTAGAGGCTCTGTGGGATACAGTTGCTAGCTGGTTTCCTCAGACCAGATGATCACTGGTGTCAGTCACCTGAATACCAACACTGACAATGAGACTAAGCTTCATCCAATGGCTTTGGTGAACTTATAGTGGGGAGGACTTACTGGTCCAAAGAATTTGGAGGTTGTATCTCCTGCCACACCAGTGGAGTGTCTATTAGGCAATGATATGAAGATTTCTGCATAGGCAGAGGTAGAAAAGCGGGATCATGCAGAGATGCTGGGTATCCCGGGGGGGGGGGGAGGGGAGGATGACAACTAGGGCACAGGCTGCACAAGGAGGGTAAAGGTACACAGCTGGAGCCTGAAACTATGTTCAAGCACTTTAAGAACAAACAAAAGGGCAAGAGGACTGCTGATCCAGACTCTAAGGGGGTTATTCCAACTTTGGAGGAAGTGGTAATCCGTCCCAAAAGTGACAGTAAAGTGACGGATATACCACCAGCCGTATTACGAGTCCATTATATCCTATGGAACTCGTAATACGGCTGGTGGTAAATCCGTCACATTCGGGACAGATTACCACCTCCTCCAAAGTTGGAATAACCCCCTAAGTCTGAACAGAGGGAAGTGAAACTGAATAAGCCTGGCCTGACCTGGCAGAACATCTCGGTGCAGGGAGAACCTCCAGAGAGGAACTTTGCCAGGAGCAAAGAAGGTGCCCTACTCTTGAGAGCCTCAGGCAGCAGGCTGCCGGGCAAGAAGATGGAGATGCCAGTGGTACCCACAGGGTCTACTTGGATGATGGCTTACTGAACACCAGAGGTCTCCAAACTTTTTAATGCCGCGCCCCCCAGTTGAGAAATAAAAATCATTGGGCCCCCCCTCAGAATTTTTCACTATTCTTTTATAAACATGGCAATGTTTAAATATGTCTAAACCTATTTAAACATTGCAGTTAAGTACTGTTACCTTTTTAAAACTGCAATAACATGCTTCTGCTTAAAACAAAGGCCTGTTATCTGTATAATATTTATTTTGGCCAGAGTCTGGGGCCCCCCCTGGAATCACTTGAGGCCCCCCTAGGGGGGCCCGCCCCCCAGTTTGAAGACCTCTGCTGTACACTGAGCCCAGGGACGCCAAACCAGGGCAGCCAGGAGAGTGGTGGTTCCCCAAGTGTACAGGGAGCTCATTCTAACTTTGGCACATGACATCCACTTTCCTGGACATCTGGGACAGTCCAAAACCTGGGACCAGTTAGTGGCCCACTTCTATTAGCCCATGATGTCTGGGAGAGTAAAGGAGTTCTGTCACTCCTCTGTAACTTGTCAAGCCAGTGGCAAGACAGGTACACAACCAAAGGCTCCCTTAATTCCACTACCTGTGGCTGGGACACCCTTTGAGAATATAGGGGTAGACATAGTTGGTCCCCTCGACCAACCTACTGCTTCTGGGAAAATATGTATTCTAGTAGTAGAGGGCCATGCTACTAGGTACCCAGAGGCAATCCCTCTTAGGACTGCAATTGCGCCTGCAGTAGCAAAGGCCCTCCTTGGTATCTTTCCTAGAGTAGCGTTACCTAAGGAAGTAGTCTCTGATAGAGGGACAAATTTCATGTCTGCATACCTGAAGCCTATGTGGGATGAATGTGGTGTGACTTACAAGTTCACCACACCTCTATTATCCCCAGATCAATGGCTTGGTAGAGAGATTTAACAAGACCATTAAAGGTATGATCATGGGACTCCCAGACAAACTCAGAAGGAGATGAGATGTCCTACTGCCATGCCTCCTGTTTGCATACAGGAAGTCCCATCAGAAGTGGGTTGTCTTCAGCCCCTTTGAACTTCTGTTTGGGCATCCTGTAAGACGTGCCTTTAGTCTAGTGAGGGAAGGATGGGAGAAACTTCTCAAACAACCCAAACAAGACATAGGGGGTCATTCTGACCCCCGCCGGCGGCGGAAGCCGCCGGCCTGGCGGGAACCGCCAGAAGACCGTACCGCGGTCAAAAGACCGCGGCGGTCATTCTGACTTTCCCGCTGGGCTGGCGGGCGACCGCCAAAAGGCCGCCCGCCCAGCGGGAAAGCACCAGCAACGAGGATGCCGGCTCCGAATGGAGCCGGCGGAGTTGCTGGTGTGCGACGGGTGCAGTTGCACCCGTCGCGATTTTCAGTGTCTGCCAAGCAGATACTGAAAATCTCGATGGGGCCCTGTTGGGGGGCCCCACGACACCCGTTCCCGCCATCCTGTTTCTGGCGGTGAAAACCGCCAGAAACAGGATGGCGGGAAGGGGGTCGGAATCCCCATGGCGGCGCTGCTTGCAGCGCCGCCGTGGAGGATTCCCTGGGGCAGCGGGAAGCTTCCCTTTTCTGACCGCGGCTTCACCGCCGCGGTCAGAATGCCCCCGGAAGCACCGCCAGCCTGTTGGCGGTGCTTCCGCGGTCGTTGGCCCTGGCGGTCCATGAACGCCAGGGTCAGAATGACCCCCATAGTGTACTATGTGCTTGGCCTTCTCTCACCCCCAGGAATCTTCACAGAGTGATTCATGTGAACCGCATGTATTCACACCAGGACAGGACTAACATGACCATGCACATGGTCACAGATGGAGGGCAGGAGGAAGAGAGTGAGTCTTTCCCTGATCTCTTGTCCACCAATCCCAAAGTTGGCACAGTAGAGGGTGTTGAGCTCTTTGATACCCTCATTGCACAGCAGCAGACTGACTGCAGACAGGTTCTCACTCAGTTTGTGGAGCTTTCTTCTTTGACCCCTGATCAAACAACCTGGTGTACCCATGATGTGGACACAGGTGAATGCTTCCCGGTCAAGAGTGAACTCTATAGATTGTCTGACCAAGTTAAAGAATGCATTAAGACTGAAGAGAGGATAATGCTAGAGCTAGGAGTGATTGAACCCTCTAACAGTTCCTGGGCCAGCCCAGTGGTAGTGGTCCCCAAACCTCACTCAAAAGGTGGGAAACATGGGATGAGGTGGTTGAATGCAGTCACTAAGACAGATGCTCACCCCATCCCCAGAGCAGAAGAACTTATTAATAAGCTAGGGCAGTCACGTTTTTTAGTACTTTGACATCAAAGGACTGTCAAATTGGTATGACCCAGGAAGCAAAGGAGAGGTCTGCATTCTCTACCCCAGAGGGCACCTTAAAGAATGCACGTGCCACTTTGCAGAAGTTGGTGAATCAAGTTCAGTCAGGTTTGGAAGACTTCAGTGCAACCTGGAAGGATCACCTTTTCCACCTGAGAGACATTTTGCAGGCCCTGAATCAGGCAGGACTCGTTATCAAGGCCAGTAAGGGCCAGATAGGGCAGAGTGCTGTAGTTTACTTGGGGCACCTGCTTGATGGAGGCCATGTAAAGCCTCTCTAAACTAAATCCAGACACTGCTGGGTTGGGAGCCTCCCAAGAAACAGACCAAAGTCAGAGCCTTTCTTGACCTGACAGGGTACTTTAGGATGTTTGTGAAGTAGTATGGTACCAGTGTGGCCCCTCTCACTGAGTTGACTTCAAAGATGCAACCTAGGAAGGTCATTTGGACAGAAGCTTGTCAAAATGCCTTTAAAACCTTGAAAGCAGCCATATGCTCAGCATCTGTCATTAAACCACCAGACTTTGGGAAAAAGTTAATTGTCAAGACAGACAGTTCTGAACATGGGATTGAGGCACAACCCAAACCAACAATGAGGGTCAAGATCAGCCAGTTGCTTACATTGCTAGGCGACCTCTCCCTAGAGAGCAGCATTAGAGTGCCATTGAGAAGGAAGCCTTTGCTGTGGTTTGGTCCCTGAAGAAGCTGAGACCTTCTTGTTTGGGACTCACTTCAAAGTTCAAAACGATTACCTGCCTCTCAGGTGTTTCATGCAGATGAGAGAATCCCAAAATGGGGGCTGGAGTTTGTATTGGAACACCTACCAGGGATTGACCATGCTAATGCAGATGTTCTTTTCAGGTTTTTCCACTTAGAAAATGAGGACTACCAGAAGGGAGGTTACTGTTCATTCCCTTTCATCTTGGGGGGGTCATGTTGTAAAATCCCCTTTTTGGATGGTCACCCCCCACGTTTTGCTGCTGGATGCCGCTGCTTTTGACCTATAAGTGTACTGAGGCCTCCTAACCAGACCTCAGCACCAGTGCTATTTCCCTTAAATGGTACGGAGACATTTACAAACCCAATAGGCAAAGACTTTATCTCTCCTGTAAGGCACTAGAAAATGGTAACAATGACACCCAGGGCAGGGTTGATAAAGGGGTCATTAGGGATGAAGCACTGATTGTGCTACCCTGTGTGACTTAAGTGAAAGCAAAGCCTGCACAAGCAGCCATGTCAGCCTGCATGAGCTGCTTGTCTGCTTGAGTCTGACTCTGCCCACACCAAGTGCAGGCAGAGTCTCTTCTCCGCCCACAGCACAGGTCAGTCACACCTAAGACAGGCCTCCCATAGCAGCCTAGGAGGCATGGTGCACTGTATTGTGCGTGTGTACATATATGCAGGAGCACATATGACCCTGTAATAGCATTTATGACTTAATGCTATCACAAGTGACCGTTGGTCTTTGGGATAACATGGGCTGGCACCCGGGCAGTATCCAGATGTTCAGCTACATGACGGCCTGGCCAATTCCTCCCATGTTTTGTATTAAACACCCTGCTTTATAGCCCTGAGCATGATTCTCGTGCCCAGGATTAATTATCATGTACCCTGGTGGTGTCCTTAGAGGATGCCCACCAAGATACTAGCTTTCTCTTGCCTTGGTGGGCTCTCCTGTGCCCTTTGACACCCTTTGCCCTCCTGCTGGTGGTCCTAACATGTCCCCCAGGACAGAGACAAAGGACCTGGCCAAGACGGAGATCACACCTTCGCCCTCCCAGGATGGCAGTGCTTACAGAGATCAAGGGGGTGATCCTCAAAGGCTTTACCTCCCTTGATGTGTATTCTCTGATTCTCCACTTGAGGACAAAGCACTTCCCAACCTGACCAAGATGGCGGGTGGGAAAATTTGTTATTCAGGAGGAGTACACCTCCCAAAGACTAGACACGCCTTTAGGGTGGACTAGGAGATCTGTACAGCTGAGGGAAGGTTTTGTCATGTTGGCAAACCTCAGAAACAGTTGGTTTTGAGTAGAAAAGTGATGTACTCTCACAGGAAGTCGAAACTTCATGGGCGTACTAGCTGCAGGGACCAGTAGCCCATTGGCCACTGTCCATCACACCTTTAGCGCCCCCTGAACCAGGATTCAAGTGGCTCCCCTGATACCAGAACCTCAGTTCTGACTTTGAATCTCAGAAGAGGTACAAAGAAGACGCCATCACCAACAACAGGATTTGGAATTAAGTGCCCTGAGGAGACCATATACTGGAACTGTGTGATTGAAGTGTGCCCACGGTGAAAACTCATTTCTCCCAGCAAGAGGTGCTCCAATGGAAGCCAGAGAGTGAATCAAACTCCCTTGACTGATGGTACCAGTCACCTGCAACCTCCAGAAGAATTGTTGTGCTGAAGTCCTAAGAAGTGCAACCCATCGGGCCCCTTGTGAGTGAGCCCAACGAAAGTTGTTGACCTGCATCCTGGAAGTGGTAGTGAGGCTCTCACCAAGTTTCAAGCCGCTACCTTCTTCCAGATGACCTCCACCCAATGAAGTAACAGTGGACTACTTTTGCTGCTGCCAAGGCTTGTCTATTGCCAACAAGGCAACCAACAGCGTCCCAGACATTACCGAATCCAGCGTTGTTCCCAACATAGTGACAGACGTCAGCAACAACCCCGCTCCTGAGATCCTGAATCCTGAAGGAGGAGACTTCGAGAGGAGCAGAAAAGGATCTTTGGCACGACCAGCCCTGTGATTGACAGCTGCAAGGCTACCTCTACACCCAGAGCTGCCGGACATGGTGGCAAAGTTCCAGCTGTGGAATCCTGGTCCTGAGACCCCAAAGTCCTCTACTTTCTGAGGGTAGAGTGTGAGTCCACCCCGAAGTGTGCTTTTGTCAAGTGCTGCAATTTTGACAGCATCCACGGATCCCGTCAGCACCAGGGACAGCCAGAGCACCTCTGAAACCGGACTCTCAGGGCAAGGTAACTAGAAACTGAGTGTTGAGGCTTGGTCTAGGTCTACAATACCTTAACTACAAGTAGGTTCCTTGGAGCTCACCCCACAAGTGACCGATTGCACACAGTGATTTTCCCCATTGACTCAATCGTAGTCATTTGACCAATAAAAGTGCTCTATTTTTCAATGCTTCATACACATCTCCGGTTGTATGTAAGATACAAAGTTCAGTTTGGTGCCTAAATTAACATAAAATCTCCATTATTTTTATAATTTCGTTTCAGATTTCTTTCGAGTCGTGTCATTTACTCATCGTCTATGTGGATGTTGTCAAATGCTTTCCACATGTTTCTCTAAGTAACCTGACTGTTCATTGCCACTCTATCAGGAATGAGCTAAGGTTTACTACTGTGAACCCATGGTCCACTTCTGGGTAACATGCTAGTATTACATGACAGGACTCCCCTGTCATACCACATAATACCTCCACCTTGCTACAGTTACGTTTTGATGCACAGCAGACCAGAGTCACTGCTGGCCTGCTAGTAAAACTGTTGGACTGTCACTCAAAAGGTGGAAGGTTTAGATCCTAGCATCTCATGGCAGTGTGCCTCTTTATTTACTAGTGCTTTGACTGGTAAACCGTCCTAATGATGGAACATTCACGTCTCTTTTCTATCAAAAACTTTGGGTTGAATGTCATGGGTATGTCTGGACATAGCACACAAAGGGGTCACTTGTGTCCTAATGATCAAGCTCACAGATCCTTGCACTGATAGTTAAGAGTTTCACTCCAGGTGTGTCTTTAGTCATTTCCCTCCTTTAAATTATTTTCAACTTCAAAAGTTGAAGATTAATACTGAAAGCTGATCTCACTCATTTTAATTGACAAATGCACTTTTCAATTCAATTCCTCCTAAAATATCTCATTCTGTGTATATCATTCATCAAAGCCTAAAAAATGTCTCTTCCTCTCTCTCTCTCAAGTTTGCTCAGTCAATTTCTTTCTCTCAGATTCTCTCCCTCTCTCTCAATCTCTGACTTTCTGTCTCTTTGTTGTAAAGTGCCCTTTTAGAAATGGTCACCCATCAAACTTTTTGCTGCTTGATGCTGTTGTTTTTGACCTGTTGATGTACAGAGGCCTGCTAACCAGACCTCAGTACTTATGCTCTTTCCCTTAAACTGTATGTCAAATTGCATAGGCTTGTTTACAAGGACTTTACCACCCCTCAAGGCCCTTTGTAAATGGTACTAGTGGTACTCAGGGCAAGGGCGGTAAAGGGGTCAAAAGGGCTGCAGCACTGATTGTGCCACCCTGTGTGATCTAAGTAAAAGTGAGACTGCAAAGCTGCCATGTCAGCCTGCACAAGCAGCCTGCTGCTCAAGAACGACTCTGCCCAACCAGGTGCGGGCAGAGTCCCTTTACTGCTGTTAGTAGAGGTCAGTCAGCCCTAAGGCAGCCCCCCTATAGCACAGGAGGCAGGGTGCACTGTACTATGAGTGAGGACATATATGCATGAGTGATAGCCCGGCTGATTCCCCCGTGTTTGGTATCAAACATCTTCCTTTTTAACCCTGAGCATGATGCCCACGCTCAGGAGTAACTAGTATGTGCCCAGGTGGCACCCTTAGAGGGTTCCCACCAAGTTACCAAGCTCTCTGCTGTTTTGGCGGGCTCTTTCGACCCTCTGCTACCACAGGCAAGAGTCTGCCCTCCTGCTTTTTGTGCTAGCACTTCCACAGGATGGAGCCAAAGGACCTGGGCAGGCAGGAGGTCACACCTCCTCCATCGCAGGCTGGCTAGTATGAAAAGGTAATCAAGGGGGTGAGCCTCAAAGGCTACACCTGCCCTTGAAACCTAATTACTTGTCCCCCAGTGGAGGACAAAGCCCTTGCCACCCTGTCCAGCCCAACAGGTGGGAAAATTAGCTATGCAGGAGGCGTACACTCCCAAAAGGCTAGCCCCACCACTAGGGTGGGTTAAGGGGTCTGAACAGTCAATGAAGGGTTCTGCCATCTTGGCAACCCTTAGGTTTAGTGGATTCTGGATAGGAAAGTGACCCACTCCCACAGAAAGTGGTCACTATAGGGGCGGGCTAGCTGTGGGGACCATTAGCCCATTGGCCACAGACCCCTCACCCTTGAAGCCCCTTAAAACCAGGATTTAAGGGGCTCCTCTGGCACCAGAATTTTATATCTGACTTGCAACAAAGAAGAGGCACAAAGAAGATGTTACTAACAACAGTTACCTGGACTCCTGCCGCAGCACAAAGAGGGGCCACAGAAGACACCTAAGGAGACCACCACTCGAACTGTGCGACCGACGTGTGCCCAAGAGGAAAGCACATTGGTCCTAGCAAGAGGGACCCCCAGTGGACACCAAGAAGCCAAGAAATACTCCCCTGACTGGTGGCACTAGTCCCCTGTAAGCTGCAGGAGTAAAGGGCATGTTTAAATTATAGACCTGCAATCCGAAAGGCTCTGTGTGAGGGAGCCTAAACAACATGGTGCCCTGCATCCAAAGAGTTGGAGTGACGTCTCTGCCAAGTTGCAAACCTCTACCCCTCGCCGGATGACCTCCAGCCGTCGAAGTGCTAGCGGACCACTATTGCAACTACCAAGGCCTGTTTGTCACCAATCAGGAAAACAGCGACCACTCAGACATCACTGACTCCAGAGCTGACCCCCAGCATAGACCCCTCTCCTGTGGCACTGCATCCTGAGGAGAGTGACCTCGAGAGGCGCTGAAAAGCAGCTTTGGTATGACCAGCTCCCGTGATTGACAGCTAGACTCCACCTCTGCACCCGGACGTGGTGGTAAAGTTCCAACTGTTGATTTATGGTCCTGGCCCCCCACAAACCTCTACATTTCAATGGAAGAGCGTATGTCCACCCCCAAGAACCCATTTGCCAAGTGGTGTAAACCCACCAGCCGCCACGGACCCTTCAGCACCAAGGACAGCCAAAGCGCCACTGCACCCAGACTAACTGGGCAAGGTAATAAGAAGTTGACTGTTGACTCTTGGTCTAGGGCCCCACAGAACCTTAAGTCCAGGTTGGATCCCCAGAAATTACCCTGCAAGTGCCCGAGAGTACACTTTGATTTTCTCCTTTGACTTCAATGGGAGCCATTCAAACAATGAAAATACCCTATTTTCCAAAGCTTCTAAAATTCATAATTCCGGTTGTGTGTAACTTAAAAAGTTAATGTTGGTGTCTACATTTATATAACAATCTGCTTTATTTTTCTAAATTGGTGTCAGATTTCTTTTCAGTCGTGTCATTTACTTACCTTCCATGTTGGTTTTGAGAAATGCTTTACACATGTTCCTCTAAGTAGCCTGACTGCTCTTTGCTACACTACTAGGACTGAGCTAAGGCTTACTAGTGTGACCCTGAGGTCCACAACTTTGTAACGTGCTAGTGTTACATGGTATGGATCCACAGTCATACCACACAATACTGCCACCTTTCTACATTGGTGTTTCAGGGGTGCGGATTTGGAACTTGTGTTTCATATTGCCACTTAAAGATAAGTATATTTTTTAGTACATGAGAAATCCTCACTTGTCTCTAGACACAAAGGGTATTTCTTATATTTTTTCTAAATGTAAGGGTAATTGGAAGTGCTAGGGCCCTGTGTTACATCCCCACTCCAATAGGCCATAAATGTTTTCCAAATTAAATTTCCAAGTAACCAACGTAGTCAGGTAAAAGAGTTTTTAAATGTTTTAAAATTACCCAACTCCTTAGATAAACAAGTGCACAATAGAGAATATCTGGAGCCTCGATCAGCCTATTCTAACCATCCTCAAGATCAATTATCTGAGGGCTATGTGCAAAGCTAGTGGCATTAGCTTTAGTCTACTGCCAAAAGAGAGGACCTTGTAGAGGCCCTCATCTCATTTGAGGAAAAGAAAACTAGGAAAGAGGCTTCCTCCTCAGAAGGAGAACTCATAGCAGTAGAGGACAATGCCTTGGCCTCAGTAAGGGAAGAAGAAGGTGGGGAGGACATTGAGTCTCAACCCTTCCCCAGACCTCCTTCACCAGTGGGAAGTGTACAAAGTCACTCTAGTAGCACCCCTCCTGGTAGAAGGAGTAGGACTCTTGAGAGTAAGCTTCACCAACTCTATCTGTAGGAGGGGAAGCTTGAGCTTGAAAAGAGGAGATTAACCCTTGAAGAGAAAAGAGTTAGATTGCGACTAATTCCCAACTATGGCGGCAGCAGTATAAATAAGAAAAGAGATCCCAAAGGGATTGTTCCAGCATACAGTGCAGGTGATGACATAAACAAGTCATTTGCAGAACTTGAGAGATGTTGCAGAATGAGAAAGGTTCATCCACAGCACTGGGTGTCTCTTCTTTGGGAGTTATTCCCAGCTAAGGGGAGAGACAGACTTCTGACCCATCCTGAGGAAATGGCTGAGTCCTTTCCCCATATGAAGGAGACCCTCATTGAAGGGTTTGAGCTCACCACAGAGGAGTAGAGAGTCAAATTTAGAGCTACCCAAAAAGGTCAAGACCAAACTTGGGTAGACTGCTGATTCCTCAGTCAAAGCACTAGAGGGATGGAGAAAGTGCAATAAAGTTGACATTTGTGAAGGACTATATAGGGGGTCATTCCAAGTTTGGCGGGCGGCGGTTGCCGCCCGCCAAACTTCCCCCGTCAAAAGACCGCTCCGCGGTCAGAAGACCGCGGGGGCCATTTCGACTTTCCCGCTGGGCCGGCGGGCGCCCGCCAAGGGAGCGCCCGCCGGCCCAGCGGGAAAGGCCCTGCAACACAGGAGCCGGCTCCGAATGGAGCCGGCGGTGTTGCAGGGGTGCGACGGGTGCAGTTGCACCCGTCGCGATTTTCACTGTCTGCTAAGCAGACAGTGAAAATCATGCTGGGGCCCTGTTGGGGGCCACTGCACTGCCCATGCCAGTGGCATGGGCAGTGCAGGGGCCCCCAGGGGCCCCACAACACCCATTCCCGCCATCCAGTTCCTGGCGGTAAAAACCGCCAGAAACAGGATGGCGGGAAGGGGGTCAGAATCTCCATGGCGGCTCTGCAAGCAGCGCCGCCATGAAGATTCGGCCCAGCCAGGGGTAATCCGGCGGGAAACCGCCGGATCCCCTTTTCTGACTGCGGCTTTACCGCCGCGGTCAGAATGGGCAGGAAAGCACCGCCAGCCTGTTGGCGGTGCTTTCCGTCGGTCACGGCCCTGGCGGTTTTTACCGCCAGGGTCGGAATGACCCCCATAATCTTTTAACAAAAGAGCATATCCTGACTAAATGTTATACAGAGAAATTGAGACAGCATCTGGTGAATTCAGAGTTGTCTTCTCCCAGAGAGCTGGTGAAGGCAGCTGACAGGTAAGTCAGATCTAGGTTAACCCAGACCAAGGCCCAAGGTGGAGGTGACTCCAAGAAGGGTGCACAAACCTCTCAACAGGGGATGGGGGCTAGCACTGACAAAAGTAAAAAGACAGAGTCCTCATCAGGCAATCAAAAGAACTCCAAGGAGGGTAGGCCCTAAGACTCTTCCAAGTGCAAAGGAAAGGGGACTCAGGGGAAACACTGGGATCTAAAGAAGGCTGGGACATGCTTTGACTTCCAGAAGCCAGAAGTGCTGATGGAATTTTCTCCAAAAACCCCCTACTGAAGAGCAATCCAAGGCCATTATTAGCATTGGGATGAGAGTAGGGGTGTACTCTGGAAAGGCCAAACGTTACACTGAGGCTACCTTTTTTCCCTGGGTGGGGTGGACATTGAACTCTTGGCTGTCTTGCCTCCAAGCTTGGAGAATTATAGGCAGAAACCAAGAATCAATGGGACTAAGTAAGAGGCTCTGAAGGCCTCTGGTGCCAGTGTCACCATGGTGACAGCCAAACTGGTTTCCCCAGACCAAATGATCCCTGGTTCAAGTCAACTGATTACCACTGCTGACAATGAGGCTAAGATTCATCCAATGGCTTTGGTGAACTTAGAGTGGGGAGGAGTTACTGGCCCAAAGAAGGTGTTTGTGTCTCCTGCCATTACAGTAGTGTCTATTGGGTAATGATTTGGAAACATCTGCATGGGCAGAAGTAGAAAATGTGCTCATGCAGAAATGCTGGGTCTTCCTGAGTGTGTGTATGTGACAACAAGGGCACAGGCTGCACATCAGGGTAAAGGTAAGGAGTTGGAGCCTGAAACTATGGGCAAGCACTGTAAGACCAAGAGGAAGGGAAAGAGGACTGCTGACCCAGCCTCTAATTGCACACAGGATCATGGGGAGAACTCCCCTCAGGATGAGGCTCTGATGCTTGAGGAGGGAACTGCATCTGAGGAAGACTGGCCTGACTTAGCAGAGCTTCTCCATGCAGAGGGACCCTCTAGGGAAGAGCTTTGCCAGGAACAAAGAAAGGGCCCAAGCTTGAGAGCCTCGGGCAGCAAGCTGCAACTAAGAGGAAAGAGATGCCAGTGATACCCATAGAGCCTTTGAAGCTCACTGCCTTGATCACTATCGCTATCACAATAGCCAGCCTGGGAAGGAGGAGGTGTGACCTCCTTCCTGCCCAGACCCTTTGTCTCCATCCTGGGAAAGTGCTAGCACAACCAGTAAGAGGGTAGACTCTTGTCTGTGGGACAGATGGCTCAGGAGAGCCTGCCAAATCAAGAGAAAGCTGGCAACTTGGTGGGCATCCTATAAGGATGTCACCAGGGCATAAAGTAGTTAATCCTGAGCACAGGAGTTGTGCTCAGGACAGTGTTTGATACCAAACATGATGGGAACCAGCTGGCCCATCATGGAGTTGGAAATTGGATGCCAGCCTGGGTGCCAGCCCATGTTATCCTATGGACTGCCCATTGCTTGTGATAACATTAAGGGGGTCATTACAACATTGGCAGTAAAAGTCGCTTACCGCCGTGCAGAAGACCGCCAATACACCGCCGCGGAATTCCGCCACAGCTATTATGACCCACATCTTGGAATCCGCCGAAAGTCAGACACCCACATAAGTCCGCCACACCAAAGGTCAGTGATAAACTGGCGAAAACAAAACCTCCACCGTCACGCCAACAGAAACACGCCCATGCTACCACGACCCACGAATCCACGCGGCGGTCTTACAACCGTGGTATTCCATTGGCGGTACACACCGGCGCGCTCAAAATACACACACATCTCCAAAACACCGCCACATTGGACAATTCAAAATACACACCTGATACACATACAAACACCACTCCCACACACCAAACACAATATAAAACACACACCCACATCACCCACAAACCCCTCCGACCAAAAATTAGAGACGAAGGCGACAGAGAGATAGCACAGCAATAGGCAACCCCACCACACAGAGGCACACCCACACAACATCCACGCACAAAATACCACACACCACCACACATCACCACACTCATCACCACATGCACCCCACACACATCACCTACACCACCCCATGGCACGCCAAAGACACCCCAGGTTTTTGGAGGAGGAGCTCAGGGTCATGGTGGAGGAAATCGTAAGGGTAGAGCCACAGCTATTTGGATCACAGGTGCAGCACACCTCTATAGCTAGGAAGACGGAGCTATGGCGGAGAATCGTCGACAGGGTCAACACAGTGGGACAGCACCCAAGAAATCGGGAGGACATCCGGAAGAGGTGGAACGACCTACGGGGGAAGGTGCGTTCAGTGGTCTCCAGGCACAACATCGCGATTCAGCGGACTGGCGGCGGACCCCCACCTCCTCCCCCACAACTAACAACATGGGAGGAGCAGGTCTTGACCATTATGCATCCAGAGGGCCTCGGAGGAGTCGGTGGAGGAATGGACACGGATAAGTCTAATCTTAACTATCATATCCCCCACCCTACCTGCATGCTATCACACACCCCCACCCTCACCCCCTCCCCTATCACTCCAACTCCTCACTAATGTACTAATAACACAAACCACACATCCCAACACCAAGCCCTGAATGACACAACAAAGCATGGACACCCATCACTAAAGCATGCCCACTGCACATACCCATAACAACCCCCCAACCATCATCACACAAGCCCCCACACAGGAATGCTAGCACAGGGGTACATGCTCACCCACCAATTGCACACCATGAGACACACAGATGCAATAATCATGCTTTTACACCCCAGCAGGGCCACTACCTAACGCCACCAGACAGGAGGGTCCAGACATCTCCACCCCACCCACAGAAGAGGCCCACAGTGATGACAGCAGCTCTGGCCAACTGGATCCAGATGACCAGCCCGGACCATCGTGGGCCTCGGGACAGTCGGTTCCCCTCGCACAGGCACAGCCCAACACTGACCCACCCCCCTCTGGTAACACCAGCACAGCACCCACCCAGCGGGCCCATACCTCCGTACCCAGGACACGCCAATCAGCTGTGTGTCCATCACTACAGGGAACCCAGGATAACCCACCACCCCAACAACAAAAGGGACCTGGAGGCAGTGGCAGTGGGCACACGATCCAGGGGATGGAGGCACAGGAACACAGGGGAACTGGGAGGGCTGCTGTGCGACAGGGGGCGGACAGGCCTAGGGAACCCACTCTCCACGAGGCCCTCTCCTCCATCATGGGAGCCTACCACCACTCCCAGGAGACGATGGCTACGGCCCTGGCCAAGTTTCAGGAGACCCAGCGCATGCAGGACGAACAGTATTTGGGGTTCAGGGAGGAGCTCAGAACCATCAGCTCCGCCCTGGGCACCATCGTAGGGGTGCTGAAGGACATACAGAAGACCATGAGGGACACAGTGGCACTCCAAGGGGCCCCTGACACTAGCCTGGACGATGAACTGCCCACCACCTCCGCCGGCGCTAGTGGACAGGACGCCCCACCACAGGACCACCACACCAGCACCCCACCCCCTGCAGACGGACAACCACCCCGCAAGCGGTCCCTGAGATCCAGGAACATAACAGAGCACGATGGCAAGACGCCCGCCAAGAAATGAGACCACCCTGATTGACATCCCATTGTCCCACTTTGTTACCCTGTCCAGATTGGAACTGGCCCAGCTCCACTTCCTATGCCCATATGGGCTGTGCACCTGTGAGACTAATAGACTGGACTCTGCCATGGACATTCCTCCACCATCACCCATCACCATTTTGCCACCCCCTCCAATAATTAGCACTTCAATAAACACCCTTGAACCACAAAACAATCTGGAGTCAGTCTGTGATTTAGAAAATGTGTATTATTTATGACAATGACAAAAACCGTTCGAAAATGTAATGTCAACATACCTATGTAACCCATCACAAGCCCATGAAGGATGCAAACAGATGACACACGTTGGTAACCACACCTGTGAAACCGTAATGGAAATGTACCACTCAGTTAGCAAATACTGCATCAAATTGACAGACAGGATAGAGGTAGAAGTGTGAAAGTAAATATATTAGTAAAAACAATTGTTCTCACCTGTGTGTCACTGGAAATATTGCTGTATGACAGAGTCCCTGTTATCAATGTCTTCTTCCTCTGCTTCCTCCTCATCACTGTCCACAGGCTCCACAGCTGCCACAACACCGTCATCTGGACCATCCTCCTGCAGAAAAGGCACCTGGCGTCGCAAAGCAAGATTGTGAAGCATACAGCAGGCGATGATGATCTGGCACACCTTCCTTGGTGAGTA
Source organism: Pleurodeles waltl (assembly GCF_031143425.1). Classification (NCBI taxonomy): domain Eukaryota; kingdom Metazoa; phylum Chordata; class Amphibia; order Caudata; family Salamandridae; genus Pleurodeles; species Pleurodeles waltl. The sequence goes on from NC_090442.1 coordinate 656,078,683, forward strand.
GAATAGGGAACCACCTGTCATATGGAGGCACCTGAACCTGGCCTTCAGGAGGCCGAAGGTGCATTCGATCACCCTCCTAGTCCGCCCATGTGCCTCATTGTAGCGTTCCTCTGCCCTGGGATTCCTCACTGGGGTCAGTAGCCATGACAGGTTGGGGTAACCAGAGTCCCCTAATAGCCACACCCGGTGCCTCTGGAGTTGCCCCATCACATAAGGGATGCTGCTATTCCACAGGATGTAGGCATCATGCACTGAGCCAGGGAACACAGCATTTACCTGCGAGATGTACTAGTCTGACAAACATACCATCTGTACATTCATCGAATGATAACTCTTCCGGTTCCTGTACACCTGTTCACTCCTGTGGGGGGGGACCAAAGCCACATGGGTCCCATCAATGGCACCTATGATGTTGGGGATGTGTCCCAGGGCATAGAAGTCACCTTTCACTGTAGCCAAATCCTCCACCTGAGGGAAAACAATGTAGCTCCTCACGTGTTTCAGCAGGGCCGACAACACTCTGGACAATACGTTAGAAAACATAGGCTGGGACATCCCTGATGCCATGGCCACTGTTGTCTGAAATGACCCACTTGCTAGGAAATGGAGTACTGACAGCACCTGCACTTGAGGGGGGATACCTGTGGGATGGCGGATTGGTGACATCAGATCTGGCTCCAACTGGGTACACAGTTCCTGGATTGTGGCACGGTCAAACCTGTAGGTGATGATTAAATGTCGCTCCTCCATTGTCAACAGGTCCACCAGCGGTCGGTACACCGGAGGATTCCGCCATCTCCTCACATGTCCTAGCTGACGGTGCCTAGGAAGGACAACAGCGACCACAGAGTCAACCAATTCAGAGGTATGTACCCACAGCTACACAGAACACGACACAAAATACAAAAATCTTCCTGTATGTGTGTTGAGTCCAGGCCTAGGTATGTGTGACGCAGCTGTAAATGAAGCCATGTGGGTCCCTGAAATGGCGGATGCCTGACCTCTAAAGTGGGACAATGGGATGTGAGGTAACTGCGCTGGCGTTGTACACCGTCGCGGTAGGCGGTCGAAGACCGCGGCGCAATGCTGCATTGGTTAACATTGGACCCTATGGGTCCCAGGAGCCAATGACGAAGTGCGCCGGCGGTGATGATACGCACCGCCGCGGACGTCACCGCTGCGGAAGTGACCGCCATTTTCTATCTGTTCAATCACTCGATACCTGATCTTCGACAGGAGAGGACCACCACTGCAAGTGCTGCTGTGACCTCGGTCTGGAAGAGACAATGGCACGTGCGTCTGGGGAAAGGGCCCCTGCCTTCACTGCACAGGAGTTGGGGAAGCTTGTGGACGGGGTCCTCCCCCAGTACACGCTACTCTACGGTCCTCCAGACCAACAGGTGAGTACATAGGGTGCAAGTTGTATGGGCTATGCCTGGTTGGAGAGGGCTGGATGTAAGTAGGAAGGGGGCAGAGTAATGCGAGCATGAAGGACTGTGAATGCATGTGCCACATGGCAAGGGTAGGGATGTGGGCCACTCACTTCGACGGTGCAGTTGTTAATGACTTCTCTTCTTCCCCTGTACATTTCATGTAGGTCAGCGCCCACCAGAAGAAGGATATTTGGCGTGCCATCGCCAAGGAAGTCCGGACCCTGGGGGTCCACCAGAGACGGAGCACCCACTGCCGTAAAAGATGGGAGGACATTCGCCGCTGGAGCAAGAAGACGGCGGAAGCTCAGCTGGGGATGGCCTCCCAACGTGGGAGGGGTGCCCGTCGCACTATGACCCCCCCTGATGTTCCGGATCCTGGCGGTGGCCTACCCTGAGTTGGATGGGCGCATGAGGGCATCACAGCAGACACAAGGGGGTGAGTACACTCACATTATCATGACTTTGCGCGCAGTGGAGGGGTCTGGGTGTGGGAGGAGGGCTGTGGTTTCCCCAGGCCAGGGCGAGCTCCGTAGGCTAGGCCCCTCCGTAATGCAGGCAATGTGCCACTCCACCCCACCTCTGTAGAGTGCCAAAAACAGGTATACATTCCCCTGTGTCATCTATGTGGGCAGATGACACTCATAGGCAAGTAGGCCATATCCCAGGAACTGCATCTGTAGAGGCCAAGAGCACGGCGTAGTGCAGGGGGCAGCTGTGTCTGTATTGTCCGCCAATGGTAGCGGTAAGCCATGCACTCAACCTGTCTTTCTTCTGTTTCCCCACCCCTTTTTGTGCTCTCCCTGTTCTTTTGTGCATCAGCATCATCAGGCGGAGGTACAGGGGCACCGGAGCACGAGGGGGCTGCGTCCCACATGGCCATGGAGGGCCACACCACGGACTCCGAATACACCAGTGGGACAGAGGGCGAGGGGAGCTTCACGGCGGTCAGCGGATCAGCAAACAGCGACACAGACTCGTCCTCCGATGGGAGCTCCCTTGTGGTGGCGGCACCATCTGTGCCCCCCACTTCTACAGGTACAGCCGCCACCCCCCCTACCAGCACCGCCCTCCCAGCAGCCCCTCAGCCTTCGGCCCGTGCCCGCTCATCCAGGAGGGTGGGCATCACCTTCGCCCCAGGCACCTCAGCCCCTGCCCCTGTCACCCCTGCTGCCCTCAGTGAGGAGGCCATTGACCTCCTCAGGTCACTCACTGTTGGGCAGTCTACAATTGTGAATGCCATCCAGGGTGTAGAAAGGGAGTTGCAACACACCAATGCATTCTTGGAGGGCATTCATTCTGGTCAGGCTGCCCATCATCGAACCCTGCAATCTCTGGCCTCAGCACTGATGGCAGCCAGTGTCCCTCTGTCTAGCCTCCCCCCTCCAACTTCCTCCACCCAGACCCAATCCCCTGTACCCCAGCCTATCCCAAGCACACCATCAGACCAGCCTGCACACACCTCACCACACAAGGGCAGCTCAGGCAAACATAGGCACCACACATCCCACAGACACTCACACAAGCATCACCCACATACAGACACAGCAACATCCACTGCCTCCACTGTGTCCCCCTCCTCGTCGTCTCCCTCCTCCCTCCCAGTCTCGTCTACACTCTCACCTGCATGCACTACCACAACAGCCACTAGGACTCGCACCAGAACACCCAGCACCACACCCCGCTCACCTGCACTCACCACCCCCACTACCATTTACACGTCCCCTGTGTCCTCTCCCAGTGTGTCTGTGACGCCCCCTCCCAAAGTACACAAACGCGGGCACACGCACACCCAACATCCATCCACCTCACGACAGCCTCCAGAACATGCACCTGCACCCAAATCACCAAAAGTTACACCTCCTACAACCACCTCCTCTTCCTCCACTCCCAGACCCCCTCCAGCTACCCGTCCCAGTGTTCGTCAGAATATTTTCCTGAGCAACCTTGACCTCTGTCCCATCACCCCCCCCCTCCAATTCATAGGTCCCGTAGTAGCACCTCAGCCAAAAAGATTCCGGTACCAGTGGTGCCTGTTCGAGGTATGTGGAGTGCACCGGGCACCAGGGCAGCCAGTGTGACACGGAGCCAAAGCACTGCCAGTCCACCCCCTGTGAAGCACCAGAAGTTGGACAGTGCCCGACGGGAGAGGGGGAAGACACTTGCCGGCAAAGCCGCCCACAAGGGTCCCGGGGGGAGTGTTGAGTCAGCTGTGACTCCTCCCAAGGTGGTGAAGGGGCAGAAGAAGTCTCCAAAGTCTGGGAAGAGCAGCACGGCGGAGAAGGCCGCCATCCTTCCCGCTGCCCAAGACGCCACCGCCAGCCCCATCGTCACTGGTCAGGAGACCACCACCGGCGGCAGTGCCCAGGAGGGCAGCACTATCGTCACTGGTCAGGAGACCACCACCAGAGTCAGTGCCCAGGAGGGCAGCACTATCGTCACTGGTCAGGAGACCACCGCCGGAGTCAGTGCCCAGGAGGGCCCCGGCAGCCACAGCCCCGCTGGGCAATGAGGGACCGCCATGGCACACACCGCAGCACAGGTCAGAGACAGCAAAGTCAAGCACCGCTGAACAGGGCAAAGACCGCCATGGCAAGCACCGCTGAACAGGGCAAAGACCGCTGAACAGGGCAAAGACCGCCATGGCAAGCACCGCTGAACAGGGCAAAGACCGCTGAACAGGGCAAAGACCGCAATGGCAAGCACCGGTGAACAGGTCAAAGACAGCAAAGTCAAGCACCGCTGAACAGGGCAAAGACCGCCATGGCAAGCACCGCTGAACAGGTCAGAGACAGCAAAGTCAAGCACCGCTGAACAGGGCAAAGACCGCCATGGCAAGCACCGCTGAACAGGGCAAGCACCGCCAACTCAAGCACCGCTAGCCCATGAGCGGCAGGGGCAGTGACGCAACAGGGACCGTTACGGGGTGAGTGATGCACTCTGGGCACCAGTCCCCCTCCAGAACCAGTGGAGACATGCATCCACTCCATCTATCCTGCACAGGATGAAGAACTCTGGGCACCAGTCCCCCTCCAGAACCAGTGGAGACTGTTATCCGCTTGAAAGACTTTGGCTTTGCACTCCCCAGGATGGTACAGTGGGTAAGCCACCCACTGTAGAGACTTGTGAGACTGTGGCTTTGCACTCCCCACGATACAGCAGTGGGCAAGCCACCCACTGTAGAGACTTGTGAGACTGTGGCTTTGCACTCCCCAGGATACAGCAGTGGGCAAGCCACCCACTGTAGAGACTTGTGATATTGTGGCTTTGCACTCCCCAGGATACAGCAGTGGGCAGCCCACCCACTGTAGAGACTTGTGAGACTGTGGCTTTGCACTCCCCAGGATACAGCAGTGGGCAAGCCACCCACTGTAGAGACTTGTGAGACTGTGGCTTTGCACTCCCCAGGATACAGCAGTGGGCAAGCCACCCACTGTAGAGACTTGTGAGACTGTGGCTTTGCACTCCCCAGGATACAGCAGTGGGCAACCCACCCACTGTAGAGACTTGTGAGACTGTGGCTTTGCACTCCCCAGGATACATCAATGGTCATGGAGCCCCGTCGTGGATCTGGCGTGGTGCAGTCATCCGGCTGAGGTGCCCCCTCTTCCCTTCCCCCTGAGGTGCCTGTTGTATTTCTATCTGATGCCCCTGCAGTGTTCTCTCCGTTCCAGGACAGGTATCGTGTGTGGGCCTCGCCCATGCATTTGGGGCCCAGTGGTCCACGGACATTGAAATGTGCATACCTGTACTACTAATTGTGATGTATATATTTGGAATGTGCATATATTGATGTATATATGAGCTAACTGTTTTTTGATACATTACAATGGTTGAACTCATTTCCTTTTGTCTTAGCATTCTTCCGGGGGGGTTGGGGGTTGTTACTGTGATGTTCGGAAATGCATTGGTGTGTGTGTTGTTGTGGGTGAGGGTCGGGTTGGGTGTGGGGGTGTTGCATGTGTGTGTCCGTGACTTTTGCCTCCCCCCTCCCCTATGTCGTAGGTGCAGTACTCACCGTTGTCTTCGGCGACGCCGTTGCTGATGTTCGTAGAGGAGCAGGAAGACAAGTGCAGGGAGTATTTGGAGTTCCGGCTCCATGGTGCCCTCCTTCCTCGTTGAGTTTGTTCAGGTGAGCGTTTTCCCATAGAAATGTCTGTTTCCGCCGTGTTTTTATCCACGGTGAATCCGCCCCGGAAAAGGTGGCGGATTGGCCTGCTGTAATACTGTGGGCGGTACTTTGTCTTCCGCCTGTCTGTTGGCGGTGACCGCCGCGCTGCTTGTCTGTACCGCTGTGGCGGTCGGAGTGTTAAAGTGGCTGGCTATGTTGGCGGTTTCCGCCACGGTCATAATTCCCTTTTTTTTCCCGCTGGCTTGTTTGCGGTATTACCGCCGCTTTAACACCGTCCACCAGGGTTGCAATGACCACCTAAGTTTTAAAAGCTATCACAGTGTCATTTATGCTCCCAATAGGCCTGCCTCCTGGGCTATTGGAGGTCTGCCTTAGGGGTCACTGACCTGTGCTATGGGCAGTGAATTGACTCTGTCTCCACTTGGTGTGGGCAGAGTCAAAATCGAGCAGACAAGCTCCTCATGCAGGCTGACATGGCAGCTCTTCAGGCTTTGCTTTTACTTGGGTCACCCAGGGTGGCAAATCAGTGCTGCAGCCCTGGTGACTGCTTTACCATCCATGCCCTGGTTACTACTGGTACCATTTACTACGGCCTTACTGGGGTGGTAACGTCCTTACCAATCGGGTTTGCAATCGTCTCAGTACAATTTAAGGGAAAGAGCACTGGTACTGAGCTAGTTAGCAGGCCTCAGTACACTTACAGGTCAAAAGCAACAGCATCCAGCAGCAAAAAGTGGGGGGGAGGGGTGACCTTCCATAAAGGGGACTTTACAACAATGGAATATTCATGTCTCCTTCCTACCACAATCTGTTGGTTGCATGTCATAAGCATGTCTGGACACAGCACAGTAAGGAGTCACCTGTGGCCTAATGGTCAAGGCCACAAACGCTCACAGTGAAACTGAGGTTTCCACTTCACATGTCTGTGGTCAATTCCCTCCTTTATTTTCTTTTCAACTTCAAATGTTTATGGTTCATACTGAAAGCTGTTCTCACTCTTTTTCATTGACAAATACACATTTCTTTTCACTTTGTCCTAAGATATCTCATTCTACGTATATCATTCATCAAAACCTAAAACCCTCTCTTCCTCTCTCTCTCTTCCTCTTTCCAGTTCTCTCTGTCAATCTCTTTCTCTCAATTTCTTTCCCTCTCCTCAATCACCAACTTTCTGTCTCTCTCTCTTTCCTCCATCCCATTATGGGATGGAAGAAAAAGAGAAAGAGAGAGATTGCTATTGCAATAGTCTTGCCATATAATGACTTCAAAGAGTCAGACTAGCAAGATCTTTGGTTTGAATATTATACTTACATTTTGATGCACAGCAGACCAGAGTCACTTCTGCCCTAGTAGTAAAGCTCTTGGACTGACACTCACAAGGTAGAAGGTTTAAATCTTAGAATCTCATGGTAGTGTATCTCTTTATTTACTAGTGTTTAGACTGTTAAACCTTTCTACTGATGGAACATTTACGCTATTGTCCTCCCACATTCTGTTTATTGCATATCATATGTAGGAGTGGGCGGAGCTCAAGGAGTTCAACTCTGTGGAATTCCGCAGAGTCACCAAAAAACGGTGGAATTCCACAGAGTTCCTCATACAGGCAGAGTCATACTCAGTCACCCCTACCAGCCCCAGATGGTCCCTGTGCATGTTCAGCGCCCAAACACAGGGGTTGATCACACTGACTCGCATACCGTGGCGCTACCCTTCTTGGCACTGTGGGTGCTAACTGCACCATCTTCCTCACGTCAGGTGGGGCCTCAGCTTGCTGCTGCATTTTGGCCCGTAGAAGGCAGGTTTCCCACTGCTCTAAAAGGCTGCAGTGGGCTGCAGGTGGCCAGGGGACAGGGGAAGACGGAAGAGAAGAGGTCCGGCTGAGAAAGATGCTGATGCAGCGACACAGCGAGTCTATCACTGGTGACCGGGAAGCGGCAGCTACATGGTGCTGTGCCTCAGGCTCCGCTCCCAGACTCTCTGCTGCTGATCAAGCACAGGTATGTTGCTGGGTTACTGCCAGGCAGCGAGGAGAATGGGCAAGCGAGATGGCGGGCACGCATGTGCTCTGCTGTAGCAGACAGAGTCGTCTGTTGGGAGACAGTGAGCCTGACCTGACACTGAGCAGGGGCTCAGAGCAGAAGTGGACTAGCAGAATGGGCTTTTTGTAGGTCGAGTGCGAGTGCACCAGTAAACTCCATTCCGCTGACAGTTGGCAGAGTTTTTTCCCAAGCTCCAAGCAGAGTGATTAGTAGCAAATACTACGAGAACCTTACCAGCGGAGCAGAGTTTGCCCCCCACCCCTAGTCATAAGTATGTTTGGAAACAGCACAATAAGGGCTCTCCTGGGGCCTAATGGTCAAGGTCACAAACCTTCACACTGAAAGTTGAGATTTTACTTGGGGTGTGTCTATGGTAATTTCCCTCATTTAATTTCTTTCCAGCTTCAAATGTTTAAGGTTCATACTGAAAGGTAATCTCATTTGTTTTAATTGACAAATGCACTTTTCTTTTCACTTTCTCCTAAAATATCTCATTCTACGCATGTCATTAATCAAAGCCTAAAAAACTCTTTCTTTATCAAGTTCTCTCTGTCAATCTATTTCTATCAATTTATCTCCCTCTCTCTCAATTTCTCACTTTCTGACTCTCTTTCTTCCTCTCTTCCATTCCACAATGGGATGGAAGCGAGATATAGAGAGATTGTTATTGCAATGGTCTCTCCATACAAAGACTTCAAAGAGTCAGACTAGCAAGAGCTTTGGTTTGGTTGTTATAATTATGTTTTGACGCACAGCTGACCAGAGTCACTTCCCTAGAGGCAAAGCTCTTGGACTGTCACTTACAAGGTGGAAGGTTTAAATCCTAGTATCTTATGGCAGTGTGTCTCTTTATTTACTAGTGTTTTGACTGTTAAACCTTACTGGTGATGAAACATTCATGTCTCTTTCTTGTCAAACTATTTGAGTTGAATGTAATAGTTATGTCTGGATAGCACAGACAGGAGTCACCTCTGGCCTGTTGATTAAATTCTCTGACTCTCACATGAAGGTTGAGGGTTCTAGTCCAGGTGTGTTTGTTGTCATTTTCCTGTGATAATTTGCTTTCAACTTCAAATGTTTAAGGTTCATACTGAAAGCTGACTTCTCTTGTTATAATTGACAAATACACTTTCCTTTTCAAAGTCTCCTAAAATATCTCATTCTGCGTATACCATTCATCAAACCCTAAAAACATCTCTCCCTCTCTTCTTTTCTCAAGCTCTCTATGTCAATCTCTTTCCCTCAATTTCTCTCGCTCTCTCTTAATCTCTCATTTTCTGTTTCTCTCTCTCTCCTCCACCCCATAATGGGATGGAAGAGAAAGAGAGATTGTTGTTGCAATGGTCTCTCCATAAAATTACCTCAACGAGTCAGACTTTGGTTTGAACGTTATAGTTGCATTTTGATGCACAGCAGGGAGAGTCACTTCTGGTCTACTGGTAAAGCTCTTTGAGTGTCACTCAGCAGGTGGAAGATTTTTAATTCTAGTATCTCAAGGCAGTGTGTCTCTTTATTTACTAGTGTTTTCACTGTTATACCTTCCTAGTGATGAAACATTCATGTCTCTTTCCGGTCAAAATCTTTGGGTTGAATGTCATAGCAATGTCTGGACACAGCACAGTAAGAAGTCACTTCTGGCCTAATGGTAATGTCCTGCCATTTCATTATCGTTCATGTGGTTATTGTGAAATGCTTTACATGTGTTCCTCTATGTGGCCTGACTGCTCTTTGCTGCTCTACCAGGACTGAGCTAAGGGTATAGTGTCAAACCGAGGACCACCACTTGGAAAGCTGCAAGTATTTCATGGAAAGGCTCCCCAGTCATACCACTTAATATTGCCACCTTGCTACAGGGTGGAAGAGAGAGATTGCTATTGCAATGGTCACTCATACAGTGACCTCAAAACGTCAGACTAGCAAGGTCGTTGGTTTGAATGTTATAGTTATGTTGTGATGCACAGGAAATCAGAGTCACTTTTGGCCTATTAGTAAAGCACTTAGACTTTCATTCAGCAGGTGGAAGGTTTGAATCCTAGTATCTCATGGCAATGTGTCTCTTTATTTACTCGTGTTTTGATTGTTAAACCTTCCTAGTGATGAAACATTCACTTCTCTTCCCTGTCACAATCTTTGGGTTTAAAACCATAGCTATTACTAGACACAGCATAGTAAGGAGTCACCTGTGGCTTAAGGGCTAGCTTCTCAGACTCTCACCTCAAGCTGAAGAGGTCTAGTCTAGGTGTGTTCCTTGTCTTTTACGTGTAGGATAAATTGTTTTCAACTTCAAATGTTTAAGGTTCCGACTGAAAACTGATCTCAGATGTTTTAATTGACAAATACACTTTTCCTTTCAATTTCTCCTAAAATATCTCATTATATGTATATCATTCATCAAAACCTAGAAAACGTCTCTCGCTCCCTCTCTCAAGTTCTCTCTGTCAATCTCTTTCTCTAAATTTCTCTCCATCAATCTCTCACGTTCTGTCTCTCTCTCTCTCTCCCTCGCCTCTTTGATCTCATAATGGGATGGACGAGAGGGAGAGAGAAAGTGACTCTCTTGACTGTTGGTATCAGTCACCTGCATCCTGCAGAAGAATATTCATGCTGCAGTCACAAGAAATGCAACCAACCAGGCCCACTGTGCCCAAAGAGAGTCAGTGACCTGCACTCCAAGAGTAGTAGTGAGGCTCTAACCAAATTTCGAGCCACTATCCCCCTCCGGATGACATCCATCCAACGAAGCAACCATGGACTACTTTTGCCAATGCTAAGGCTTGTCTGTTGCCAGCCCAGCAACCAACAGCTTCTCAGACATCACCGACTACAGAGCAGTTCCCAGCAGAGTGACCGATGTTGGAAATGACTCCACACCTGGGATCCTGCACCCTGAAGGAGGCGTCTTTGAGAGGAGCAGCAAAGCATTTTTGGCACTACTAGTCCAGTGATTGACAGCTGCAAGGCCACCTCTGCACCTGGAGCCGCCAGGCTTGGTGGTGAAGTTCCAGCTGTTGAATCCAGGTCCTGGGACCCCAAAGGCCTCTACTTTCTGAGGGTACAGTGTGAGTCTACTCCAAAGTGTGCTTTTGTCGAGTGCTGCAGTTTTGGCAGCGCCCGCTTATCCCGTCAGCACCAAGGACAGTTAGAGCACCTCTGCACCCTGGGCAAGGTAGGTAACAAGAAACTGACTGGTCTAGGGACCAGCAAGACCTCAACTCCAACTGCGTTGATTCTCCAGTTGCAGGACAGGCACTGCATCAATTCTTCTGGCATGGTGCGTTGATGGGTGGATTTTCTGCTTCAGGTCACCTGCTTGCACTTCCACGTGCCCAGGGACTGGAGCTGGCACCACTTGACAAGTCAGGAGTCTCAGCAGAAGAGCCCAAGCACTGGTTGATGAAGTCTTTCATGTCCTTGAGACTTCTTAACGATAGGCAAGCTCAGTCTAAGCCCTTGGAGAACCTTTGGAAGCAGGATGTAGAAGGCCAAATCCAGTCCTTTCACTCCCAGGATAGAAGCAGCAAGTAGCAGGGCAGCATAACAAAGCAACAGTCCGAGTGGCAGTCCTTCCTACAGCATTCAGCTCTTATTCCTATGTGGTGTCAGAAGCCCGGTACTTATATCCATTTCTGTCTTTGAGGTAGGCAAACTTCAAAGGGAAGTCTTTTTAGTGCACAGGATCCTGCCTTTCCCTGCCCAGCCTCAGACACCTTCCAGGGGGTTGGAAACTGCTTTGTGTAAGGACAGGCACAGCCCTATTCAGGTGCAAGTGTCAGCTCCTACCACCTCTCCAGTTCAGGAAGACCCATCAGCCTGGTGATGGGCCATCAAGATATGCAGGGCACACCTCCGCTCCCTTTGTGTGACTGTCTAGAGTAAATGCACAAACAGCTCAACTGTCATCTTGACCCAGCCTTGTATTCAGCAGACAGGCTGAGGCACAGAATGGGTAAGTAAGAAAATGCCCACTTTCTCAAAAGTGGCACTTTCAAACTCACAGTTCAAAAACCAACTTCACCAAAAGATGTCTTTTTTAAATTGTTAGCTCAGAGACCCCAAACTCTTTATCTCCCTATGCTCCCAATTGGAAACTACACTTAAAAGATGACTTAAGGTAATTCCCATGTTACCCTATGGGAGAGATAGTCCTTGCAATAGTGAAAAACGCATTTAGGAGCATTTCGCTATCAGGATACGTAAATACACAGGTACATGTTCCACCTTTTGAATACACTGCACCTTGCCCCTGGGGCTGCCTTCGGTCTACTTTAGGGGTGACTTACATCTAGTAAAAGGGAAGGTCTGGGTCTAGCAAGTGGGTGCACTTGCCAGGTTGAAATGGCAGTTTAAAACTGCACACACGGACACTGCGGTGGCAGGTCTGAGACATGTTTACAGAGCTACTCACGGGGGTGGCACAATCAGTGCTGCAGGCCCACTAGTAATAAGAGCAGGTAATGGACGGAATGCAGGAGAAATCAAACATTCACCTCCAGTCACAGATCTGGGTTTATTCCAGCAGTTTTTTTGCTCAGCACACCACCCCAGTTTGGACCCAGCCATATGAAAATGAGTCTTGACCCTGCTCCCCATGGGAACAGTCCAGCCCGAACTGCCAAACCGGTTCCTCCCTGGACCGGAAACAATTATCCTGGGACCGGTTTCGGGGTATCACCCCGAAAAAGATGTTCTTTTCCTACAGCTATTTAAAGAGGTGAATCTTCAACTCTTTACTAAATTGGAATAGCGTTGGGGCAGTCTTGAGAGATACGTGAGTGCTGGTCCAGAACCTGGATGCATAGATCTAAAAGGTTCAACTAACTAACTCTGAAGTAGGACGTGGTTAAATTGTATGATCAGAATGCTGGACGCGTCATCAAGTGTTGAAAAGAAACAAAATCTGCCTGCCAGATGAGTCTGTAAATGTGTAACCAAACCTTTGGGTGTTGGCAATGTTCCAATTTTGCTGAACCTGCTTTGGCCTTCTGATTCACATGTATTGTTGTGCTTCTAAAAGACTGCGAGAGGTGGAGCAATAGTTCTGTTTTTGAGTTAAAGCTGTTCCAAAGACAAATTGCTGTCAAAGGGAAAACTAGTGATAACAGTGATATGCGGGTGAATTTCACTTCTGAAAAAATGTCTGGCAATAGTAGTGCAACCCATGATTTGTCTCTAGAAAAACTGCATACTAATCCTGTTCATGTTTGTGATAGAGAAGGTGAATTCAAAACAAGCTCAAGTCCGTTCTACTTCCAACGTGGATGAGAGCAGCAGTAAAAGAGAGTTCACTTCTGAAATCAACTAAAGGGTTGTAAAGTTACTGGAAAGGCTGCAAGGCGAAAAGCCGATTTAGAGTTTGGCAGACATGTTACTTCATCAAAATTGTGACACATATAATACCCCCTTCTTAAAGGTGCCGTAGGATATGATGCATTTATAAGAAGACAGACACGATATCTGTCAGTTTTGTGACGGAGTTACCCATCCACCAAACTCAAAATCAGGCCCTATGAATTATATTACTACATTTTCTAAGAGTAAAAAGGGGAGTAAATTGCAACAAAGTACCTGAATAGCCTCCTAATCATGGTAACTAGTCAACAATATTGCCATCAAAACCCTCCGTAGCCTCCTCTTTCTTCACTGCTTGGAGAAAAATTAAGTTACACAATTGCCTTTCTCCCCTTCACTGTTCTGATATATTATTCCTTGGCCTTAAAATTGTCAATGAATCAATCAACTCAGATTTATAAAACTCAGCTAATCACCCGAGAGGGTATCCAGGTGATGGGTTCTTGTTGGGCTCAGTTGAAAAGCCATGTCTTGAGTACCTGTCTGAATTCCTGTAGGAAGGATGCTGTTCAGAGGTCGAGGGGGGGGTTGTCCCAGGACTTGGCTGCAAGGTCAGAGGTAGGTGTGTTGCCATAGTCCAGGTGGCTGGTAACTAGGGCTTGAGTGACGGTTTTCCTGATGTTGATGGGGAGCCATCTGAAGGTCTGTCGGAGCAAGCAGAGGGTGTGGAAGGAAATGGAGGATACTGCCATGATCTGGCATTTCATGGTGAGTTTTCTGTCCAGGATGATGCCAAGGTTGCGGGCTCAGTCTGTCGGTTTGGACCAGAGTTTGGACAGCCACCAATTGTCATTCCATAAAAAGGTGTTGTTCCCAAAGATCAGCATTTCGGCCTTGTCCGTGTTGAGCTTTAGACAGTTGTTCTTTATCCAGTCGGTGACACTCGTCATGCAGTTGTGGAAGTTGGAGGTCATGGTGGTGGGGTTTTCTGAGATCGAGAGGATAACTGTGAGGGAATGAGGGAACCCTTCACAGGGTTTATCTCAGTGAACCACAGTAGGTCATCACATCAGGGCACTTGAGCGTTGCAGATTTTTTTCTTGCTATTTGGGCTGTTGCACCATAGGGCATGGAATCTGACAATCTGTCAGAGCGACTATACACAAAGTGCATTGTAGGACACCTGTTCGACCGCATTCCATGCTTTAAAGGCACTTCTGTCAATAAGTGTGCACATTCAGAGTACTCAGGCTGGAAGAAGCTCTCCTGTGTGTTTATCTCTAAGTGTTGTGCTAATAATCTAAATTAAAAAAATTAATCCGCCTTTAAAACATGCCCCCAGCTCATTAACACTGCATTTGCAGTCAGTAGGATTCCACTGAGCTGCACGGTATAAATTACTGAGAACTTATCTGCACCAGTGAGCAGGGCAGAATAGTAAATTAAAAGGGCAATTCTTTGTTAGGGGCAACCTTCCTCATAATAAGAGCAGCTATATATAACTAAACATGTCTGAGTATGGACACTATCTGGGACCATGAATACTTCCATTATTGTGGTGGTGAAGAGGACATGTGGCTCACTTCGTGACAGAGTCTCCCTGATGATTTTGGCAAGGCACTCTCCCAGAAGATGTCAGGCTCATAAGCCTATCAACAACTCACTTTTGATGCTAGCGGCTAGGTTCCCAAAACGTTTCGGGGAAGGAATTGACCCTCATGGACTGAACCAGGAGAAGCCTGACTGTAGTGCTCATATTGGCACTCCAAGGTGGCTAAGAAGTGCAACGCGAGGCACTTAGAAGGATTCAACAAATTATGAGATTTGTTTTGTAAGAGTGTGCACATGCTCAAACACTTACACTTTACTTAGGAGGCTGTATTTTCTGAAGAAAAAACCTGTGACAATGTCATCCCAGAATTTAACACCAACACTACTCCCCTGTAAAACCTGAGGGAAATACAGATATTGATATGTCTGATGAGGAACCGAGGGACAGAAGACCCTTGCTTCCGAGCCACCAACGTAAGGTTTGGACACTAAACCAAGCACATGGGACAAGTTTTTATCTCGTCAGATCTAGCACCCTAAGTCGGCAGTATGGGTTCTGACCACAAAAGTGACAGATTATGTCACAAGAAAAGTAAGACAGCCCTAGACAAGGATGTAGACAGCAAGGTGACCCGAATCCCAGAAATTGACGCAGAGATGTACTTTTCTCTTGAAGTATGTCAAGGACTGAAAAAGGCATTGGCCGATCTAGAGGGCCTCTCATGATAAGTTATTAGTTGAGGTAGGCCCCCTAACAAAGATTTTTGAGTTGGCAGAGGAGGGCAAGATGTCAAGCGCTCTTATGCCCACTGAAGAGGTCTCTGATTGGGCTCAACTGGCAGTGAATGTGTCAGGGAATGCAAACATGCAGTGTTGGTGGAGAAATGCAGCTCCCAGCTGATATAGAATGACCTTAAAATTAGGTGATCTGGCCACATCTGAAGCAGTGGCCATCACAAATGATCTTCAGAAATCTTTTGGTGAGAGAGTTGGGAAAGTTTGTTTCAAGTTTATCTGCACTGGACAAAGCCCAATTGTCTATCAAGGACATCTTCCCCAGAAAGGATTTTTCTGGGGTCGGATGAGGCAGGGCCATTTTGGCAGGTCATATAAGCAGGGCTTCTTTAGGGGACAGAGCAGAAGAAATAATGGCTGGCAGGATTCATGCCAGCCAGCAACATTCTTCCACTTGCAAGGCTATTCAAGAAGCAGGGGAAGCAAAGCACCCTTTAGAGGGGGGGCAACGCCCCAGGTACACTCTCCGGTAAGGAGTATCCATTTTTCCGTATTAGATAGAGGAGGGTGGTTGAGATGGTTCAGAAACAAGTAGAAGACAATGACAAATTAGTAATGGGTCCTGGAGAATGGACTTGGTTTCCATATTGAATTCTATGGAACCCCATTTAGACTTCCCTGTCCCACCTTCTAAGATTATTTGGAACAGGAGGAAGACCTCACAGCCAATGCGGTGTCAGAGATGGAGGCCAAAGGGCTAATCTGCATGTCAACATTTGCTCTCAAGGGTTCCCTAAACAATATTTTCCTGGTCAAAAAGAAGGAAAAGGAGTTTCAAACCAGTGATAAACCTAAATGAGTTCAATGAATGGCTGATTTATCGCCATTTCAAGACAGAAGGACTCCATCTCTTGAGTGATGTACTTTTCAGTGGAGACTTGATGGTCCGACTCGACCTGAAGGACACATAACTGACAGTCACCCATTTTTCCTCCACATAGGACATTTCTGCAGTTCATGTGGAGAACACAAGTGTTTGAAGCACTACTGTTGAGGCTGTCTTTAATTCTGTGGTGCTTCACAAAACACCTGCAACATGTTATAGAATATCCAAGAATAACGGCATCTGGTTTACTGTATAACTAGAAGAGATATTGTTGATGTTGAAGAGTTATAGGAATGGGGTTTCGTGAGAAATTAAGATAAATCATAACTACACCCGAGCCATGAGATGTCATTCTTGAGATTTCTCATACTCAGTGAATGCCACCACCTGCCTTCCCAAAAGGAAAATGCTGGTCATGAAGAAGGAACTGTGGACCGTCCTAGGAAGGAACAGAGCATGCCTCAGACAACTGGCTACTGTGGTAGGACTCCTATCGTCATCCATTCAAGCCATCCTTCTCTGCACTTCAGAGCTCTACAGATGTTAAAAGCAAACCACCTCAAAAAGGGTGTGCGATACTGGGAGCTCTTATAGTTATTCCCAGATGCTAGAGTAGAGATCCAGTGGTGGATTGATCATTTGGAGTCATGAAACAGGAGGGGAATATTCGCAACATTCAATAGAGTTGGACGCCAGCGGATGGGGCTAGGGAGCCAGGTATAGGGACATCTCCATGGAGGGAGACTGACAGAAAGAGAACTACACTACAATTCAACATAAACTACTTGGAGTTCCTGGCAAGGTTGTTTGCTGTCCAATCCCTTACAAAGAGCAAAGTGTTTTGCTGTGTACTGTTGAAGCTGGACAACATGCCAACAGTAAGATATATCAACCATAGCACAAAGTCCAGGAACTTAGTGGAACTGGCAAAAAACTATACCATTTCTGTCTAGAAAAACAAATTTCATTCACGGCTGAGTATCTTCTAGGCAAACAGAATGAGATTGTGATTTGTAACTGAAGATTCAGATAGGAATCTAGTGACAGAACACTAAACCATGAAGTATTTGAAGCCCTGATGGCCAAATAGGGCATTTGAAAGACAGACATCTTTATGTCCAGGACCAACAGTCACCTTCTGGAATACTTCAGAGCCAAGATACAGGAGTGACAGCGGTGGACGTTTTCCTTCAAGAATGGTTGGGAACTCAGAATTATTCCTTCCCCCCATTCACTCTGACAGCCAGAGTCTTAGCTCAAGTAAGACAACAGACAGCAGACCTAATCCTGGTGATCCCAGTTTAGAGATTCTAGGCATGGTTTCCAAGAGTATTAGAACTAGCATGAAAGTCCTTGACACAGTTATTGATCAGACCAGATATTCTTACAGACTGCAGAGAAATGTTGCATCCCCTGGCCCAGGAGGGCTATCTCACAATGATGGCATGGATGATTTAAGAAGATGAGGATGCTGGATGTACCAGGGAATTTCAGAGATCTCTGAACAACAGTTAAGACATATCAGTTCAGCCTGGAGGAAATTGTTACGCTGGTTATGGAGAAAAGGGTGAATCCTTCGGGGGCAGGAGTTGTTCACATATTACATTTCTTGTCAGAAAAGGCAGCAACAGGTTAAAGAACTGTGAACACATTCAGGTCAGCTTTCTCCGTGGCACATAATAGAGTGAATGAAACTCTGGTTAGAGAGCATCCTTAGGTATGCAATATCACGAGAGGCATAAAATTATCCAATCCTCTGTATCCTAGATACACTTGCCTATAGGATGTGGATAAGGTCTCGAAGTGACTTCTGTTTTTGCTGGATAACAAGTTTCTATCTAGAAAGGAGCTATATGAAAAATTGGCCATGTTTTTATGCCTAATGCCATATCATAGAGTGTCCAATTTCAAGGCATCAGCTATTTCTGGTTGTATGTTCAAATCGGATGGTATCATCTTTACCATTGCCAAGGACCAAGTCAAATACCAGATCCATTTCTTTCTCATCTTTGAGGATAAGCTAAAACTGTGTGTTGTTAGATGTGTGAAGGCCTACAAAAATATGACGGTGGAGGGGGACCGCAGGGTGAAATAGAACTACTGATCTCTTTAAAGAACCCGTTCAAAGCGGTTTCATCCTCTTCCATCCGCAGGTGGGTAAGGTGGATAATGCAGGGAGCAGGCATAGATGTAAAACGTTGATGAGAGGTGCTATGCATCCCAAGCTGTCAGACTACAAGGAAGACTGAAAGATGTCATGTATGCAGCAGACTGATCATCAGTATCGAATCAATCAATCAACCAAAAAACATTTACACCGCCAACAGCTGCTTCATCAGAGGTGTCCCGGTCCTACCTGCAAGAAAGACTGACCTAAACAGTAAGAGTGCAGTAGGATTTAGGCCTTACCAAAAAGAAGGGTTTTTAACTCTTTTTTAAGAATAGGCTAGGAAGAAGCCCTATGGAGGCTAACGGGCAGCGCATGCCACTGTTTGGAAGTCAGAAATGTAAATGATCTGCCCCCTAGACTGCCCTTGAAGGTCTTTGGGATCTGCAGTATTCTGAGACTGTTTGGTCTTAGAGATCTACATTGCATCTAAGGACATAAGTGGTCATTATGACTCTGGCGGTCTTCTGACACACCTGACACCTATACACACACCACACCCACACACCCACACCACTATAAAACACACACCCACACCACTATAAAACACACACCCACATTACCCACAACCCTTTACGACTGCAAACCATTGGCACAAGACAGACACCATGATGAGAGGTGCTATGCATCCCAAGAGCCAGAGCCACACACTACCTACACCTATACACCACCCACGCACCCCACATCACACACTCCAACACATCACCCTACACACCCTCACCTACAAAACTCACACAACACCCATGGCACCACAAAAACACCCCCAATTCTCAGAGGAGGAGCTAAGGGTCATGGTGGAGGAAATCATCATGGTAGAGCCTAAGCTATTTGGAGTACAGGTGCAGCAGATATCTATTGCTAGGAAGATGGAACTATGGCAGAGAATCGTGGACAGGGTCAACGCCGTGGGACAGCACCCAAGAACCAGGGATGTCATCAGGAAGAGGTGGAATGACCTACGGGGGAAGGTATGTTCCATAGCAGCAAGACGCCAGCTCGCTAACCAGAGGACTGGCGGTGGAACCCCACAACTAACAACATGGGAGGAGCAAATCTTGGCAATCATGCATCCTGAGGACCTGGTCGGAGTAGGAGGAGGACTGGACTCTGGTAAGTCAACTCTATACTACTACTACCCCCCTACCTGCATGCCAACACATACCCCACCCTCACCCTCACTCCCATCACATCACCAAGTCCCACACCCCCCACCATCACTTCTCACTCATCCCAACGCCAAGCCCTGCATGCCATACCAATGCATGGACACCGCTCACAGCCCTGCATGAACACCTATCACTAAAGCATGCACACTAGAGAGAATCAGCTATCCCACCACATCCCAACATACACAAGTGAAAACTGCCAGGGCAAATACAACCAAAGAGGGCAAGCCATGGATGCACAATATGTCAGACACAGAAACAACACAGCATTTACATCCCCACAGGTACCCCAGCCAATGTCAGCGGAGAGGAGGTGCCAGCAATATCCAGTCCCCCCACAGAAGAGGCCCACAGTGATGACAGTAACTCTAGACTTCAGGATCTGGATGACCAACCTGGCCCATCAGGGACCTATGGACAGCCGGTTACCCAGGCCCAGTCACACACCACCACAGAGCCTCCCCATCAGGAAACACCACCGCAACACCGACCCAGCATACCCATACCTCTGTCCCCAGGACACGTCAATCAGCAGTGTATTACCACATGTAGAAAGGTCCAAAACTCCCTTCCTTTAAATGTCACAATAAAGTAGAATTGAGTGGTGTTAGACCTGACATGCCTTAGGGTGGTCACCCCTAACTTTTTGCCTGCCTCCCTCCACTTTTTGGACTCTGTTTTTGCTGGCTTTTAGACTCTGTGCACTTTACCACTGCTAACCAGTGCTAAAGTGCATATGCTCTCTCCCTTTAAACATGGTAACTTTGGATCATACCCAATTGGACTATTCAATATACTTATAAGTCCCTAGTAATGGGCACTGTATGTGCCAAGGACCTGTACATTAAATGCTACTAGTGGGCCTGCAGCACTGGTTGTGCCACCCACTCAAGTAGCCCCTTACCTTGTCCCAGGCCTGCCATGGCAAGGCCTGTGTGTGCAGTTTCACTGCCACTTCGACTTGGCATTTAAAAGTACTTGCCAAGCCGAAAGCTCCCCTTTTTCTACACATAAGTCACCTCTAATGTGTGCCCTAGGTAACCCCTAGAGCAGGGTGCCGTGTGGGTAAAAGGCAGGACATGTACCTGTGTAGTTTACATGTCCTGGTAGTGTAAAACTCCTAAATTCGTTTTTACACTACTGTAAGGCCTGCTCCCTTCATAGGCTAACATTGGGGCTGCCCTCATACATTGGTGAAGTGGCAGCTGCTGATCTGAAGGGAGTAGGAAGGTCATATTTAGTATGGCCAGAATGGTAATACAAAATCCTGGTGAAGTTGGATTTAATATTACTATTTTAGAAATGCCACTTTTAGAAAGTGAGCATTTCTCTGCACTTAAATCTTTCTGTGCCTTACAATCCACGTCTGTCTAGGTTTAGTTGACAGCTCCTTGTGCATTCACTCAGACACACCCCAAACACAGGGTACTCAGCCTCACTTGCATACATCTGCATTTTGAATGGGTCTTCCTGGGCTGGGAGGGTGGAGGGCCTGCTCTGACACAAAGGACTGGCACACCCCCTACTGAGACCCTGGCAGACAGGATTGAACTGAAAGGGGACCTGGTGCACTTCTAAACCACTCTTTGAAGTCTCCCCCACTTCAAAGGCACATTTGGGTATAAAACAGGGCCTCTGCCCTACCACCTCAGACACTTGCTGGAGAAGAAACCTGAACCAGAACCTGCATCCTGCCAAGAAGAACTGCCTGGCTGCTCAAATGACTCACCTGTCTGCTTTCTACAAAGGACTGCTGCCTTGCTGAACTCTTGTCTGGCTGCCAAAGTGCTCTCCAAGGACCTGGATAGAGCTTGCCTCCCGTTCCCTGAAGTCTCAGGACCAAAAAGACTTCTCTTTTTCATTTGGACTCCTCGTGCGCCGAACAATTCGACGCACAGCTTGCTCCGCGGTGAGACAATCGCTGCACGTCGACGCTGCCCGACGCGACGCCTACGGGGCGACCGGAACTTCGACGCACGGCCTCGCATGGACAACGCCGCCCGGGTTCCAGAGAGGAAATCGACGCAACGCCTGCCGTGAGAAAGAAAATTCCACGCACAGCCTCCCGGAACGACGCGCAGCTGGATAACAAGCCGAGGAATCCACGCACAGACCCTGGGACATCTGGTAATCCCACGAACCATAGAAGGAGTAGGCCCGCGTGCCAGAAAACGACGCACGTCTTCCCCGAGCAAAAAATAACGACGCAAGTCCGTGTGTGAAGGGGCGAAACCGACGCACACACCATTTTTCTTCCCGCAGAACGACGCACGTCTCCCCGCGAGAAAAATAACGACGCAAGTCCGTGTGTGAAGGGGCGAAACCGACGCACACACCATTTTTCCACGCATCTCCTCCTCTGCGGCCCTCTGCGGAGATTTTCCACTCTAAACCAGGTACTTTGTGCTTGAAAGAGACTGTGTTTGCTTTTTAAAGACTTAAGACACTTTGGGGGTCATTCCGACCCTGGCGGTCCATGACCGCCAGGGCGGAGCGGTCAGAAAAGGGGAACCGGCGGTTTCCCGCCGGTTTTCCCCTGGCCCAGGGAATCCTCCATGGCGGCGCTGCTTGCAGCGCCGCCACGGGGATTCCGACCCCCTTCCCGCCAGCCTGTTTCTGGCGGTCTTCACCGCCAGAACCAGGATGGCGGGAACGGGTGTCGTGGGGCCCCTGGGGGCCCCTGCACTGCCCATGCACTGCCCATGCCCCCTCACAGGGCCCTATACAGATTTTCACTGTCTGCTTAGCAGACAGTGAAAATCGCGACGGGTGCCACTGCACCCGTCGCACCCCTGCAACTCCGCCGGCTCCATTCAGAGCCGGCTTCCTCGTTGCAGGGTCTTTCCCGCTGGGCCGGCGGGCGGCCTTTTGGCGGTCGCCCGCCGGCCCAGCAGGAAAGTTGGAATGGCCGCCGCGGTCTTTTGACCGCGGGCGGTCATTCGGCGGTGACCGCCTTTATATCACTTTTCGGTGATATTCCTACAAATTCTTGTTGCATCTTTTATTGTGTTGATCTACAAATATCCAGATAAATATTCTATATTTTTCTAAACACTGTGTGGTGTATTTTTGTGGTGCTATATGGTGTTATTGTATGATTTATTGCACAAATACTTTACACATTGCCTTCTAAGTTAAGCCTGACTGCTCGTGCCAAGCTACCAGAGGGTGGGCACAGGATAATTTGGATTGTGTGTGACTTACCCTGACTAGAGTGAGGGTTCTTGCTTCGACAGAGGGTAACCTGACTGCCAACCAAAAACCCCATTTCTAACATTGGTGATCAGCGGTGAGGATAGGACTTGTATTTGTGCAGTGACATACAGTAGCTAAGTATTTCACTACCTACCCACAGTTGAAGGTCAACTTGATTTTTATCTCTTTTTGCAAATTCGTTTTTCCTGACAATTTTCAAAAACTAAATCCTCACTCAACATGTCTCTGGTTGGGTCTCAAGTAGGAGATTTGAACCTAGCCTGGTTGGAGACATATACTGTCAAACAGCTAAAAGGTTTCTGCAGGGTGATGAGAGTACCCACCCAAGGGGCCTCCAAAAAGGAGGACTTTCAAGTGGCGCTGAGGGCCTGGGCAGAAGCCCATTTAGAAGAAAGTGATGAGGAAGAGGAGCCAGAACATGGCCTTTCAGACGATTTATTGCCATCAGTGGGTAATGTTACCACTGCAATTGTGCCCCCTTCCAGACCAGGGAGCAGTGTCTCTGAGCAAAGCCTGACCGCAGAGGAAAGGAGAGAAGAAAGGGAGTTCCAATTGCAAATGGCAAAACTGAAAATTGAGGCCCAACAGGAGGAAAAGAGGGCAGAGAGAGAAGCCAAACAAGCTGAGGCTGAAAGAGCAGCCAAACAGGTGGAAGCTGAAAGAGTCTTGGCTGAAAAGAAACTTTTGTTGGCTCATGAACTGAGTCTCAAGGAGCTGGAGATCAAGGCGAGACAGTCTGAATCCAGCAGTAATGGTGG
This sequence comes from Pleurodeles waltl, assembly GCF_031143425.1. NCBI lineage: Eukaryota > Metazoa > Chordata > Amphibia > Caudata > Salamandridae > Pleurodeles > Pleurodeles waltl. Next base: position 656,102,052 of record NC_090442.1, read on the forward strand.
CAGCATACAGACAGGACCTGCTGGAGAAAAGAAGGTTTGTATACCCAAAAATGTGGTGCCCAGTCTTGTGGTGGGAGATTACATAGATAAATGGTTAGCTGCTTATGAAGTTGCACTAAGGGCTCATGAGGTTCCTGAAGGGCAATGGGGGGTAGCTATGTGGGGTTATGTGCCGCCATTGGGGAGGGACACACTTCTCACATTGGATCAACCTGATCAAAACACATACCCACTTCAGAAAGCCACTTTACTTGCCAATCTTGGGCTGATCTCTGAGGGATACCGTCAGAGGTTCAGGGACAGCACCAAACAAACCACACAAACATGGGTAGATTTCTTTAACTTTTCCAGTAAGGCACTGAATGGATGGGTGCGGGGCAACAAAGTAGATAAGTATAAAGGGTTATATGACTTGATTCTGAGAGAGCATATGCTCAATACTACTTTTACAGAGTTGCGCCAGCACTTGGTAGATAGTAAGCTGACTGATCCCAGGAAGCTTGCTGAGGAGGCGGACCTCAGGGTTAGCACCAGAGTGTCCAAAAAGGTACCTGGGGTGGACACCCACAAAGGTGGTCAGGGTTCCCAACAGAAGAAAGAGGGGGGAGATAAACTTACAGATAAGGAACTCTCCAAAGGCCCCCAAAAGAATTCCCAGGGAGGGGGTGGCAACCATTCCTTTTCCAGATTTGGGAAAAAGCCAGGGACTTATGATAAATCAGGGAGATCCAACCCCAAATGCTTAGAGTGCTACCAGTATGGTCACTATAAAGGCGACCCCCAGTGCTCCAAGAGGGCACCGTCCACTACTGGACAGACACCTGGGTTGACTAGTGTAGCGGTTGGGGGGGAGATGGACCCAGATAGCTTTGGGGAACAGGCAGAGGTTTCCCTAGTGTCCCTGGGAGAAAGAGAAATGGTGCCCAAAGCCCATGTGCCCCAAAATACTTCCAAGTACAGGCAGTGGGTCACCATTGATGGGCAACAGGTGGAGGCTCTGCGTGACACAGGAGCCAGTATGACTACTATCAAGAGTCAACTGGTGTCATCAGAGCGGATAGTCCCTAATACATTCCACCAGGTCATAGTCGCTGACAATCGTGAGAGTCACCTACTGGTGGCTCTGGTTCCCTTTGAGTGGGGGGTGGTCTCTGGTACTCTAAAAGTAGCTGTGAGTCCTGCCATGCCTGTAGATTGTCTGTTAGGCAATGATCTTGAGCATACTGCTTGGAAAGAAGTAGAGCTCAGATCCCACCTGGAGATGTTAGGGTTACCTGAGTGGGTCTGCATGACCACATGGTCCATGGCTGCCCGGGAAGGGAGTCAAGGGCGTCTGGAGCCTGGAAAAATGGTCCAGACAGCTGCAAAGAGGAAGGGCAAGAGGCGCGGGAAACCCGCCTCAAATGATCCCACGGTGGTGGACGAGGCCCCTGAGGAGGAGGAGGCCCCTAAGCCAACTGGGGAGTGTAGGAAAGTCCTTTTTTTTTGCCTGATCACCCCCACTCTTTCTGGATAGATACTGGTGGTTACTGACTCTTGGCTGTGCCCTGGGTACTGCTTACCAGTCCCAGGGCCAGTGCTCTGTGTAAAATGGATATGCAAATTAGGCTAATTATAATTGGCTAAGTTAACCTACCTATAAGTCCCTAGTATATGGTAGGGCATGTAGGTTTAGGGACCATAGCATAGGTGGTGCACACCTAGGTGCATTGCTGAGGTGCCCAGTGTCATTTTAAAAGCAAGCCTGCCTTGCTGGCTGCTTTTAAATTAAAGTTATATGCAAATTCGACTTTGGAATTAAAGGTACTTCCAAAGTCTTAAACTACCTTATTTTTACATATAAGTCACCCCTAAGGTGTGCCCTATGTGCCCCTAGGGCTGGGTGCCATGTAACTATAAGCAGGGACTTTATAAAAATAGATTTATAAGCCCTGGTGAGGTAAAAATAGCCAAATTCGTTTTTCCCTCATTGAAGTAAATGGCCTTCATAGGCTAGAATGGGCAGACTTTATTTTAAATTTTAAAGTCTCCTTAAATGTTACATACCAAGAATTTGGTATCAAATTGATTGTTATAATAAATCCCACAACTTCCAGTTGTTGGATTTAATATAACTAGTTCAGGTAAAAAGTTTAGACTTTACCTAAAAAGTTGCCAATTTCAGCTCTGCATTGTTTTTGCTGCTGTGCTCTGATTGGCCAGCCTGCAGCAGCTTCTGCCAGGCTACTTTAATGAGGTGTGAAGTGGCCTGGCTTCACACAAAGGAATGTGCCTGGGGGAGAGAATCTCCCCTCAGCAGATGGTGAGGCAGGAAGGGGGAGGGCTGCCAAACTGGTCTTCAAAGGCAGAGAAGGACATCTGGAGCACCCAACAACACCCCCACATCCTGCAACCCCAGACAGCTAGGTGCCCCCTTGATTAGATTAGGAGAGGGCAGGAGAGGGGTGTGTTTATGATTTTTAGCCACACCAGTGGGTGGGCTCAGCCAGATCTCTCCTCCAAAAATCAGATTCATCCATTTTGGATTTTTAGAGACTGTTGCCTTCTGGGATGGATTTTTGCCACACTTCCCAGGAAGTGGTCATCACAGGGGGACAACCCTGTCCCTGATTGGAGAACCAGGGCCCCCCTGCTTTTCACCCAGGAGCAAGGATAAAACTGGCAGACCTGCACCCACGCCTCAGATCCCCACCAAATTTCAAGAAGAAGGAACTACAAGGAGAAGAAGGACTGCCCTGCTGGACCCCTGGCCTGCACCTGGACCCTGCACTCAGAAAGACTGCACCAGCTGCACACTTGGGCTTCACCACAAGAAGGACTTTGCCTGGCTTCCACTGGTTCAAGGAGGGACTCCCTGTTTGCTACAGGTGAAGAATTGCTATCCAGAGTCCCCTGCACCAACTCCTGAAAAAGTGACCAGCTGACCACTGTCCAGTGGCCAAAAAGGAGTTTGCGCCAGGTGCATTCTGGGAGTTGAAGTCCGCACTTCCCAAGGACCATCACAGAACTTCTGGACCCTTGGGGTGAGCTGTGGACCCCAAAAGAACCTTAAAAGAACATCTGGGTGAAGCCCCAGAAGTTTGGAAAAGATTGGAGAATTTTTTTTAAAAAGCTCCATAAAGTGACCGACCCGACGCGGAAATTCTAGCCGGCTTGCCTCAACCGCGACCCGGCCTGACTTCGTGGTTCGTCCCGGTAAAGAAAAACATCCAAAAAAGAGACTAAGTCCGAACGTAAAAAGTTGACCGGGACCTTCCAGCCATCGTATCCGAGAAGGGCTCCACGGACGTCGGATCAAGATCCAGGTTTACCCCGGTCGAAGGATTTTCATCTCGAAAAAACGACTAAGTCCGAAGGTAAAAATCACCACCGAGGAAACCGACTTCGCGTATCCGGACAAGGGCTCCAGGAGGCCAGATCCAACTGGCAGGTTCGTCCCGGGGAAGAAAAACATCAAAAAAGAGACTAAGTCAGAAGGTAACTTTTTAACCGAGGCCTCCCGCGACTTGTAGCCGAGCAGGGCTCCATCGTGGTCGGCCTGAAAGTTTGACTTTGCCCCGGTCCTGGTGCAACCAGATGACCCGATTGGCGCTTTTTGTTTCTAAGCGCTAGAAAATAATAATACTTTAAAAATTCATATCTCCGGTTCCCCTGAACCGATTTTAATCGTTTTTGTGTCATTTTAAAGATAAAAATATAAGCTATTTTTATAAATTGGTTTGGGATTTTTAAACTGTTTCCTGTGTTTTATTTAATTACTGTTTTGTGATATTTGAATGCTTTACACTTTGTCTCCTAAGTTAAGCCTTGACGCTCGATGCCAAGCTACCAAGGGTAGAGCTGGGATTAATTTACTGAGACCTAACTGTACTTATGTGGAGGTTTGTGGCTTGTTGCTAGGTGTAGGTACCTACCTGCCCTACCAATAACCCATTTTCCAACATAATTGGAAGCAGCGACGGGATCCTGTACTTGTGTTCAATATCACGTTACAGTTTTGAGTAAAACAAATTAAAAATCCTTTAAATTGTCCTAGTGCAAAAATTGTTTTTAATTTTTAATTTTAACTTTTTTTTAATTTTTAATTTGGATTAATTTCAATTATTGAATTTTTGTAATTTTTCTAAATTCTTGTTTCCAATTTTTGCAAAAAGTTTTTGTTGACACAAAACTAGGGAACCATGGAGCTTGATCTGGCTAGCCTACCTACACTGACAGTAGTCCAGCTTAGGGGGTTGTGTATTGAAAGAGGGTTGCCTGCAACCACTAATCTCAGGAAGGAAATCCTGATTAAATCCCTGACAGCATGGGCTGAGGCCCAAGAGGTAGAGACAGAGGAAGCTCCAGAGGAGGAAGAAAAAGGGGAAGATGCTAACTCTAACCACTCAGGGGAGGGAAGGCATCCGAACCTAAGTGAGGAAGAGGAAGAACGGTCCTCAGTGGATACAGTCACTAGGGGCAGACCCAAAGCTAGTGGTAGGAAGGGGGTCCTTTCAGGAGGAGAGAACCCATCCATCAGGGAAAGAGAGCTGGAAGCCCAGCTAGCCTACATAGCTTTGGAAGCAGATAAGCTTGCCCTAGAAAAGAAAAAGTGGGCAAGCAAAGAAAAAAAAGATGGAGGCAGCGAGAAAGAAACTGAGGTGTCCCTGGGTAGGGGTTTTGCCCCCAGATTACCCAAAGGGGTGGTTACTGCCTATTTAGAGGGGGATGACATAGATAAGTGGCTGGGGGCCTTTGAGAGGGCCCTCCAGATGAGGAAAGTCAAGCCTCAGTACTGGGGTTCACTCCTTTGGGAGTTAGTTCCCAACTCTGGGAGGGATAGGCTCCTAACCATGAGTGGGGAGGATGCAGACTCATACCCCAGTATGAAGAGTTGCTTGACTAAAAAGTTTGGTCTAACCCCAGAGCAGTATAGGCTTAAGTTTAGGGACACCCAAAAGACAAGCACCCAGTCCTGGGTGGACTTTGTGGACATTTCAGTAAAAGCACTGGAGGGCTGGATACAGGGCAACAGGGTAAGTACCTTTGAGGGGCTGTACAATTTGATTATGATGGAGAACCTTCTAACTAATTGTGTCCAAGAGAGGCTCCGCCAGTATCTAGTAGACTCTAGGTTGACCAACCCCAGAGAGCTGGGGGAGGCAGCAGATGACTGGTTAAGAACTAGGGTTAACCAGAAACCCCCAGGGGGTGATCAGAAAAAGGGAGGACATGGTTCTTCTCAGGGGAAGAACCAGGGGAAAGATGACAAAAAACCCAAAGAGTCCTCACAAGAGTCCCCAAAAACTTCTCAGGGAGGGGGAGCCCCGAGCCAATTCACTTTTAAAGGGAAAGGGTATCAGGGAAAGAATTATGATCCTGCTAAAGCAGGAAAGTTTCAGGAGCTTGCTAAGGCCGGCAAGTGTTTTGACTGTCATCAGCCAGGACATAAAAGAGGAGATGCTATCTGCACCAAGAAGCCCCCCACTGGTGGGCAATCCCAGGGGATTGCTAGTGTAGGGTTGGGGGTGGAAGTTGGCCCAGGGGTGGAATCAGGGTACACTGAGGTCACCTTAGTATCCGTGGGTGGGGTGGACATTGCAACTATGGCCACCTTACCTCCCATCATGGAGAGGTATAGGCAGAGGCCTAAAGTCAATGGGACTGAAGTGGAAGCTCTGAGAGATACAGGAGCCAGTGTGACAATGGTCGCAGAAAAGCTGGTTTCTCCAGAGCAGGTCTTACCTGGTGTCTTCCACCAGGTGACTTATGCAGATACCAGAACCAAAGTCCATCCCATGGCTATGGTGAGTCTGGAATGGGGAGGTGTGACTGGCCCTAAAAAAGTAGCTGTAGCTCCTGCCCTCCCAGTAGAGTGTCTACTGGGGAATGATCTTGAAGCATCTGAGTGGTCAGAAGTGGAAAGAAGGGTCCATGCACAGATGCTGGACCTCCCTGAATGGGTGTGTGCTGTGACCAGGTCACAGGCGGCACAACAGGGGAATGCTGGACACTTGGACCCTGGAACAAAGGGCCAAGCCTCCAAGAAAAAGAGAAAAGGCACTGGGTCTGGCTTGCCAGCCGCAACAAGTACAGAGGGTCAGGAAGAATCCAACCCTGAGGGGGAGGATCTGAACTCTGAGGGAGGGACACCTTCCCTGCAAACTCTGCCTGACTTGGCAGAACTGCAAGGGGCAGGTGGGCCCACCAGAGAAGATTTGTGCCAGGGACAAAGAGAGTGTCCCACTCTTGAGGGCCTGAGGCAGACTGCTGCCAGGCAAGAACAAGGGGATACCAGTGGTACCCACAAGGTTTACTGGGAGGATGGAGTTCTCTACACTGAGGCAAGGGCCCTTAAAGAAGGGGCTACTAGGAGAGTAGTGGTCCCCCAAAAGTATAGAGAATTCCTCCTTACCTTAAGCCATGATATCCCCTTAGCTGGTCATTTGGGACAGACCAAGACCTGGAGCAGGCTGGTCAACCATTTTTTTTGGCCCGAAATGTCAGAAAAAGTCAGGGAGTTTTGCAGCTCCTGTGTCACCTGTCAAGCCAGTGGCAAGACAGGGGGCAAACCAAAGGCTCCCTTGATTCCACTGCCAGTGGTTGGGACTCCCTTTGAGAGGGTGGGGATTGACATTGTTGGTCCCCTAGACCCACCAACTGCTTCAGGTAACAGGTACATTGTGGTGGTAGTGGACCATGCCACCAGGTACCCTGAGGCAATACCCCTCCGGACAGTCACTGCTCCCACAGTGGCTAGGGCCCTACTTGGTGTGTTCAGCAGAGTGGGATTCCCAAAGGAGGTGGTCTCAGATAGGGGCACAAACTTTATGTCAGCCTATCTGAAAGCCATGTGGGAGGAGTGTGGTGTTACTTATAAGTTCAGCACACCCTACCATCCACAGACCAATGGTCTGGTGGAAAGATTCAATAAGACCCTGAAGGGCATGATCATGGGTTTGTCTGACAAACTCAGGAGGAGATGGGATGTCCTCCTCCCATGCCTGCTGTTTGCCTACAGGGAGGTGCCACAGAAGGGGGTTGGATTCAGCCCCTTTGAGTTACTGTTTGGGCACCCTGTAAGAGGCCCATTGTGCTTGGTGAGAGAGTCTTGGGAAAAGCCTCTCAAGGAATCCAAGGAGAATGTGCTGGATTATGTACTAGGCCTGCGGTCTCGCATGGCTGAGTATATGAAGAAGGCAAGCAGAAACCTGGAGGCCAGTCAGGAGCTCATGAAGCTCTGGCATGATCAAAAGGCTACCATGCCTGAGTATCACCCAGGACAGCTGGTGTGGGTTTTGGAGCCCATGGCTCCTAGGGCACTACAGGCCAAATGGACTGGGCCCTATCCAATCCTAGAGAAAAAAGGTGAGGTCACCTACTTGGTGGACCTTGGCACCCCCAGGAATCCTCACAGGATCCTACATGTAAACAGGATGAAACCCCACCAGGACAGGGCAGACATGACCATGCTGATGGTCACTGATGAAGGGAAGGAGGAGGAGGGTGAACCTCTGCCAGACCTCCTGTCCTCAAAGGAAAAAGATGGGTCAGTGGAGGGAGTGGTACTCTCTCCCAAATTGACAGATCAGCAACAACAAGACTGTAAGCAAGTCTTGGGACAGTTTGCTAGTCTGTTCTCCCTGACCCCTGGACTCACCAATTGGTGTGTCCATGATGTTGACACTGGTGACAGCTTGCCTGTCAAGAACAAGCTGTACAGGCTGTCTGACCAGGTCAAGGCCAACATCAAAGCTGAAGTGGCTAAGATGTTGGACCTGAAGGTAATTGAGCCCTCTGATAGTCCTTGGTCCAGTCCAGTGGTACTGGTGCCCAAAGCTAATCCCCAAGGTGGGAAGAAAGAATTAAGATTCTGTGTGGACTACAGAGGTCTAAATGCAGCCACTAGGACTGATGCTCACCCCATACCTAGAGCTGATGAGCTCATTGACAGGTTGGGGGCTGCCAAATTCCTGAGCACATTTGATCTGACCTCAGGATATTGGCAGATTGCCTTAAGTCCAAGAGCTAAGGAGAGGTCAGCATTTTCCACACCAGAGGGCCACTTTCAGTTCAAGGCGATGCCCTTCGGGATGAAAAATGCTCCTGCCACCTTCCAACGGTTGGTGAATAGAGTCCTATCTGGGTTGGAATCTTTTAGTGCAGCTTATCTGGATGATATAGCTGTATTTAGTTCCACCTGGAGGGACCACCTGGTCCACCTGAAGGAAGTGCTTCAGGCCCTGCTTCAAGCAGGCCTGACTATCAAGGCAAGCAAGTGCCAGATAGGGCAAAGTTCTGTTGTGTACCTGGGCCACCTTGTTGGTGGAGGCCATGTACAACCTCTCCAGCCCAAGATCCAGACTATCCTGGATTGGGAGGCTCCAAAAACCCAGACTCAGGTCAGGGCCTTTCTTGGCCTGACTGGGTATTACAGGAGGTTTGTTCAGAATTTTGGGACCATAGTGGCCCCTCTGACTGAGCTTACCTCCAAGAAACAACCCAAGAAGGTCATTTGGACCCCAGAGTGTCAGAAAGCTTTTGACACCCTAAAACAGGCTATGTGTTCAGCACCAGTGTTACTAGCCCCTGACTATAGCAAGGAATTTGTAGTGCAAACAGATGCTTCAGAGGAAGGGATTGGGGCAGTGTTAGCACAAGTTAATGAAGAGGGCCATGATCACCCAGTTGCCTTCATCAGCAGGCGACTACTCCCCAGAGAGAAAAAATGGAGTGCCATTGAGAGGGAGGCCTTTGCTGTGGTTTGGTCCCTGAAGAAGTTGAGGCCTTACTTGTTTGGCACTCACTTCCGTGTACAAACTGACCACAGACCTCTCAGATGGTTGATGCAGATGAGGGGGGAGAACCCAAAACTGTTAAGGTGGTCCATTTCCCTACAGGGGATGGACTTCACAGTGGAGCACAGACCTGGGACTGCTCATGCCAATGCAGATGGCCTTTCCAGGTTTTTCCACTTAGCTGATGAGGACTACCAGGGTGTAGGTTAGTACCCATCACCTTTCATCTGGGGGGGGGCAGTGTAGGAAAGTCCTTTTTTTTTGCCTGATCACCCCCACTCTTTCTGGATAGATACTGGTGGTTACTGACTCTTGGCTGTGCCCTGGGTACTGCTTACCAGTCCCAGGGCCAGTGCTCTGTGTAAAATGGATATGCAAATTAGGCTAATTATAATTGGCTAAGTTAACCTACCTATAAGTCCCTAGTATATGGTAGGGCATGTAGGTTTAGGGACCATAGCATAGGTGGTGCACACCTAGGTGCATTGCTGAGGTGCCCAGTGTCATTTTAAAAGCAAGCCTGCCTTGCTGGCTGCTTTTAAATTAAAGTTATATGCAAATTCGACTTTGGAATTAAAGGTACTTCCAAAGTCTTAAACTACCTTATTTTTACATATAAGTCACCCCTAAGGTGTGCCCTATGTGCCCCTAGGGCTGGGTGCCATGTAACTATAAGCAGGGACTTTATAAAAATAGATTTATAAGCCCTGGTGAGGTAAAAACAGCCAAATTCGTTTTTCCCTCATTGAAGTAAATGGCCTTCATAGGCTAGAATGGGCAGACTTTATTTTAAATTTTAAAGTCTCCTTAAATGTTACATACCAAGAATTTGGTATCAAATTGATTGTTATAATAAATCCCACAACTTCCAGTTGTTGGATTTAATATAACTAGTTCAGGTAAAAAGTTTAGACTTTACCTAAAAAGTTGCCAATTTCAGCTCTGCATTGTTTTTGCTGCTGTGCTCTGATTGGCCAGCCTGCAGCAGCTTCTGCCAGGCTACTTTAATGAGGTGTGAAGTGGCCTGGCTTCACACAAAGGAATGTGCCTGGGGGAGAGAATCTCCCCTCAGCAGATGGTGAGGCAGGAAGGGGGAGGGCTGCCAAACTGGTCTTCAAAGGCAGAGAAGGACATCTGGAGCACCCAACAACACCCCCACATCCTGCAACCCCAGACAGCTAGGTGCCTCCTTGATTAGATTAGGAGAGGGGTGTGTTTATGATTTTTAGCCACACCAGTGGGTGGGCTCAGCCAGATCTCTCCTCCAAAAATCAGATTCATCCATTTTGGATTTTTAGAGACTGTTGCCTTCTGGGATGGATTTTTGCCACACTTCCCAGGAAGTGGTCATCACAGGGGGACGACCCTGTCCCTGATTGGAGAACCAGGGCCCCCCTGCTTTTCTCCCAGGAGCAAGGATAAAACTGGCAGACCTGCACCCACGCCTCAGATCCCCACCAAATTTCAAGAAGAAGGAACTACAAGGAGAAGAAGGACTGCCCTGCTGGACCCCTGGCCTGCACCTGGACCCTGCACTCAGAAAGACTGCACCAGCTGCACACTTGGGCTTCACCACAAGAAGGACTTTGCCTGGCTTCCACTGGTTCAAGGAGGGACTCCCTGTTTGCTACAGGTGAAAAATTGCTATCCAGAGTCCCCTGCACCAACTCCTGAAAAAGTGACCAGCTGACCACTGTCCAGTGGCCAAAAAGGAGTTTGCGCCAGGTGCATTCTGGGAGTTGAAGTCCGCACTTCCCAAGGACCATCACAGAACTTCTGGACCCTTGGAGTGAGCTGTGGACCCCAAAAGAACCTTAAAAGAACATCTGGGTGAAGCCCCAGAAGTTTGGAAAAGATTGGAGAATTTTTGAAAAAAAGCTCCATAAAGTGACCGACCCGACGCGGAAATTCTAGCCGGCTTGCCTCAACCGCGACCCGGCCTGACTTCGTGGTTCGTCCCGGTAAAGAAAAACATCCAAAAAAGAGACTAAGTCCGAACGTAAAAAGTTGACCGGGACCTTCCAGAGAAGGGCTCCACGGACGTCGGATCAAGATCCAGGTTTACCCCGGTCGAAGGATTTTCATCTCGAAAAAACGACTAAGTCTGAAGGTAAAAATCACCACCGAGGAAACCGACTTCGCGTATCCGGACAAGGGCTCCAGGAGGTCGGATCCAACTGGCAGGTTCGTCCCGGGGAAGAAAAACATCAAAAAAGAGACTAAGTCAGAAGGTAACTTTTTAACCGAGGCCTCCCGCGACTTGTAGCCGAGCAGGGCTCCATCGCGGTCGGCCTGAAAGTTTGACTTTGCCCCGGTCCTGGTGCAACCAGATGACCCGATTGGCGCTTTTTGTTTCTAAGCGCTAGAAAATAATAATACTTTAAAAATTCATATCTCCGGTTCCCCTGAACCGATTTTAATCGTTTTTGTGTCATTTTAAAGATAAAAATATAAGCTATTTTTATAAATTGGTTTTGGATTTTTAAACTGTTTCCTGTGTTTTATTTAATTACTGTTTTGTGATATTTGAATGCTTTACACTTTGTCTCCTAAGTTAAGCCTTGACGCTCGATGCCAAGCTACCAAGGGTAGAGCTGGGATTAATTTACTGAGACCTAACTGTACTTATGTGGAGGTTTGTGGCTTGTTGCTAGGTGTAGGTACCTACCTGCCCTACCAATAACCCATTTTCCAACAGGGAGGACATAGCTGACCTGGGTAACCTACCTGAACTTGCTGGCTGGCAAGCAGAGGGGGGGCCAACCAGAGCAGAATTCTGCAAGGCGCAGAAGGAATGCCCCGCCCTTGAGGGTCTGAGGCAACAGGCCACAGCCCAAGCAGCAGGTGACACCTCTGGCACTCACCATATTTACTGGGAGAATGATCTCCTTTACAGTGAGCGTAAGGTTCCAGGTCCTGGGGCAGCCCGTGTGCTGGTGGTCCCCCAGTGTTACCGGAACTTCCTTCTGGGTCTGGCTCACGACATCCCCCTGGCAGGACACCTGGGCCAAGACAAGACCTTTAACAGGCTTGACACCCATTTCCATTGGCCCAGAATGAGGACAGCCTCAGATAACTTCTGCAGAGCTTGCCCCACCTGCCAGGCTAGTGGGAAGACAGGGAAACGGCTTAAGGCTCCCCTGCTCCCGCTCTCAGTCGTTGGCATCCCCTTTGAAAGGTTGGGCATTGACATTGTTGGTCCCTTGGACCCCAAAACTGCCTTGGGCAACAGGTTTATCCTGGTTTTGGTGGACCATGCCACCCGCTATCCAGAGGCAATCCCTCTGAGGACAGTGACTGCACCGGTGGTAATCAGAGCCCTGTTGGGAATATTTACCCATGTGGGATTCCCTAAGGAGGTTGTGTCTGACAGGGGCACAAACTTCATGTTTGCATACATGAAGCCCATGTGGGATGAGTGTGGGGTGACCTACCGGTTTACCACCCCTTACCATCCTCAATCCAATGGGCTTGTTGAGAGATTCAACAAGAACCTGAAAGGCATGATTAGTGGCCTGACTGAGGCCATGAGGCGTAAGTGGGACGTCCTCTTACCCTGCCTGTTGTTTGCTTACAGAGAGGTGCCCCAGAAAGGGGTGGGGTTCAGTCCCTTTGAGCTTCTCTATGGTCACCCTGTCAGGGGACCCCTAAGCATTGTGAAGGAGGGCTGGGAGAAAGCTTCCAAGTCACCCCCCCAGGATGTGGTCAGCTACATGCTGGCCCTCTGCAACCAAACCCAACGCTTCTGGAAGCAGGCCCAGAGTAACCTCGAGGCAAGTCAAGAGGTGATGAAAGAGTGGTATGACCGGAAGACCACTCTTTTTGAGTTCTCACCTGGAGACAAAGTTTGGGTGATGGAGCCAGTAGAGCCCAGGGCTCTCCAGGACCGCTGGACTGGCCCCTTTGAGATCAAGGAGCGTAAAGGGGGCGTGGCTGATCGGGCCAACATGGCAGACGCTTAGTTTCAGAGCTCCGTCGAGGCCTTAATTAATCCTGTGAAAATCGACATCCTCCCGGGAGCCGGGGGTGCGATCCTGAGGCTGCGGAGCCAGGTTGGCTGTCGAGACCACCGGGTCGAGAGGAAGAGCTGAAGAGATGAATCCAGGCGACCGGGACTCAGCGCGTGTGTGAACCCGGGCTAGGCCGGACCGGAGTTACGGGTGCCGATTCCAGGCGACCGAGTCCCGGCGCGCATGTGGACCCGGGCCAGGCCGGACCGGAGTTACGAAGCGTGAACAGCGCTGGGCAGAGGTGAGGAGAGCCGGGCGCCAGTGAGTGACTCCGGGCGAGGCTGAGGCTATGTGCTGCTTGCTGCGGCTGAGACGTGGAACTCCCCTGGTTGCTCCCGGGGGAACGACGACCAGGCTGCCAGGTCCAGCGGAGGGAAGCCTGCCGGGAAGGCCCGGCGGGGTCCAATATGAGGGCCGCAAGAGGAGGAGGCGTGCTGGAGGGCGCCGCGAACGGGCACCGATGCGGACCCGACGCTGGAAGGCCCTGGTGGCCTGGGCCTTGAGGACCCGCCCCTCCGAATCCGAGACCGGCCGGCGGTGGCCCTGACAATTGGAGGCTGGAGGGCTTTTCCCCTACCCGACACGGCGTGAGCTTATCCGAGGGGACAGACAGCATACTAGAGGAAAGACTACTCAATCGCGCCTTCGGAACGGGAGACCGCTTCAGCTCTCAAATACCCAAAGGTAACAGGCAAGACGAACTGGGCCAGGGCGATCGAGGGAGGACCGGTTTGAGGGACTCGGATGGGAGTTGGTCGCCAGACGCTCTTAGCCTGGAGTGGGGATACGGATGACTCGGTTGGTGTCGGACACACTGAGGGCCCACGGACACTAGGAGGGGCAAGCCCACGTGCAGAACTGAAGTGTATAGAGCTGCTAGAAATTAATGTAGTCAATAACCGCAACCTATATCCTAATATGGACCCGACCTGCTGAACACACTGACTGGAACCAGGCTTGCACATTCTGGCAACCGGTCCGGGGGCCGCAGATCAGATAAACTGGGCCCGACGGGAGAATGAATACACCCATCCCCACTCAGTGAGTGGGTCACCGCCCTGTTCGACATCTAGCCCATAGTAACACGAGCCCGAATGTCTTACAAGGGTAAGACCAGAAGCAAGACATTGCATCGTAATCCTATAAGCACACAACAGAAAGAGACCATGGGAGATTTCGCGCAACCAACGGTTCAGGCAACCCTGGAGAAGATCCTAGGGGCCATTGAAGACACAAAAATAACTTTACGACAAGACATCAACAAAGTAGCAGTGGAGCTGGGATTGCTGAGGGCAGACCACACCAAACTGGTAGACAGAGTGAAAGCCACAGAGGCAACAATATCAGAACTCACTCCGAAGCACGAAAATATCGCAGCATCGGTCCTACAGCTGACAGACCGTGTACACCGCCTAGAACGCCGCGTGGAAGATGCAGAAGGCAGGAACCGCAAGAACAACATTCGGGTGGTGGGCCTTCCGGAGGGAGTGGAGAGTTCCAACATGGTGGAATTCCTCGAAGGATGGCTACGCACAGTCGTGGCGCCGGACCACCTTACGGCCTTTTTCTCCCTGGAGAGAGCACACCGAGTCCCCTCGAGACCTCTGGCGCCGGGGAGGCCACCGCGGGTAGTGGTGGCGAAGTTAATGCATTACAGAGACAGAGATTGTCTGCTCCGTAGAGCCAGGAAAGCTGGACCCTTTGAAGGTGAAAATGGCGCGGTGACGCTATTCCCGGACTTCACCTTAGAAGTCCAGTTGAAACGTGCCTCATTCTTACCCGTGAAAAAAGCCCTCCGCGAGGAGGGGATCCAGTACTCACTCCTCTTCCCGGCCAAACTACGAGTGGTCCAGGATGGCAAAACAGTGTTCCTACAGTCGCCAGAGGAAGCATGGGAATGGTTGGAGTCGAGGGGCCTGACGGCGGACCGACACGGACCGACCGGACGAGCCGCCCACAGAGGAAAGAAGAGACAGCGCAACAGAGATCGGCTACCCGTGGGGCCAACCAGGGCCCAGAGAGAGTTAGCAAAGATAGAGGCCCTGGATGCGGCGGCCTCGGTGTGCGGGAGTGCGCCCTCGCTGGTCAATAGTGTAAACGACTCAGATGTAGAGTCGGTCTCTTCAGAAGGAGGCTCCAGCTACCCCGGTGACGCCCCTAGAGTGACTCCCCAAACATCGGATGAACTGGCATAGGTGTCCTTCCGACTGGCCCTGGAGGATAAGAAGCATTGTTGAAGAGGCCTCGACGACCTCGCAGCCACCCCCTCAACCGGTTTCTCGGCCATTCAACCAGAATGGCGAGAACTCAAACTGACTTGTTACTATTACTGCACTGTTGCAATGTTAACTGGGCAACCTATAGTTTGAGAGGTGCCCCGGGGTTGGGGCGTTGGTGTTTACAATTTAGTTTATTGATGGCGTCACTGGGGTTACGATTTACTCACATTAAGCTTAACGAGATGGGTGAGGAACTAAGACATGGGAAGGAGGGGGGGGACAAGGCGGCTCACCACACACCAACATGGCTAGTCATTCATTCTTGACCCGGAACGTCAGGGGACTGGGTTCACCCTCTAAGAGACATCGTGTGCTCTCGTACTTGAAACGGAGGGGGGTACATGTCGGCCTATTGCAGGAAACCCATCTTACAGCTACTGAGATAGATAAATTGAAGCGCAGATGGAGGGGTCAGATCTTCGCTACTAAATACTCAGCCTATGCCAGGGGAGTACTAGTGTGGATAAGAGCGGGGGTTCCTTTTGAGGTTACGTCCACCAATATTGACCAGGAGGGCAGATTTGTGATAGTGGGGGGCCTCCTTCACGGAGTCCCAACTACCCTATGCAGCATTTACGCCCCTAATCAGGACCAAATCCCCTTCTTACAGCAATTGCCCGGACATCTTACACGTAGAAATGGGGAGGAATTATTCATCTGAGGAGATTTCAACAGCGTGGTGGACGTGGACATGGACCACTCCACCCCGCCACTTAAGGGGGCGATAACACATAAAATAGCCAGCCATTCCAGAGAATGGATGCTGAGTTGGGGACTGACAGACGCTTGACACGCCCAACACCCGACAGACAGGGACTATTCTTACTACTCCAGCCTACACCTCCTACATACTAGGATAGACAGGATCCTATGCTCTGCGCAGGCTACACAAAATGTAACTCACACGGAATACCTAGGACGCACCCTGTCCGATCATAACCCCTTATTACTGGTATGGAAGGCAACTGAGGATAGGCCCCCCATTCCATTGTGGAGACTACGTCCGTCTGCCCTGGAGGACCAGGCATACAGAGAGTCACTCCGCTAACCATATTGCAGAGCATGTCACCCTTAATGCTAGATCCGCAACATCTAGAGGCATAGAATGGGAAACCCTTAAGGTGGCAGTGAGAGGCAAGGTCCTCGCATTCCCAAATTGAAGAACAGCTAAGATTACATAGCGCCTCAGTGCAAGCAGAAGAGGGCAGATCTGGGAGAATGCTGGCCTGGCTGGTGAGACCGGGAAGCGAGGGGGCGCCTATAGTAAATGTGCGTGACATGAAGGGGAGGATTCACCACTCACCTAAAGAAGTTAATGAGGCCTTCCTAGAGTACTATGCCTTTCTGTACAGGCAGCCGGATCCAATCAAATTAGAACAGGTCCGGGCATACATACACCCGTTACCATCATCCACACTGACAGATAGCGACAGGGATGTCCTGGGGGGCCCGGTGTCGCTGGAAGAAGTGCAAGAAGCCATATCACAGTTAGCAGCTGGGAAAACCCCAGGTACTGATGGGCTGCCGATAGAATTCTACAAAAAGTACTCTTCACTGCTAGCTCCCAGATTGGTAGGAACATTCACAGAGGCATTCCAACAAGGTATGCTACCCGGCTCTATGAGGGAGGCCCTGGTAGTCCCCCTGCCTAAGCGAGAAACAGGTGAGCTCTCGGTGACCGACTTCCGCCCATTGTCAATGCTAAATTGTGACTTCAAAATCCTCAGTAAACTTATGGCCAATCGGATCCTTCAACATATCCCTAATCTGATACACCAAGATCAAAATGGATTTATCCCAGCACGGAACACATCCTTGAATCTGAGGCGCCTGTTTTCCATTTTACACATGCCACACACTGAGAAGCCCCCAGGGCAACCCTACTGGCAATAGACTTCGAGAAGGCATTCGACTCCCTAAGATGGGATTTTCTACGGACAGTGATGCTCCGAATGGGGCTGGGAGCAAACTGGGTGCACTGGGTGGATCTGTTATATGCATCCCCCCTTGCGAGAGTGAAGACCGGAAAGTCGGTCTCGGAGGCATATCCAGTTTGCAGGGGCACTGGACAGGGATGTCCTCTGTCCCCTCTATTATTTGCCCTGGCTATTGAGCCCCTGGCCGCCCAGTTCCGTTCCGCCGGCTTGGGCAGAGGGATAGTGCTAGGACAAACTGAAAATATCATCTCACTCTACGCAGACGACGTCCTAATATACTTAAGGGAGGGCGAGACAGGCCTGCCCTGGGCATTAGAGGCGTTAGAAAATTTCGGATAATAGAAGTAAGACCTTTGTCTTCCCACTGGAAGCGGGCGGAGCACGCCCATCGACATGCCCTCCGGACGTTGTATGGGCTCCACACACCTTTAAATATCTGGGCATCCAGGTGTTCCACGACCTAAGAGACTTGCGCAAGGGTAATATACGTAAGGCACTCCGAGCGCTCCGTTCATCAGTGGGATTTTGGAGATCCCTGAAACTGACCATATCGGCTAGGATATCCCTGTCAAAAATGATAATGCTCCCACGCCTCCTGTATTTCTTTACTAACCTACCAGTGGTGATTCCCTCAACTTGGTTCCACGAGTTAAACACCCTACTCAGAGAGCTTATATGGGATGGAGGCTGCAGACGCGCCTCGCTCCCTGTCCTCTGCAGGCCGGCGATCGTGGGGGGCCTCGGGGTGCCAGATTTCGAATCCTATGACTTGGCCTGTCAGTTGCAGTGGGTGGCTGGTTGGCTTGCGGGGAGAGGATGCACAGAGGGACTCACTGCTGGCGGGGGAGAGGCGGAAATTGGATACTGGCGCCCATGCTCGTCCGAGCAGTGAAATGCAAAGTGGAGAGTACATTACTGAAAACTGCGTTAGAATGCTGGAAGCGATGCTCACGTAAAGTAGGAATAGGGACAGCATATTCCCCGGCTCTTCCATTACAATGGCTGGTGTTTGACCCATTAGACGGGTCAAGGGCTTGCAGTGGCCAAGGGATATGGGCAAGTAAAGGGGTTGAGACTCTCGGAGACTTCTTTCAGGGAGGAGTACTGAGATCATTCACGGATTTAGTTGAAAGGAATAAAATACCAACTGGGCAGTTCTTAACTTACCAACACCTGACTCACTATTAAAATAAATTGGGGAACGATTAATGCAGAACCAGAGACACACAATATCCTGCATATCCTCTTGACCATGGGCGAGGACACCCATCTGGTCGCTAAACTGTACAGGGCCCAAAATGAGTGCACTCTGAACCCCCTCCAAGCCCTTCGTGAGAGATGGGAAAGGGCACTGGGCAATACTCTGACAGAGGCTGAGTGGAAGAAAGCCATGGCATACCCTAGGACATTAACTAGGAGCACACGTTTGAGATATATACAATTTAATTATTTGCAAAGAACATATCTCACGCCGCATATACTAAACATCATCTATGGGGGAGACCCCAGAGCATGCCCCAGATGCAACGAACTGGATGCAGACTTGGACCATATGCTATGGCACTGTCCGGGCATCCGGCGATCTTGGGAGGAGATACTGGGCGAACTTGACAAATCACTGGGTGTCAAACTGGCGCAGACCCCATCGCTGTGCCTGCTGGGACTGCACTCGGGACTGGCGCTGGGTGCAGTAGTTACCCGGTTTCTAGACCTGGCACTGGCACTCTATAGGAGGCAAATAACACTAAACTGGAAGGCTTCTAGTTCCCCCCCACTGGAAATTTGGCGACGTGAAGTCACGAAATGGGCCAGAGCGGAACTCCAGGTATTGGAGCGCGAAGAAATAAGTGGACTGCGCCAGAAACCCATTGCACCCTTATGGGAGGAAATATTAGGAAGACAGGAATCTCGAGATAGTGACGTGGAAACACAAGGAGATTAGCTGAGACACCATCCTGCCAGAATTAATTAAGTAGTCCAGAACACTTTAACACGCCCTACGATCTGAGGGTGAAGAGAGATGGTTCTAGCACCGAGCGTAAGGTAGCCGAGGAGGGCAGCAACCACCTAGGAGTAAGCAACATTACATAAGCCTGATCAGAGCCATACCATGCACCCACACACATGTCCAAATAACCCCTGAATAGACAGTTAAGATTAAACTTAACAGGAGAATTTCACCTCAAGTAACCACCAGCATGTAAATAGTTCTCGAGAATATCTGAGAAGCTACATAGACCATGAATACGCTCGCGCAGACACTGTCCACAGATTGGAACGATACAACAAATGTTGGTAATAATTTAATTAATGTGGTCTACTGTACAAGTTAACACTATATTATCAATGTATGAAAATAAAATGACAATAAAATATTATTTAAAAAAAAAAAAAAAAAAAAAAGGAAGGAGCGTAAAGGGGAGGCCACTTACCTAGTGGACCTCAAGACCCTTACGCACCCCCTAAGGGTCCTCCATCACAACCGGCACAAACCTCACTTTGAGAGGTCGGAGGTCAGTATGCTCCTGGTCACAGATGAGGGCATGGAAGAGGAGAGTGAACCTCTCCCCGACCTCCTCTCTGTCAAAGAAGGGGATGGGTCAGTGGGGGGTGTCATTCTCTCTGACTCCCTGACTCTAACCCAGAGAGGAGACTGCTATGAGCTGTTAGAGCAGTTCTCCTCCCTGTTCTCCCTTACTCCTGGACTGACCCACCTCTGTGTTCATGACATTGACACAGGTGACAGTCCCCCTGTGAAGAACTAAATGTACAGGTTGTCGGATAAGGTGAAGGCCAGCATCAAGGATGAGGTATCCAAGATGTTGAGTTTAGGGGTAATTGAGAAATGCAGTAGTCCCTGGGCCAGCCCGGTGGTATTGGTTCCTAAGGCTACTGCCCCAGGTGCGAAGCCAGAACTCCGGTTCTGTGTGGACAACCGGGGTCTCAACTCAGTCACCCGGACTGATGCTCACCCCATCCCCCGAGCTGATGAGCTCGTTGACAGACTTGGTGCTGCCAAGTTCCTGAGTACGTTCGATCTTACTTCAGGGTACTGGCAGATCGGCCTGACTAAGGGGGCTAAAGAAAGATCCGCATTTTCCACCCCTGATGGCCATTATCAATTCCGGGTGATGCCATTTGGACTGAAAAATGCCCCGCTACCTTCCAACGGTTGGTTAACGGTGTCCTAGCTGGTAAAGATGCCTACTGTGCAGCTTACCTGGACGACATAGCTGTCTACAGTTCCAGCTGGGAGGAACACCTGCTCCACCTCAAGGAGGTGCTTCAGGCTCTGCAACAGGCAGGCCTGACTATCAAGGCTAGCAAGTGCCAGATTGGACAGGGTTCCGTGGTGTACTTGGGACACCTGGTAGGTGGTGGCAAGGTGCAGCCACTCCAGGCCAAGATTGAAACTATCAAGGCCTGGCAACCACCTAGAACACAGACTGAGGTGAGAGCCTTTTTGGGCCTCACTGGATACTACCGCAGATTCGTCAAGGGCTATGGTACCATTCTGTCCCCCTTGACGGTACTCACTTCCAAGAAACAACCTAGGTTGGTGAATTGGACAGAGGCTTGTCAGAAAGCCTTTGATTCTCTGAAGGAAGCCATGTGCACGGCCCCCGTGCTCAAGGCCCCTGAATACTCCCAGGAATTTATTGTGTAGACAGACGCTTCAGAGCATGGCATAGGGGCTGTTCTAGCACAGCTAAATGAGGAGGGCTCAGACCAACCAGTAGTCTTTATTAGCAGAAGACTATTACCACAGTAACAAAGGTGGAGTGCTATTGAGAGAGAAGCATTTGCTGTGGTCTGGGCACTGAAGAAGCTAAGACCCTACCTGTTTGGGACTCACTTCCGGGTTCAGACAGACCACAGGCCCCTCAGATGGCTCATGCAGATGAGGGGTGAGAATCCAAAACTCTTGAGGTGGTCTATTTCTCTACAGGGGATGGACTTTACGGTGGAGCAAAGGCAATGGTACCTCTTTTTCTACAAACCGGAGAAACAAATTATCAACCAACGAGACACTTTGCCTATTTGAATATTGTTTCTCCGGTTCGTAGAAAAAGAGGTGCCATTGCCCTTCGACTGTCCTGAGGAGGCCACGAGTGAGTTATGGGGCCGAAACGCGTCGACACGAGTCTAGCAGGACTTAGGGGTGTTAATTGTTAAATTGAGAGATTGAATAATGAGAAGCACTACATAATACCTTTAAAAAATTGTTAGGTGTTTACAGCTGGGTGCTAATCCCTTGGTCATTTGCTTTAGGCAGGATCACAATGTAAATTAGTTATAGTGACCTTTTTGAGTTTTTCCGTTGGGCATTTCCCATTTTTATGTATTGTATTTGTTTAGTTTTGAGATTTTGTGTTTTGTAATTAGTTAGTAATTTCATTTATTTCTGTATATGTTATCATGCTGAGGTACATACTGTTTTCTGAAAATTAATTAAATAAATATGGTAAAGTAATTTACCCGATCAACCAAAAGTGAGTACTTTGGTGAGTATAATTATTGATTCAATTTGTTCCTGCCTGCTATTTTTTGTGATTATGTTTAGATGGTACCCTGAGCAGGTTGGGGTTATAGGGTATTCCCCTTCTTTTTGGTGAATGTGTCTAGGTAACCACTAGAGCAGGGTGCTGTGTGGGTAAAAGGCAGGACATGTACCTGTGTAGTTTACATGTCCTGGTAGTGTAAAACTCCTAAATTCGTTTTTACACTACTGTGAGGCCTGCTCCCTTCATAGGCTAACATTGGGGCTGCCCTCACACATTGGTGAAGTGGCAGCTGCTGATCTGAAGGGAGTAGGAAGGTCATATTTAGTATGGCCAGAATGGTAATACAAAATACTGCTGACTGGTGAAGTTGGATTTAATATTACTATTTTAGAAATGGCACTTTTAGAAAGTGAGCATTTCTCTGCACTTAAATCTTTCTGTGCCTTACAATCCACGTCTGTCTAGGTTTAGTTGACAGCTCCTTGTGCATTCACTCAGACACACCCCAAACACAGGGTACTCAGCCTCACTTGCATACATCTGCATTTTGAATGGGTCTTCCTGGGCTGGGAGGGTGGAGGGCCTGCTCTCACACAAAGGACTGCCACACCCCCTACTGGGACCCTGGCAGACAGGATTGAACTGAAAGGGGACCTGGTGCACTTCTAAACCACTCTTTGAAGTCTCCCCCACTTCAAAGGCACATTTGGGTATAAAACAGGGCCTCTGCCCTACCACCTGAGACACTTGCTGGAGAAGAAACCTGAACCAGAACCTGCATCCTGCCAAAAAGAACTGCCTGGCTGCTCAAAGGACTCACCTGTCTGCTTTCTACAAAGGACTGCTGCCTTGCTGTTGGCCTGCTGCCTTGCTGAACTCTTGTCTGGCTGCCAAAGTGCTCTCCAAGGGCTTGGATAGAGCTTGCCTCCTGTTCCCTGAAGTCTCAGGACCAAAAAGACTTCTCTTTTTCATTTGGACTCCTCGTGCGCCGAAACATTCGAAGCACAGCTTGCTCCGCGGTGAGAAAATCGCTGCACGCCGACGCTGCCCGACGCAACGCCTACGGGGCGACCGGAACTTCGACGCACGGCCTCGCATGGACAACGCCGCCCGGCTTCCAGAGAGGAAATCGACGCAACGCCTGCCGTGAGAAAGAAAATTACACACACAGCCTCCCGGAACGACCCGCAGCCGGATAACAAGCCGAGGAATCCACGCACAGACCCTGGGACATCTGGTAATCCCGCGAACCATAGAAGGAGTCGGCCCGCATGCCGGAAAATGACGCACATCTTCCCCGAGCGAAAAATAACAACGCAAGTCCATGTGTGAAGGGGCGAAACCGACGCACACACCATTTTTCTTCCCGCAGAACGACGCACGTCTCCCCGCATGAAAAATAACGACGCAAGTCCATGTGTGAAAGGGCGAAACCGACGCACACACCATTTTTCCACGCATCTCCTCCTCTGCGGCCCTCTGCGGAGATTTTCCACTCCAAACCAGGTACTTTGTGCTTGAAAGAGACTTTGGCCCTCATTCTGACCCTGGCGGTCGGCGGAGAGACGGCGGTCGGACCGCGAACAGACCGGCGGTATTAAAAATGGCATTCTGACCGCGGCGGTCCCCGCCGCGACCGACCGCTACTTCTCCACTCCGACCGCCGCGGCGGTCATGACCGCGGGGCTGGAGTTTGCGCACTCCGGCCCCGCGGTCGTCCCAAGACCGCCAAGGGTATTATGACCCTGCCTACCGCCGCGGTTTCTTGCGGGCGGGAACCGCCGTGCGAACCATGGCGGTAAGCACTATCGGGGCCAGGGAATTCCTTCCCTGGCACTGATAGGGGTCTCCCCCACCCCCCACTACCCACCCGAGTCCTCCCCCCACACCCTCCACCCCCCTGCCACCCCCCAGAGGTGGTACGAACCCCCTCCCCACCCCCACCCCGACATGTACATACATGTACCCCGACATGCACACACCCCCAACATGCACATATACACACCCCCTACACACACATACACAACGGGGACACATACCCGCACACATACATGCCGACATGCGCACCTGCCGAACAGCACACATTACCCATAGACACAGCAGCACCCCTCTACACACTCACACGCACACCCCCATGCACGCCCACATCACACAACACCCCCCCACCCCCTCCCCTCACGGACGATCAACTTACCTTGTGCGTTGGTCCTCCGGGAGGCGACGGGAGCCATAGGGACGTGACCGCCAACAGAAGACCGCCAACAGAAGACCGCCACACAGAAATGTGGGTCGTAATTCTGTGGGCGGTGTTCTGCTGGCGTGGCGGTGGAGGTTGACCAGTCTCCACTTTCCCGCCGACCGCCAGTGTGGCTGCTGGCGGTTTTCCGGCGGAACGCTCCCAGCGGTCAGAATGCGCACAGCGGCACACCGCCGCGGTCGGCGGTCTTCACCGCGGCGGTAACTCAGCGGTCTTGCGAAAAGACCGCCAAGGTCAGAATGAGGGCCTATGGCTCCTACAGGGCATCATGAATCTGCCCATTTCCACTTTTATTTTTTTAAATGCCTGAAACATCTTGCTGTGGGCAGGTACGAGTGATAGCTATATTAAAGACGAGTGGGAGTTGCCCTTTGAATACAAATGTCTGAACGGCGAAACAGAGGTCTTTCTCAGCGGAAGTGAATGCAAGGCTACTTCTAGTCATTCAATGATCTGCAAGCAGGTGTCCCTTCACTGCCTTTGCAAGGCGGGTGTCACGAACTTGGCCTGTTTTCTGATGTCCCTTTGATTCGACCAGCATTTCATGTACTTTTGAATGGAAGTTATGTGGTGCTGAGCGACCAAAGCTGTTGCGGTATGCGATCAGGAATTGCCTACGCAATTTTGGTCTCTAAGGTTGTTATGTGTTATGGACAAGGTTTATTCCCCCCCACACAAGAGATAAAGGTATCAGACATGTGGCCTCACATTGATACTGCTAGTGTAAATTATGACAAGCTGAGCAGACTAAAGGTGCTACTGTTTCAAAAACAAGACGCGTTGACATCAGCTAGAGAGACGTGGACCTGCACAAGAGACTACTATGCACTACCGCTCCATGGATCCGTCTGCCCATCCTGTGATCGATCTAACATCTGACTATGTGGCCTCTTTTCTGAGGTCCATTCCATTCGATGGCTTCGAAGATGCTCTTTAAGATCATGACTATTGTTAGAAAGATTTGATGATTGGCTTATAATACCAAATTCAAAGTTTACATCTATTGCCCTTACTTTGGCCTGCTGTGCTTGTCATGATTGCCATTATGGTGGTTATTATGACATTGGCGGTAAGTGATAAAGTGGCCGAAATACCGCCAACACACCTGTGGTAATTACTGCCAAATTATGACTATGGCGGTGAGAACTCCCATAGACAGCCAATTTACCACACCATCCGCCAGGGTGTTAACACCACTCACCACTGTGATAGCCATCAACAGCCAGGTGGAAGGCAAAGTACCGCCCACCATATTACAACACAGCACACCACCACGTTTTCTGGGACGGAACCAATGCCATCAAAAGCCTGGCGGAAACACTGCACAGAAGACAAAAGACTCACAATCAGAGACACAGAGAAGGTCAAACGTCACCATGGAACCAGAATTCCAAGTCTTCCCGATGCTCTTCTACGCTATGCTCCACCTGGAACACCAACGCCGACAAGATGACGGTGAGTACAGCCGCCTAGCACACAAGAGAGGGAGGGGGGAAAAGGAGAGTGACCTACACACGCACAACACACACCAGACACACACAAACCATACACACAACCAGCTGCAGATGAAAAACAATGGCACATGACACACAGCATAATAATACAAGGACAACAAGAAGGTAGTAATGAGAATATCTGGAGGCCCATACAGCAATCCGTACTGTGGTAGGACCCCATCCATCAATCGCTCCAACTCCTCCACAGTGAAGGCAGGGGCCCTTTCCCTGGTCACACGGGCCATGGTAGGTTCCAGACACAGGTCGCAGCATCACACGCAGTATAGGTGTTCTTCTGTTGAAGGTCAGGAAACAAGTGACGATTCAGATAGAAAATGGCGGTCACATCTGCGGCGGTGTATACCGTCACCACCGGCGCTGATCCCCAATGACCACTGTACTCCATAGAGCCCCATATTATCAAATGAGGAATTGCACGGCGGTGCAAGACCGCTTTCCGCCACGACACCCAACTTCAGTGGAGTTACCTCACTTCCACTTGTCCCTACATACAGGACAGGCGGTCCCCATTTCATGGTGGTGGACAACGATCAGATTCACTTTAACTGCGTCACTGCCTAGATTTGCACATACCTTGTCATTCCCACTGTCCCAACACATAAATGCACTATGTCCACTGATGTGGGGGTTCCAGTGTTACAATTGTGACAGCCTACTCACTCGTGTGTCCCTTAGATGCCTACCGCTTCAGATGAATGGGAGGAGAAGACAAACCCCCATCTACAGATCCCTTGTGGACTTGGCTACACTGGAGGACAGGCACATTATACTGACTTATAGACTGAACAGGGCCACAATCACAAAGCTGTGTGCCCAATTGGAGCCTGACCTGATATCAGCTATCCATCATCCCACTGGGATCCCTCCTCTTGTTCAAGTGCTATCAGTGCTCCATTTCCTGGCAACTGGTTCTTTCCAGGTGACAGTGGGCTTGGCAGCAGGAATGTCACAGCCAATGTTCTCAATCGTGCTGGCAAGGGCTTTGTATGCCCTGGTGAAACACATGTGCAGCAACATTGCTTTCCCCCAGGTGGAAGATTTGGCCACTGTGAAGGCAGAATTCTATGCAATGGGGCATATCCCCAACATAATAGGGGCGATTGATGGAACACATATTGCATTTGATCCCCCTCTGTCAAAATGAACAGATGTACAGAAATCGTAAGAGTTTCCACTGTACGAATGTGCAAATGGTGTTCCTGGCGGACCAGTACATCTCCCACGTCAATGCTAAGTATCCTGGGTCGGTGCATGATGCCTTTTTCCTGAGGAATAGCAGCATTCCAAATGTGGTGGGCCAACTACAGAGGCACAGGGTGTGGCTAATAGGTGAGCCCTGGTCCCCACCCAGTATATGTTGGTCTATGGGAATACTGTGGGCCATATGGGATACTGTGTGGCTAAATGTTGTCCCTCAATATTTGCAGGTGACTCTGGTTACCCCAACCTATCTTGGCTGCTGGTCCCTGTGAGAAATGCCAGGACAGGGGCAGAAGAACGTTACAGTGAGGCACATGGGCGAACCAGAAGGATTATAGAACGGACCTATAGCCTCCTGAAGGCTAGGTACCGGTGCCTCCATCTAACAGGTGGATGCCTGTGCCACTCACCCAAGAAGGTCTGCCAGATAATAGTGGCATGCTGCATGTTGCACAACCTTGCCCTGAGACGCCATGTGCCTTTTCTGCAGGAGGAGGAGGCCGGAGATGACCGTGTGGCAGCAGTGGACCCTGTGGACAGTGAGAAGAGGAGGCAGAGGATGAGGACACCAGAACAGCAGTCATCAGACAGTACTTCCAATGACACACAGGTAAGACAGTGTTACTTCACATTTCATTGTAATTATTTTTAACTTCTGTGACACTGGCATGCTTTTATTTCCCACTTCTATGCCCACTTACTGTACCCTTTGGCAATTCATTTTAGAGATGTTGGTGCCTCACAATAGTTCCTGGTGTGATCACTGCAGCCAGCTACAGGTCATTAACATATGCTCATTTACTGTACAGTTGAATTGCATTGTTTGAACCCGGTTAAATGAATACATATTTGAAAAATTTGACATACTCCATACGCCTATTTTTTCTAAGGGTGTTTAATAGAGTGCTAAGAAAAAGAGGGGCAAGTGCAATGGAATCGGGTGATGATGGAGGAAAGTCCAGGGTATTGTTCCAGTCTATTTGTAGCACAGATGCATTGTTCAAGGGGACATAGGAAGGGGAGCAATGGCAGTTCAAGGTGGACAGGGTGACTGTGTGGGACACAAGGGTGACAATCAGGATTGTCTAATTTCCTGGCGGGCATCTTGGGAAGTGTCTCTGGCTTCAGTCTGGATCGCAGGGAACGTTTGCGGGTGGTTCTCCTTCTGCAGGGGGAGGGGTGCTGGTGGCCTGTTGGTCCTGTGGCGGAGCCTCCAGTCCACTAGCGGCAGTGGAGGTGGAAGGCAGTTCAGATGTCTGGCTAGTGGCAGGATCCCGCTGTTGTGAGACTGCCTCTCTCATAATATTGGCCATGTCTGCCAGCACCCCTGCTATGGAGACCAGGGTGGTGTTGATGGCCTGCAAGTTCTCCCTGATCCCCTGGTACTGTCCCTCCTGCAGCTGTCTGTTTTCCTGTACATTTTCCAGGATCTGGGCATATCATAATGCAGTAAGTAAGATCTCCAAGATGGCGTCTGAGTAAGACGCGCATTAGGCAACACGTTGCCGTTTCATTCAGAAAAGACAACCTTAATGGTATTCGGACCACTATTCAAAACGATGTCATTTCACTGAACATTATACCGCCTTGAGAAAGCCCCAGGTAAAATTACCGTAGGGGGCGAAACACGTGTTGGCTATCACAACTGCATCCTAACCATCGGATTGTGGCATTTGATGGACAAACAGTCCAAATCTGGATAACACCCATACAATTATGATTGTTTAATCTTACTGCATTATGATATGGATTTGTGATTTTCTAAATAAAGACTATCTGGACATATAAAATAATTGATGAAAGTGGGTTATCATCATTACATAGACTTTGGACTTATTCAGAAGTTTTTTTTTTGTCCATACCCCTAAACTTTGAGTTCCCACTTGTTAGAATTGGGTTTTTTGGTTGGCAGTCAGGTTACCCTCTGTCCAAGCAAGAACCCTCACTCTAGTCAGGGTAAGTCACACACAATCCAAATTATCCTGTGCCCACCCTCTGGTAGCTTGGCACGAGCAGTCAGGCTTAACTTAGAAGGAAATGTGTAAAATATTTGTGCAATAAATCATACAATAACACCATATAGCACCACAAAAATACATCACACAGTGTTTAGAAAAATATAGAATATTTATCTGGATATTTGTAGATCAACACAATAAAAGATGCAATAAGAATTTGTAGGAATATTACCGAAAAGTTATATAAAGTGTCTTAAGTCTTTAAAAAGCAAACAAAGGCCCTCATTCTGACCTTGGCGGTCTTTTCGCAAGACCGCTGAGTTACCGCCGCGGTGAAGACCGCCGACCGCGGCGGTGTGCCGCTGTGCGCATTCTGACCGCTGGGAGCGTTCCGCCGGAAAACCGCCAGCAGCCACACTGGCGGTCGGCGGGAAAGTGGAGACTGGTCAACCTCCACCGCCACGCCAGCAGAACACCGCCCACAGAATTACGACCCACATTTCTGTGTGGCGGTCTTCTGTTGGCGGTCTTCTGTTGGCGGTCACGTCCCTATGGCTCCCGTCGCCTCCCGGAGGACCAACGCACAAGGTAAGTTGATCGTCCGTGAGGGGAGGGGGTGGGGGGGTGTTGTGTGATGTGGGCGTGCATGGGGGTGTGCGTGTGAGTGTGTAGAGGGGTGCTGCTGTGTCTATGGGTAATGTGTGCTGTTCGGCAGGTGCGCATGTCGGCATGTATGTGTGCGGGTATGTGTCCCCGTTGTGTATGTGTGTGTAGGGGGTGTGTATATGTGCATGTTGGGGGTGTGTGCATGTCGGGGTACATGTATGTACATGTCGGGGTGGGGGTGGGGAGGGGGTTCGTACCACCTCTGGGGGGTGGCAGGGGGGTGGAGGGTGTGGGGGGAGGACTCGGGTGGGTAGTGGGGGGTGGGGGAGACCCCTATCAGTGCCAGGGAAGGAATTCCCTGGCCCCGATAGTGCTTACCGCCATGGTTCGCACGGCGGTTCCCGCCCGCAAGAAACCGCGGCGGTAGGCAGGGTCATAATACCCTTGGCGGTCTTGGGACGACCGCGGGGCCGGAGTGCGCAAACTCCAGCCCCGCGGTCATGACCGCCGCGGCGGTCGGAGTGGAGAAGTAGCGGTCGGTCGCGGCGGGGACCGCCGCGGTCAGAATGCCATTTTTAATACCGCCGGTCTGTTCGCGGTCCGACCGCCGTCTCTCCGCCGACCGCCAGGGTCAGAATGAGGGCCATACTGTTGAAGGACTTTCTGCAACTGTGAAAGGCAACTTTCCTAACTTCTCTATGTGAAGCATGGTGAAACTCGCTTCCCTTTTAGCCATTGTCTGTTGTTCCTTGGATAATTTTTTTATTTTTTATAAAGAAGTTTTTATTGTTTTAGGAAAAATGAGGAAGTAAATGTACAGCATACACAAATGCTTAAACAAAATTAACATAATGGAAATGATCCAAACAACATACTTTAAATACTTTAAACGCTCGGTCATGATCAACCCGGTCCACTTCAAACACAGTGCACGTTGCCTGTGTCTCATAATGGTAGAAAGCATCTTGGTCTCGAACTCGTTCATGTCCGCACGCGCAGAGAATATGAGATGGGCCGGGGGCCTGGGCCTCATCTCTGGGGCGAGTACCCCAACCATGTGCCGAGCTCTGCTTTACTCTAGTCTCCTGCCAAGGCCTCCCATTTCCCCCATATTTTGTCGTATTTACTTGGGCATCCCCTGGCCTCGTATACCAGTCTCTCACGCTGCGCACACCAGTCCACTCCCCGCCTTCATTTATTCAGGGATGGTGCTGCTCCTGCTTTCCACTCAGTCATAATCTTTTGGCTATTAGGCATGCTATTCCCAGGAAAGTCCGGTCTGCTCTCCTCAGGTCCATGCCTCCCATTACCACCAGTAAAAACGGGAGTTGAGCAAGTGTCACCTCCACCTGCAAGACCCTGGAGATCTGTCCTTTGATTGCTCCCCAGTAGGCCTCTATAATTTGGCATGCCCACGCCACATGAAAGAAATCTGCCTCTGGATGAGAACATCGGGGGCAGCCAGCAGTGGAACGGAGGCCTGTCTTGTGTAGCCTTGCAGGTGTTAGGTATGCAGTGTGTAGGTATAAGGATTGGAAGAGATGGAATCTGGTGGACATCACCAGAGCTCGAGGTGCCATCAGGGCCTCTCCCCACTCCTCCTCCTCGACTGGTCCCACCCATCCCTCCCATCTGTGGCGGAGTCCCTCCAGGGAACCCGAGGTGTTAGCTATCAGTGAGCGATAAATCTGCAAAACTCCGCCTTTACCCAAGTTACCCATTAGTACCTTCGATTCCATGGGGGCATACTCAGGAACGTGTTCACCTACTCGCATGTGTGCCATCAAAGCATGGCGGAGCTGAAGGTATTTGTGGAATTGTGTTTTACTTAGTGAGAAGAGTCCCTGGAGCTCCTCAAAGGACCTCATGTGAGATCCCCCCCAGACATCCCCAAGTGTAGAGATCCCTATTTTATCCCATTTCTGGAACCCCTTCAGTCCCGCCACCTCAGCAAGTAGCTTTCCATGCCATAGCGAGGTCTGCTGGGTGATTCGATTCCACCACCCTGAAACCCTCTGGGTGTCTCGCCACTCCATCAAAATCACTCTAGTCACCTCTGGGATGGATCGGGGAATCGGGCACCCATAGAGAGTGTTGAAAACCCCGGGTAGCCCAGTGTGTGGAGCTCAAGCCGGTACGCAGGGTCTGACCAGCCTCCTCCGACCCAGTCATTGATGACGAGCAGATGTGTTGCAAGGTGGTAGTAGTACATATTTGACATTCCCAACCCTCCATCGTAGACATCTCGTTGACATGTGGTGAGTGCCAGTCTGGGGCGGGTTCCCTTCCATAGGAAGTGGCGAATCACTGAGTCAATTTCTTTAAACCATCTCTTGGGGATTGGGCATGGAAAGTTCTGCAGTAGGTAGAGGAGCCTAGGGAGGACCATCATTTTAAAAAGCGCAATTCTCCCGAGCAGATTAAGAGGTAGGGTTTGCCAACGCTGAAGATCAGCCTTGATTCTAGCAGTGAGTGGTGTGACATTAAGCTCCCACGTCAGTTCTGGAATGAGAGCGACGTGGACCCCCAGGTATTTGAAACTATTCCGTCGGATGGGGATGGTCTGTTGCCAGTCAATACAGTCCCTCGTGGGGTGTAGTGGAACCAGCAGAGATTTGCGGGGATTTCGCGTGAGGCCGGAGGCTTCTGAGAAGAGGTCCAGGATCTGTAAGATACGCGGACCACTTGTGGCCGGATTGGCAATGTATAGGAGAACATCGTCTGCATAGAGCACCACTCGGTCCTCCGGCCAAGCAGGCCAAGACCATCCCTCAATCAGAGGGTCCTCCCGGAGCAGTTTTGCCAAGGTCTCTATTACGAGTGCAAAGAGCAGTTGGGACAGAGGGCAACCCTGACGAGTACCACGGCTAATGTGGAACGGATCAGATACAATTCCATTAACCTGCACCCTAGCTGTTGGATGGGAATATAGTAGTCCCACTAGCCTTCGGAATCTGGGACCAATTCCGTTGCTCTGTAGGACTTGATCAAGATACAACCAGTCCATGGTGTTGAAGGCTTTTTCAAAGTCGAGAAGGAGTAGGGCCTTGCGAGATTGGGTCAAGACTCCACGGTGTGCGAAGGCCAGGTGGAGGCGCCTAACACAATGCCTAGTACTTCGGGAGGGCATAAAGCCACATTGGTCGGGATGGATCAGCGATGGGAGGGCTGTTTTCAATCTGGAGGCGAGAACTGAGGACAGTATTTCAACTTCAATGTTTCGGAGAGAAATGGGCCAGTAGTCCGAACAATGCCGCAACGAAGGCTGAGTTTTGGGGATTACTGCGATCATGGCTTGGTCGATGCCGGGAGGGAATCGACCGTTACTCTCCGCTTCGTCGTACATGTAAAGGAGATGGGGACCTGGTATGTCACCGCATCTGTTGTAGAGCTCCGCTGGGAAGCCGTCTGGACCTGGGGTCTTGCCTGAGGCCAGGGTGGCTATTGCGCCCAGGACTTCCTCCAGACGTATTGCTTCATCTAAGCTATCTCGAACTGCGTGAGAAATAGTGGGGAGAGTGATGTCATTGAGGAGGGCGGACTTCCTCTCTACCGGCGGCTGGGGGCGTTCTTTGTATAGTCGCGCATAGTAAAAGGCAAAGCTTTGCGCAATTTCTCTAGGTGTCTTGGAGAAGGTCCCGGTTACATCTAAGATTTCCGATATGATCCTGTTGGCCATAGGTCGCGTGGCCAACCAGTGTAGGAGTTTCCCATTTTTATCTCCCCAGCCGTACACTCGGGCCGCTGATGCCCTCCAGATGTGTTTGGCGGACTCTAAAACTAGGGTTTTAATCTCCTCACGCACCTTTATGAGCTGTCGCAAGCAAGGGGCGGAGGGAGTGGCGAGGTGCCAGCGCTCAAGGCGTACTGCACGAGTCTCTAGTTCTGCTACTTGGGAATTTCGCGCACGTTACCGCACGCGAAGGAGGTGTTTGGCTTGCCCTCTAACTGTCGCCTTACACACGGCCCAGATCGTACCTGGGGATTGTACCTATCCCAGGTTTTCGTCAAAGTATTGTGTGAGCTGATTTCTCACTGCCGTTTTGTACTCCTCGTCCTGTAAGTACCAGGCATTCAAGCGCCACACTGGGTGGCCGATTGGGTCTGCGCCGCCCAGCCGGATGTGTATTGGTGCGTGGTCGGAGACTCCGTGGGGAAGGATCTAGGCCCCAGTGACGCTGGTAATGTCCAGCGCGGGCGTAAATATGAGATCGATTCGGGCATGTGTCCCATGGGCTGCTGATGTGTGTGTGTAGTGTCTTGCTCTGGGGTGCCAAGTTCTCCAGATCTCGCATAGGCCGAGGCTGTCAGCCCAGCCCCTAAGGGCCGATGCCCGGCTCGATCGGCTAATGGTAGTGTCGCCGTACACGTCTAATTCGGGGTCTAGGACAACATTGAAGTCACCTCCTACTAATGTGATACCCTGGGGGAGATCAGCCACAGTCCGACGGAGGGAGACCAGGAAGGCATCGAATCCTGCCAGGGGAGCATATATGCTTATGAGGTTGAGGGGTTGTCCGTACAACAACCCGGACACTACAACGTATCTATCTTGTGGGTCAGGTTGCGTAGCTATAATCGTCATGGGTAGTGAGCGGTGAAGCAGAATAGCCATCCCCCTGGAACCTCTGGAGAAGCCTGAGTGGTAGACCCTGTCGTAACCTCCCCTAGCCAGCATGGGGCACCTGGTCCCAAGGAGGTGTGTCTCCTATAGCAAAACCACCAAAGGGGTGTGTCTGTGGAGAGTGCTGTATACTGCAGACATCTTAATTTTGTCAAAGAGGCCGTTCACGTTCCAGGAGAGTATTTTTGTCAGTGATGGCCACGCGTGAGAGGAGTAGATATGTCTAGGTGCCAAGATTCATTTTGTGAGTGTCGGGTTGACTACCTTGAGCAATAGGACAAAAAAGGGAAAGAACAACAGTAAAGGAAACTTACAAAAACTCTGTTGCTAAACTTCGGTGTAAACTTGCTACCCCCCAGCCTCCCCCACCCCATACTTCCACCCAAGAAGCATCTGTCGCCCAAGTACCCAACTTAAACAATGCAGCCAGAAGGACTGACATTGGAGTGGAGTGGTGGACCCCTCCTTTGAGACGGATCATCTGCAATTTATGAATGGAAGGCCGAGTCAACTGTAGCGTGCAGCAGCCAGGTCCTTACTTTCGGGTAGGTATTCAATTTGGTCCGACTGCGCCCGGTCAGAACTGGGCCCATCAAGGCTCGGATGTCACTAAACAGGTACAGCAAATCTCGCCAGCCAAGCGCCGGGGACTGGCTCAGTCGGTCGTCAACCGTCACCTGAGCTGGGTCCCGGTCTCCCGGGGCGTCCATCGGCGCCTCCCCAAACCCAGGGCCGGGATCACAGTCTTTGCTCTCACCCGCCGAACTCTCAAGGCCTCTCCGACCTCCTCGTCTGGATCTAGTGTGCTTTCGGCTCCTTCGCTGCTCCGTCTGAAAGGGAAGTCGGCCTCCAGGGGGATCTCCAGCCAGCCCCCTGGGGCCCCTCTGGGACCCCTCTGGGACCCAGGACCCTCCTCGGTCAACCAGACCCAGGCCTCCTCCGGGGTATCGAAGAAGTACGCCTTTCCGGCCATGAGGACCTTTAGGCGTGCAGGGAACTGGAGCTTGTAGGAAAGCTGCATGGCCCTAAGTTTCTGTTTAACGTGTTAATAGGCCCAGCGTCTGGTCTGAACCTCGGGGTTATAGTCTGGGAACACCAGGATCTTGTGGTTGTCCCAAAGGAGGTCGGTTGAGCGTCTGGCCTCTCTGAGTACGCTGTCTCGGTCCTTGAAGTTTATGAAACGTACAATCATCGGCCTCCGGGGACCACCCGGAGGAGGCCGAGGGGCCAGCGCTCTGTGCGCCCGCTCAATTGAAAACCAGGCCGACAAAGTCTGGTCAGGCATCCAGGACCTGATCCAGTTCTCAAGGAATTCAGAGGCCTTGTTGTCCTCAGCTCCCTCTGGAAATCCCACGAATCGTAGATTATTACGCCTTGAACGATTTTCCGCGTCCTTGGCGCGTTGATGGAGCTCCCCGGTTCGGGTTTGTAACTGAGCCACCTTGGTTCTGAGTTCGGCTAGTTCGTCTTCTGCTTGTGAGACCCAGGTCTCCACTTCTGTGATGCGACCCATCGCGTTTCTGAGGTCTTGCCTGATAAGGCCCATGTACTCTCGTACCTCTCCTATTTTAGTTTCACGGCCAATTGTGACAACTGGATAGCCAGGAGAATTGCGCTCACTCCGTCTGGTGCGGGACCTCCGGAGGGCGCGCCGCTGTCCCCTCGGGAGGTCGCCGAGGTGGTGAACTGGTTGATTTTTTGCTGCGAGGCCAGAGGTTGCTTATTTGCTCTATCCTTCCCCATTCTGCTCCCTGGGTGCCCCCCGTATCTCCTCACACCTTGCGGATCCGAGAGGAGACTAGTCTCTGCCACCTCGCAGCCTCGGGTGTCTCTAGGTCCAACAATGGCAGTCCAGGGGAGCAGTCGCCGGGCTCGGTTCGGTTCTTCTGTGCAAGGCGCGCAGGTCGCAGCCCGTGTGTTGAGTAGGCACTCCTCCGTGGATCACCCTCGGATTCTCCCCCTCGGAAGCGGGCGATCCCCAGTCGATCACTCTCTGACAGCTTATTGGTGACCCGGTCCAGCCCCGCCGGGTGCTAGTCACCCTCTGGCACCCCCACAGAGAGGTGTGTCGCCTCAGAGCGTCCAGGGCCAAAAGAGGTTATTCCCCGCCTACCTCTCGTGTCTTGGACTCGTAGCGCCTCGCTTAATATATTACATCTCACCTTCTGATCCCGCACAACTGCCCTATGGTCCACTCCTCCGGGTCTGCTTTCCTCTTAGGTCAGAAAGGGGCTCAGATCTCCGGTTCCCCTTTTATTCTCTGGCATAGCATGTCTATGGCTCGGAGTGTCTGGAGGGATCTCAGAAAGAAGGGGGGGAGCCAGTAGCAGCAGCGGAGCCATCCTTATTGTTGTTTCATGGGACTGTTCACAGCTCAGGGAGAGGACTGGAGGCAGCGCCCCAGCGGCCCGGCATCCTCTCTCCGCGGCCCCGCACGTGGCAATCCGGACCACCAGCCTCCTCTATCGATCGATCCCGGCAGCCAGGACCACAGTCTCCACTTTCTTCCCAACACGGGGCACTATGGCTACACATCCCCGCAGGGAAGAGATCCCGATCAGGAGAGGGGCCCGGGGACCATGTCAGGCTGCCTCGCGATCCACTTGGGTCTCCCTGTCACCTGGGCCTCCGGCTCCATGCTTCAGAAGTCTGGTGTCGCCAAGGCAGGTCTGGCCGCAGCCGCGACCCCACTCATCTCCAGCCGCTACAATGGAGACATCTTACCGCAGGGCACCCTGTCGCACGATTGCAACCTCGGTGACACACCGCAGGGTAGGTTCAAGTTCAGGGCAGCCGCCCCGCCCGGGCCGCCCGCTCTCGTTGCCTTCTGGTTCTTGGGTAGGGCACCGGGGACACACCCGTGGGGCCAGCACTCGGGGTCCGGCAGTGTCCCCCCACGGGGCCCCCACAGAACTCGGCCAGTCTGTCCCCGATGGGCCCACCTCCACTCTGGCCCGCCGCCTCCGTCCCGCGGGCCCCGGCTCCAGCACCGGTCTCAGTCCCGGAGGCGAGGTAGCACCCACGGCCGCAAGTGCGTTCGCTCTCCCCACAGCCGGGCCACCTACTTCAAAGCTTCTGGGAGGAGGCAAGGATGCCAAGCTCTCCCCACTCCGAATCGGGCCTGTCCCCCAGCCACAGTCTTGGGCAGCTCGCGGTCGGATTCTGGCCTCGTTTCTTTTTGTTTCTCCACCCCTCGGGATCTTCAGCAAACGGGGAACACCCGGGGGCCAGCGGGTAGATGTTTTCGGATGAGGTAAGGGTCGGCCTTCTCAGGCGGATGACGGAGGGGACCAGAGCACTCTCAGAGTGCGACTGCCATCTTGACGCCCGAAGCCATGCCCGTTCTTTGGATAAATTAAAGGCTGTGAACAATTCACTACTCTGAATGTACTTCCATGGAACTCAGCCATTTTTCAAAGTCTGTAACGTCCAAACTAACTGCATGATGGAACACAGCTGACTTTGTCCATGATATAAAAAGGGACATGTCTGTCTGAATGATATCAATTGCAGACAACACTATGTTTGTTAGGGAATAAATCCTGTTGGACAGAGTGTTCATGCCGTTATCGACAACAGCTAAAGCCTTTCTAAGTTTTCCTTGTCTATCTGCCTTAAATGCGCAGCAGCTTCTATCTGAGAAAGCTTCCAGGTCTCATTATACATAGCATAGATTAATCTTTTAGAGCGTGGCTTTCTAGGACCTAACAAAAAGTCCTGCAAGTCTACATCTTCAGAAAGAGTGTTAAGATGTTCTTTAACTGTGGCTAACATATTAGTCTGTACCCATTGTTGGCACAGTTTACTCACACTGTATGTTCTAACTATACCCGTGTGTTGACCCGAAACAAAGCGAGGGTCTGGCCAGCTGATCTAGAAACCCACTGAGGAATTCACAAAACGTGCCTGACATCCATTTGTGTCTATTGGCCAAATCAACCACCCGCCGGGACTGGAAAGTGAAGAGTTATAGGTACCAGCCTGAACCTTTGCATCTTCTTCTGTGACATTCAGGAAGAATTGCTCATCATTAAACTTTGCCGGTGTGGGGATACTGGGCGTGTTCATTTATTTTATTTTTGCTAACCCCAGACCGGATGTCTGTTGAATGGTGTTATTTAAAAAGATCATTTGCACAGGTATCCGGCATGCTCTAAATAAAAACCCTGTATTTGCCAATCTTGTGTTCCCCATACACTCTTTAATTCAACAGTGTTCCTCTCGTATTATAACCTTCAACTGCAAGACCGGAAACAAAGAAATCTGAACAAGTCTGCTTTGTATCAGTTAGCAACATTTTCTTAACTTTTGAAGGAGGTAATTTGAAATAGTATGACTCTGGATTTTTTGTGTCATGCCTCAAAAAATAAGTACATTTATCTGAATAACGTTTTGGGCTCCCCATAGGTGGTGTTGAACAGTGTTCCCACTGAGTGTAGTTAAGTACTAGTCTATGGGGGTCATTACGACCCTGGCGGTCATGGACCGCCAGGGCCGGGGACCGCGGATGCACCGCCAACAGGCTGGCGGTGCATCCAGGCCAATTCTGACCGCGGCGGTAAAGCCGCGGTCAGAAAAGGGAAACCGGTGGTTTCCCGCCGGTTTTCCCCTGGCCTGAGGAATCATCCATGGCGGCGCTGCAGGCAGCGCCGCCATGGGGATTCCGACCCCCTTACCGCCAGCCTGGTTCTGGCGGCTTTGACCGCCAGAACCTGGTTGGCGGTAACGGGTGTCGTGGGGCCCCAGGGGGCCCCTGCAGTGCCCATGCCAATGGCATGGGCACTGCAGGGGCCCCCTCACAGGGCCCCACCAAGATTTTCAGTGTCTGCATAGCAGACACTGAAAAACGCGACGGGTGCAACTGCACCCGTCGCACCCTTTCCACTCCGCCGGCTCCATTCGGAGCCGGCATCCTCGTGGAAGGGGGTTTCCCGCTGGGCTGGCGGTCGCCCGCCAGCCCAGCGGGAAACTCAGAATTACCGCGGCGGTCTTTTGACCGCGCAGCGGTATTCTGACGGCGGTACTTTGGCGGGCGGCCTCCGCCGCCCGCCAAGGTCAGAATGAGGCCCTATGTCTGTTAACACGGTGCAGGTAGTAATGTCCCAAGTTGTTATAGCAGAACATTTCCTCATAATTCATTGTATTGGTATATACATCATCACTTTCAAATACTGAATAGTCCTTCATTTCAGTTAACATAGAATCAACTGTCTGGACACCCCAGTCATCAGATACAACACCCGGTGTAATTACATCAGTCATCGAAATTTTGAAGACACATGGAATTTGAATGACCTCAGTAGGCCCCTATATACCAAATGGAACGTTGTCCCACACAATCCTATAAGGAATTGGTACAGCCAAAATGTTTACAAGGGACAAGTCTCTTTGGACCTTATGTGAGGAAAGATATGGAGTTAAGACCTCATCCCAGGCGCAACAGAGAGCGCTAGTGGTAATGACCATTTATGGGCAAAAAGACAACAGTCACGGAACCAATCCACAGAAACAATGCAAAAAATGTGAAGCAGAACCTAGTTCCATGGGTGAATAAAATAGTTATTTTTAAGCCATAGGTACAGCTTACATGTCTTTGATACATTTTCAATTACTGGAGTGGATGAGTCTGAGGAAAAGTCATCAATGTCGATTAAATAACCAGAGGCAGTCTCTGTAAACGCAGGAGAAGGTGCATTACTGGCGGATGGATCCACTTCGCATGGAGACTCATAGTAGACAGTGTCGTCAGTCTGTGTAGTGTTGGTGTGAAATCTGCCAAATCTTGGACGGGTGCTGTTGTTGAAGTGGTAACTGGAATCAGCAAGTGCTCGTTTTCTGCCCTCCCCACGGTCGAGGAGGCATTTGTAGCATCATTGGACATTTTTGTGTAGTCCGAAGTAGTGCTGTTATTCCTTTGTTGAAGAGGTATGTCCTGTTGGGTAGTGAGAGAGGACTAGGAACTACCCAAGGGACCTCTGGGTCTACTGAGCAGGATCAGCCACATGGTGAAGTTTGACATCATCAACGGAAATTAATCTGTTTCCTTTGGAACCAGGCAGCGGTGGTAGGATGACAATTCTGGTACCTTGTACTCCCGGGACTGAGACCGGTGCTCTGTAGGATGTACCAAATTCCTTCCTCACAGCGATCTTCTCACGAACCAGATCCCGACTTTAGGAATCCAGCCAGTGGAAGTTGGTGTTAAATCCCTTATTCCTAAAGTGGCAGCACTGGTGGATGAATTATCATCACGAAATTGCTGAAGCTCCTGTAAAACAGTTAGACGTTCATTTATGTCAAAAAATGTATGTGCTGCCACCAAACCAGGGCCATCAAGATCTGTGACATACATAGGTATCCCAAAGAGAACCTCATAGGGAGTGCGTCCCCCCCAGCACCGTCTTGGAAGATTATTCAGTGTTCTCTGGAACCCATATAGGTGATGCAGCCAACTACGGCCAGAACCTAATTGTGAGAGGAGGCCTCTTTTTGCATGGTTAGCCCCAACTTTTTGCCTGATGTTGATGTTTTCTAGAAGTTGGTAGTGCCCAGGGCCCCTGCTAAACAGGTTCCCTGGGCCAGATCCCTTTCCCTAAAACTGTTGTGATGCTTGGCACCATTGGTTACACTCTTAAATACCCCTGTAAGTCACTAGTAAATGGGTACCCCAGTACCCAGGGCAAGAGATATTAAGAGTAGGCTCCTGGGGCAGCAGCACTGATTGTGCCACCCCTAAGGGCCCTGCACCCAGATGCACCCAGCATTGCCTTTGTAGGCTGAGTGTACTGGCAGAACCCTACAAGGATAAATTTGACATGCCACACTCTCTGTGTGCCCTGTCCACCATACACTGCATATATTATGGGTAAGTCCCCCCTCTAGCAGACCTTTTAGCCCAAAGGCAGGGTGCACCGTACTATGTGTGAGGGCATAGCTGCATGAGCAATATGCCCCCACTGTGTCTTTGCTAAACCTAGGACATAGTGAGTGAACAGAGCAGCAATTTTAATGTATGTACTGGGCACTGGTCAAACATGAGTTCCCCAGCTACATAATGGCCACTCTGCACCCTGGGTTGTTTGGTATCAAACAACTCAGAATATTAAATCCAAACTGATACCAGTGCTGGATGTAACCTTAAATGTACCCAGGGGCCACCTTAGAGGTCCCCCCTACAAAAGCTAACCCTAACTGGCAGAGTTGCTGGCTGGTTCCATCCAGCTGCCACTCCAGACAGCCAATATACAAATGTGGGGAAGAATCCTGGCTCTCTGGTTTGTAAGACAATGCCCTTCCTGTGTGGAGGAGCTAAGTCCCCCTCCCTCAGGAACGTGAAACACCCTGGCGGTGAGCTTCAAAGTACTCCTGCCCCTGAAACACGAGCCTTCAGGGCTTCCCCCTTTGCAAACCCCCGCTTTTGGCAGGAGCAAATGCGGGTAACCAGACAAAGGGTAGAAGGAGTGCTCCACCCCTAAGGGCTTGCATGCAAAGTGGACCATCTGATTCAGATTTCTCCATACTGAAATGGAGAAAAACAGTCGATGAGGTTTAGGGAAGTGGCCCTTCCCACAGGAAGTGGTTATTATCGTGGGTGTAGCCACCCAAGGGTAGATGCCCCATTGGACACTACCAGGTTCCCCCTAACATGCCCACTAAATTGAGTATTCAGTGGGCTCCCTAGACCAAGATTTTAGATTTGAAAAGGACTCAAAGAAGATTCCAAGAAGACAAGAAAACCAGCACCAGAGAAACCACCAGGACGAGAACTGAGGACCTGCTGCACCAGAGTCCCGACAATCACGACAGCGGAGGAGCTGAACACTGGACTGGCCCCAAGAAACCCAGGGGACCTCCAGGCTTCAAGGATCACCCCAGATATCCCTCCTGAGTGAAGGCATCACTCAAGAAAAGCAAGTAAACTGCAAAAGACCAAGAAACCAGTGGAGGACACTTCATTGAATTGCTGATATCTCCGTGACCAGAAGTCACAGCTGGACCCAACGACACGCAAACAGTCCTGGAGTGCTTCCCAACTGTACCGAGTTTGGTGGCGCTGTAACCCCTGGTGGCCGAAACAGAGCAATACCCTGGGTCCTGGACAGCTGACGTCGGACCAGGAGAAAACCAGCTCCCCCAGATTTAACAAAGGATCAGGAGGAAGCCCCAGTCAAGGGATTTCAGGAACACCCCAGACCTCTGACCAGAGTGCCCCCATTGTCCTGCAAGCAACCCCAAAAGAGACTTACCTCCAGCTCCAGAGGACTTTGTTGCGCACAGCACCCAAGACCTCCAAAACACCCTGCACCTGGCCGTCCTGGGCCTTGCATTGCGGGTTCTGCTGTGTGCCCCGGGGTCCCCAACCCCTTGTGACCTCGACAGCCAAAGGGGACCCCCAGCCACCACTTTGAATTTGCAAACCAGCTCCTTTTCCAAGTGGCCCATCCAGGTGGCCCTGTGCCTGTGCCAAGAACTTTGCCAATGCTGCTCCCACCAAAACCGGGAGCTGCCCGAAGCTCTCCAGCTGGCACAAGGTGCCCACCGACCTCTGCAACCATCCTGCAAAAGAAGAGACTGGTAACTCAACCGTACAATTTTTTATGCAGTTTTAAAAGTGACTGCCTATTGATTCCTATGGTGCGTATTTACGCACAGAAAGACTAACTTTGCTAAAACTTTAAAAAGTAATAACAAGAAAAATACTTAACCTTGTCTAAAGATTTTGGTCTTAAAAATTATATAAAAGTCTGAAGTACTTTTATAAATTCTGGTCTCGAGTTATTCATTGAGTGTGTGTGGTGCATGATTGGATTTGTAAGTACAGCAAATACTTAGCACATCTCCTGGATTAGCCTAACTGCTCGACCAGCTACCTTAAAAATTAGAGCATTAGGTGGTCTGATTTTTACCCCTGAAAACTAACATGTGGTTGTTCAGACCCTCTGCATAGTGTAATTGTTTTTTGTACACTACATATAGGGCCAGCCTCCAACATTTGGTGTTTCAGCGGTGGGATAAAGACTTTGGCCCTCATTTTGACCTTAGCGGTAACCACCATGCCGACTGCCGCCAACATACCGCCGCTGCGGCGGATATTGGCTACCCATACTATGACACACACACACCAATCCGTCACTATTCAGCCACACACAAAAGTCCCCCAGCCCAAAGGTCAGTGTTAAACTGGCGCTATCAAAACCCACACCATTACGCCAACAGAACTACGCCCACCACATTATGACCCACGAATCACCACAGCGGGCATTCAGTGGCGGTAAACCATTGGCGGTACAGACCACTGCGCTCAAAATACACACACACATACAAAACAACACCACATTGGACAATTCAAACTACACACATCTGACACCCATACACACACCACACCAACACACCCACCCCACTACAAAACACCCACCCACATTACCCACAACCCCTTATTAATACAATTGGCACAAG
The DNA here is from genome assembly GCF_031143425.1 of Pleurodeles waltl. Taxonomy (NCBI): domain Eukaryota; kingdom Metazoa; phylum Chordata; class Amphibia; order Caudata; family Salamandridae; genus Pleurodeles; species Pleurodeles waltl. The sequence goes on from NC_090442.1 coordinate 656,145,178, forward strand.
ACTGACACCACAACCACAGACAAGACCACAGCCACACACCACCATCACCTATACACTACCCATGCACCCCACATCACACACACCAACAAATCACCCTGCAAACCCTCACCCACACCACTCACACTACACTCATTGCACCACAATGACACCCCAGGTTCTCTGAGGAGGAGCTAAAGGTCATGGTGGAGGAAATCATCCGGGTAGAGCTACAGCTATTTGGATCACAGGTGCAGCAGATATCCATTGCTAGGAAGATGGAGCTATGGCGGAGGATCATGGACTGGGTCAACGCCGTGGGACAGCACCCCAGAACAAGGGATAACATCAGGAAGAGGTGGAACGACCTATGGGGGAAGGCGTGTTCTATTGCAGCAAGACACCAACTCGCTGTACAGAGGACTGGCGGTGGACCCCAACCTCTTCCCCCACAACTAACAACATGGGAGGAGCAAGTCATGGCAATCATGCATCCTGAGAACCTGGCGGGACTAGGAGGAGGACTGGACTCTGGTAAGTCAACTCTTTACTACTTTCACCTCTCTACCTGCATGCCATCACATACCCCCACCCTCACCCTCATTCCCATCACTCCACCACTTTCCACACACCCCACCATCACAACCCACTCATCCCAATGCCAAGCCCTGCATGCACCACCAATGCATGGACACCAATCACAGACCTGTATGGACACCTATCACTAAAGCATGCACACTAGAGGGAAACAGCTAGCCCACCAAATAACAACTCACACAAGGCAAAGCTGCCAAGGCAATAACAACCATAGAGGGCAACCCACCCATGCACAAGATGTCACACGCAGAAACAATAACACTGTATTGACATCCCCACAGGTAACCCAGCCAATGTCATCGGAGAAGAGGTGCCAGCACTATCCAGTCCCCCCAAAAAAGAGGCCCACAGTGATGACAGCGACTTTGCTCGTCTGGAACTGGATGACCAACCTAGCCCATCAGGGACCTCCGGACAGTCGGTTACCCAGGCACACTCTCACACCACCACAGAACCTCCCCCCTCAGGAAACACCAGCACATCACTCACCCATCGGGCCCATACCTCTGTTCCCAGGACACGTCAATCAGTAGTGTGTCCACTACTACAGGGACCCCAGGGCACACCACAAACCCAAGACAATCAGGGACCTGGGGTCAGTGGTAGTAGGCACACGGTTCAGGGGACAGAGGCACAGGACAACAGGGAAGCTGGGAGGACTGCTGTGTGACAGGGGGAGGACAGGCCCAGGGAACCGACCCTCCAGGAGGCACTCTCCTGGGAGCATAGCAACATTCCCAGGATACGCTGGGCCAGATCATGGACAGGATGCAGGAGAACATGCAGCTGCGGGAGGTACTGAACCTGGGGATCAGGGAGGACTTGAAGGCCATTAACACAACCCTGGTCTCCATTGCAGGGGTGCTGGCAGACATGGCCAACAGTATGAAGGAGGCAGTGGCACAACGGCGGGCCCCAGACACTAGCCACACTACTGAACAGCCCTCCACCTCCGCTGCCGCTAGTGGACAGGAGGCCCCGCCACAGGAACAACAGGCCACCAGCACCCCTCACCCTGCAGAAGGAGAACCACCCCACAAACGTTCCCTGCGATCCAGGCAGAAGGCAGAGACTATTGCCAAAACGTCTGGCAGGAAATAAGACTCTCCTGAATGTCGCCCTGTCCACCTTGAACTGCCTTTGCTCCCCTTCCTATGCCCCCTTGGACACTGCACCTGTGTTTCAAATAGACTGGACTCTAACTTGGACTTTCCTCCATCATCACCCCAGCCCATTGCACTACCCCCTCTTTTTCGGAGCCCTGCAATAAACACACTTTGATAAAATACAAGTATGGTGTATGCCAAATGATTTCAAAATGTATTTGTTTAACAAGGTTCAAACATTGCAATTCAACTGTACAGTAATGTGTACATAGGAAAGACCTGTATTTGGCTGCAATGAACACACCAGGAGCTATAGTGGGGCACCAACATCTGCAAAAAGAGGTGCCGAAGGGTACAGTGAGTGGGCATAGAAGTAGGAATCCACAGCCTGCCACTGACAATGTCACACATCAAACTGTCTATGATATGCTAAATAACACTGTCTTACCTGTGTCTCATTGGAAGTATTAATGAATGACAGCTTGTTTTCCTCATCCTCATCCTCTGCCTCCTCATCTTCACTGTCAACAGGGTCCACTGCTGCCACACTGCCATCTCCAGCCTCCTACTCCTGCAGATAAGGCACATGGCGGCGCAAGGCAAGGTTGTGCAACATTTAGCATGCCACGATGATCTGGTAGACCTTCTTGGGTGAGTAGCACACGGCTCCACCTGTTAGATGGAGGCACCGAAACCTGGCCTTCAGGAAGCCGAAGGGCCTTTCTACATTCCTTCTTGTTCGCCCATGTGCTTCATTGTAATGTTCCTCAGCCCTTGTCCTGGCATTCCTCACAGGGGTCAGTAGCCATGAGAGGTTGGGGTAACCAGAGTCACCTGCAAATATCGAGGGACAACTGTTAGCCAAACAGTCACCCATAGGGCTCACACCATACCCATACACCAACATCCACTGGGTGGGAACCAGGGCTCACCTATTAGCCACACCCGGTGCCTCTGGAGTTGGGCCATCACATTTGGGATGCCGCTATTCCTCAGGACAAAGGCATCATGCACAGACCCAGGATACTTAGCATTGATGTGGGAGATGTACTGGTTCGGCAGGCACACCATCTGGACATTCATGGAGTGAAAACTCTTTCGATTTCTGGACACCTGTTCATTTCGCTGGGGGGTGGGGGAACAAATGCAATATGTCTTCCATCAATTGCCCCAATGATGTTGGGGATATGTTCCATTGCATAGAAGTCAGCTTTCACTGTGGTCAAATCCTCCACCTGGGAGAAAACAATGTAGCTGCACATGTGTTCAATATGGGAAGACAACACTCTGGTCAGCACTATTGAGAACATTGGCTGTGACATTCCTGCTGCCGAGCCCACTGTCACTTGGAATGAAACAGTTGCCAAAAAATTGAGCACTGATAGCAATTGCACAAGAGGGGGGATCCCAGGGGGTGATGGATAGCAGATATCAGGTCAGGCTACAATTGGGCACACAGCTCTGTGATTGTGGCTCTGTCAAGTCTGTAGGTGAGGACAATGTGCCTGTCCTCCATTGTTGCCAGTTCCACAAGGGGTCTGTACACAGGGGATGTCTCCATCTCCTATTCATCCGCAGCAGTTGCAATCTATGGGGCAAAAAAGTGAACAGCTGGTTATTATCTGTACATTGTAACCACTACAGTGCAAAGCATATTGTGATTGTTACAATATTGTGGTGGGATATGTCCATAATGTGAATTTGTGTACTGTGACGTAGTTAGGATCCATGGCTTGCCCCCCTGCCCTCCTGAAATGGTGTCCGCCTGTCCTGTATGCAGGGACAGGTGGGAATGAGTAATTCCGCTGATGTTGTGCGCCGTTGTGGGAGGCGGTCGAGAACCGCCATGCAACTCCTCATTGGTTATCATTGGGCCCTATGGGGTACAGTGGCCAATGGTGATGTACGCTGGCGGTGATGGTACGCACCGCCGCAGACGTGACCGCTATTTTCTATCTGTTCACTCACTTGCTACCTGACCTTCAACAGGAGAGAACCTACACTGCATGTGATGCTGTGACCTGTGTCTGGTACCGACTCTGGCTCATGTGACTGAGGAAAGGGCCCCTGCTTTCACCTCAGTGGAGTTGGAGCGACTGGTGGATGGGGTCCTACCCCAGTACCGTCTGCTGTATGGGCCTCCAGACCAACAGGTGAGAACACTGTGAGTATGATGCATGGGGCGTGAATGCATGGAGTGCTGTGTGTGAAGGCCTCATGTAGGGGGGGGTGGATAGGCCCTGGAAAGCATGCAGCATGTATGCTGGGCCATGTCTGTGCTAATGGGGATGGATGGGGCATGGTGGGCCATAAGTGTAACAGGCAGGACGGTCGGACTAATACTTTTCCCTGTGAGTATTTTCTCTGCAGGTCAGCTCCCATCAAAAGAAGGGAATATGGCGTGCCATCGCCAAGGACGTGCGTACTCTGTGTCTACGGCAGGCAGTGCATCCACTGTCGGAAACGGTGGGAGGACCTGAGACGCTGGGCACGGAAGATAGCAGAGGCCCAGCTGGGGATGGCCTCCCAATGAGGAAGGGGTGCCCGTCAAACCCTGACCCACCTGATGGCCCGCATACTGGCAGTGGCCTATCCGGAGCTGGATGAGCGCTTGGGGGCATCACAGCAGCAACAAGGGGGTGAGTACAGTGCCCATCATTACAACTTATGCCTGGTGGGGTGGTATCCGGGTGGGGGCCTTGTGGGTGCCCCTAGGCCAGGCCTGACATTGCAGAGTAGGTCTCATGTTGGGCAGGGTTCTTATGTGAAAGTCCTTCAACCAAGCTAGTAGGTAACCACTGCTGGGCAGGGGTCAATGGGTCTCAGGTATGCTGCAATTTGCGTTAGGTGTCCCTATCAATGGGCTGGTGACTAGCATTGTGACTGGTAGTGCATTGCCTAATGTGTAGTGCTATTCCCTGTGTGTGAGGGTGGTGTGTACACCAACGGTGGTATTGGTGCCGCCATTGATCAAGTGTATCCTTTGTCTCTTCACCCCATTTTTGTTTTGTCACCCTTTCCTTCTATGCATTAGCATCATCTGGTGGAGGAGCAGAGGCACCGGCGATGGAGGGAGCTGCATCCCACAGGACCCAGGAGGTCGAATCAACCGACAGTGAGGGCACCAGTGGGACGGAGGGCGAGTGGAGCACCACAGTGGAGACTGGAGGGAACAGTTCGGACACAGATACCTCATCCGATGGAAGCTCCCTGGTGGTGGTGGTGGACACATCTGTGCCCACCCCAGCTACAGGTACAGCCGCCACCCCCGTACCAGCACCGCCCTCCAAGCAGCCCCTCAGCGAGTTTCCCATGCCCGCTCACCCAGGAGGGTGGGCATCTCCTTCGCCCCAGGCACCTCAGCCCCTGCCCCAGTTAGCCCTGCTGCCCTGGGTGAGGAGGCTATTGACCTCCTGCGACCCATCTCTGTTGGGCAGTCAACTATTGTGAATGCCATCCAGGGGCTGGCAGCCCAAATGCAACAGACCAATGCATTTCTGGAGGGCATTCACACTGGCTTGGCAGCCCAACAGAGATTAATCCAGACTCTGGCCTCCTTTCTGATGGCAGCCATTGTCCCTGTTTCCACCCTCCAACTTCCTCCACCCAATCCCATTCCCCTCACCCCCAACCTATCCCAAGCACACAGGCAGATGAACAGGCACCCAGGACAACACACAAGAGTAGACATGGCAAGCACAAGCACCGCACTTCATCCCACAGGCACTCACACAAACACCATCCAGATGCAGGCATACCAACATCCACTGCCTCCACTGTGTCCCCCTCCTCCTTGTCCTCCATCTCACTCCCAGTTGCATCTCCACTCACACCTGCATGCACTACATCCTCATCCACTACCACCATCACCAGCACACCTATAAGAGCACACACCTCACTGGCAGTCACCACCCCCACATCCATGCACACGTCCACTGTGTCCTCTCCCACTCTGTCTGTGCCCCCTCCTCCCAAAGTACACAAACGCTGGCACTCAGACACCCAACAGCCATCCACCTCAGAACAGCATCCAGCCCATGCACCTCCACCCAAACACAACAGACAGACACCTCCTACAACCACTCCCAAACCTTCTCCCTCTTCCCGCCCCAATGTCCCTAAGAAGCTTTTCCTCTCCATCATTGACCTCTTCCCTACCCCTCCTCCACCCCGTCCTTCACGTCTGGCAGGGTGGGTAAAACCCAGGCAAGCACCTCAGCCACCCAGTCCACGGGCCCAGTAGTGTCCACAGCAACTCCTGGTGGGAAAGGATCCCGGGCACCAGGCAGCCACACGGAAAGGGTACCTGCCCCAGGTGCTGCGAGGAAGGCAAAGGAGCCACCCCCACCTGCTGCAAGGAAGGGAAAGGTGCCACCGCCAGCTGCTGAACGAAAGGGAAAGGTGCCACTCCCAGCTGCTGAACGGAAGGGTAAGATGCCACCCACAGCTGCTGAAAGGAAGGGCAATGGTCCTGCACCAGCAGGCAGAAAGGACAAGAGGCCTGGTGCTGGGACTCTGTCGGAGCCCACACCACCAACCAAGGTGGTGCAGCCGCCGAGGCTGCAGGGGATGGGCTGGAGCCTTCCCCCACCACCACCACCAGCTCCACTAGCAGCACCACCACCAGAACCACCAGCAGCAGCCCCAGTGGGCAGCCATCTGAGGCTGCAGGGGATGGGCTGGAGCTCCCCCACCACAGCCAGCACTGCGACCTGCACCACCACCAGCAGCAGCTCCAGTGCGTAGCCGTCTGAGGCTGCAGGGGATGGGCTGGAGCCTCTCCCCACCACTGCCAGCTCCACCGCAAGCAGCACTACTGCCACCTCTGTGCAGCCATCTCTGCTGGTGGACAGTGTGTAGTCCTGCGTCCATGGGCTGTTGTGCGGCCTGGCCCCTGCAAATCCTGTGGGTATGACACCCAGCTGATAGACTGTGACCTTGCACTCCCCAAGATCTGCATCACAGGGCACGATGCCCCCTCCAGAACCAGTGGAGAAGCCTTCCACTCACCCCATTCTCCCCAGGATGAAGATTACAGGGCATGTTGCCCCCTCTAGAGGCAGTGGTCAAGTCACCCACTTGAGAGACTGTGGCCTTGCACTCCCCAGGACCAAGCACAGGGCATGTTGCCCCCTCCAGGACCAGTAGCGTTGTACCATCATCCGGCTGAGGTGCCCCCCGTTCCCCGTCTCCCTGAGGTGCCTGGCTATTTTTGATCTGATGCCCCTGCAGTGTTCTCTTCATGTTGTTGCAGCAGTGAGGTGTGACTTTGTGATGTGGCCCTGTGGCCCACAGACATTGAAGACTGGGCAGTGTCCCTTGATTTGTAAATATGTATATACGTTTTGATTTGGATGCATGTCTTGCTACTACTGAATCTTATTACACTCTTTTTAATCTCTAGTAGTCGTCCTTGCATTATTCCAGTGGGGTACAAGGTATATATGTTATGTTACTGCATCTGCTTATGTGTATGGTGTTGAAGGTGGGGGTGTTGCGTGGAGGTGTGTCACTCTCTTTTTCCTCCCCCCCTCCCCCCTCCCCTGTGTGCTAGGCGGCAGTACTCACCGTGGTCGTCTTCGCCGTCGTTGGTGATCGTAGTGGAGCAGGACGTAAAACACCATTGGGAAGACATGCAACTCACGCTCCATGGTGGCATGGTTGCTCCCTGAGTCACCAGAGGTGAGTCGTTTCCCTTCTGTGCAGTGTTTCTGCCAGGTTTTTGATGTCGTTGGTACCACCCCGGAAAAGGTGGCGGATTGGTGTGTCATTATACAGTGGGCGGAACATTGTCTTCCGCCTTGCTGTTGGCGGTTACCGCCGGGGTGCCTGTTGATTCCGCCCTGGCGGTCAGTATGTTAATGCGTCTGTCTGTATGAGCTGTTTCCGCCGTGGTCATAATTCCGCATGTATTAATGCCGGCCTGTTAGCGGTATTAACGCCACTTTATCACCGACTGCCAGGGTTGTAATGAGGGCCTTTGTGATTGCTGATACCACTTTTACAATTGTGTCAACACATGAATAACTTTCCAAATTGTCTTTTAGATAATTGTTTTTGATTTTTCTAATTGACTAATATTTTTCACACATTTTTTAAAGTAATTGTTAGGGCCCTGGCTAAGTCCCTACAACTTTAGAAAAAGTTTAAGGTGGTCATTATGACCCTGGCGGTCAAAGACCGCCAGGGCCAAAACAACAGGAGCACCGCCAACAGGCTGGCGGTGCCTCCCGGCGTATTTTGACCGCTGCGGTAGCACCGCGGTCGCACCGCCGGGGCCGGCGGTTTCCCGCCGTTTTAGCCCCGGTGGTGATAATCCGCCAGGGCATCGCTGCAAGCAGCGCTGCCCTGGGGATTATGACTTCCCTACCGCCAGCCTGTTTCTGGCGGTTTGAACCGCCAGGAAGAGGCTGGCAGTAAGGGGAGTCCTGGGGCCCCTGGACTCCCCTGCCACTGGCATGGGCAGTGCAGGGGCCCCCTAACAGGGCCCTGTGCAGCTTTTCACTGTCTGCATAGTAGACAGTGAAAAGTGCGACGGGTGCAACTGCACCCGTCGCACGGCCGCAACACCGCCGGTTCCATTAGGAGCCGGCTCCTATGTTGCGGCCGCATCCCCGTTGGGCCGGCGGGCGTAAATTAGGTTTGCGCCCGCCGGCCCAGCGGGGATGTTGTAATGGGTACCGCGGGAGTGCGGCCGCACGGCGGTTACAGCTTGGCGGGCGGCGTTAGCCGCCCGCCAATGTTGTAATGACCCCCTAAGTCTTTGCTTTAGTTGGTTATCCAAAAAGGGGAGTTCTAAATTCCAAAAAGGTCCCAACTTTAGTAAGATAAAAATGCCTGATTCAGAGTCCAGAAACCAGGAGCTCAACCTGGAACCTTATGAGGCATATAGCTATGACCAATTAAGGAAACTCTGCAGACTTTACAAAATTCAAACTGGAAAAAGCCCCAAAACAGAGAAACTTAGGTTTCTGGTGGCCCAGTATGAAAAAGATCATCCCCCAGCTGATGATGATGACTCTGAGGTGGATGAAGATCCTGTGGCAAATGGAGATGAGGGTAGCTCCTCTTCTCACACAAGCTCTATAGCACCCACAGACCTGGAAATTGCCAGGGTGGCCAAAAAAATGGCTTTAGAAAGTCCGCTTTTAGAGATAGAACAAAAGAGAAAAGAGTTGGGCTTGGCACCCATCTCCGGTGGGATCATACAAGTGTTGAAAGAAAAGGCTTTCAACATTAAACTCCGAAAAGGAGTTGTCCCTCCCTTCACTGAAGGGGATAATATAATGAAATGGTTTTCTGCCTTTGAAAGAGCCTGTATTGGGTGGGAAATTGAAAAGAAACACTGGGGCACACTGATGTGGGAGTTATTCTCCGGAAAGTGCAGGGATAGACCCTGACACTGAATGAGGCAGATTCTAAATCCTATGACCTCATGAAGGGTACCCTAATTGATGCCTTTGGATTTAGAACTGAAGAGTACAGGATAAAGTTCAGGGAGGCTCGAAAATCCCAGAGTCAAACCTGGGTTGATTTTGTGGACTATTCAGTAAAAATGCTGGGTGGTTGGTTAGCTGGGAACAAGGCACAAGATTATGATGGGCTATACAATTTATTTATGAAAGTAAGCATCTGTTGAGTAATTGTTCCAATGATAGATTACATCAACATCTGATAGACCTGGGTCCACTTTCCCCTCAAGAGCTGGGGAGGAAGGCAGACCACTGGGTCAAAACAAGGGTTACCAAAACTACCACTGGAGTGAGAGACCAGAAGTAAGAGGCCAAAAATCCCACCCAAAGGAAAGATGAGAGCCAGGGTAAAAACAACAAAGAGTCTTCTCAAGGCCCCCATAAATCTTCAAAGGAGGGTGGGCCCAGAGACTACTCACAGACAAGGGGAGGGCACAAAGGGAAACACTTTGACCCCAACAAGGCTTGGTGCTCAGACTGTAAGACAAAAGGGCACTGAACTGGAGGCTCTGGCTGTAAAAACAAAAAGAATGCCTCTAGTCAACCTGCAGTAAATGCAGTTGCCAATATCCAGATGGGGTTAGAGGTGTGGCCTGACCATGTCAGTGTCCCCACAGAGGCAGCCTTAGTCACTGAGTGTGGGGTAGAATTATCCTGTGCTGCTTGGCCAAGTAATATGTCCAAATACAGGCAGCACCCTGTGATTATTGGAGAGAAAATAGAAGCTTTGAGGGATACAGGGGCTAGCATAACTATGGTGTCTCAGCACCTGGTCCCCAAAAGTCAGTTCCTAGTAGGGAGGTCATATCCTGTCACCAATGCTGACAATGAGACCAAGTCCCACCCCATGGCTACGGTAAACTTTGAATGGGGAGGAGTAGCAGGGCAGAAAGAAGTGGCTGTGTCCTCATCCATCCCTGTAGATTGCCTACTTGGTAATGATCTGGAGCAATCCCCTAGGCTGGGGTAGAGCTAAAGACCCATGCAGCAATGCTTGGAATCCCTGAGTGGGCTTGTGTCAAGACTAGGGCACAGAGCAAACTTCAGAGAGAAAAAGGAAAGCTGGATCCTGAAATAGTGGACCAGCCTCCCAAGAGAAAAGGCAAGAAGACTGGGGGACCAGCTTCACAACAAATCCCAAGACATGACCCTCCTCCTCAGAAGGAGAAAGAGTCACCCACCTTAGAGGGAACTGAGCCTGAGGAGCTTGGGCCTTACCACCCAGAGCTCTTGGGCCCAGGGGGACCCTCTAGGGAAGATCTGTGCCAGGGATAAAGAGAGTGCCCCACTCTTGAAGGTCTGAGACAGCAAGCTGCTCAGGAGGAGGAGCTAGGAAATGTCAGTGGTACCCACAGGGTGTACTGGGAGGAGGGGCTCCTGTACACTGAGGCCAGAGACGTCAAGCCTGGCGCAACTAGGAGGGTGGTAGTGCCCCAGAAGTTCAGAGACTTCCTTATCACTTTAGCCCATGACATCCCCCTAGGAGGGCATCTGGGTCAGAATAAAACATGGAGTAGGTTGGTTAACCACGTCTACTGGCCAGGGATGGCCCAGAAAGTGAAGGACTTTTGCCAGTCATGTCCCTCCTGCCAAGCCAGTGGCAAAGCAGGTGGGCACTTAAAGGTCCCTTTAATTCCACTGCCTGTGGTTGGGGTTCCCTTTGAGAGGGTGGGGGTTGACATTGTTGCCCCCCTTGACCCTTCAACTGCATCAGGACATAGATACATCCTAGTGGTAGTGGATCATGCCACTAGGTATCCTGAGGCTATTCCCCTTAGGGCCAAAGCCCTCCTGGGTATTTTTACCAGATTGGGGTTCCCTAAGGAGGTAGCTTCACGCAGGGGGTCAAACTTCATGTCTGCATACTTAAAACATATGTGGCAGGAATGTGAAGTGACTTATAAATTCACTACCCCATACCACCCACAGAGCAATGGTTTGGTAGAAAGGTTCACCCAGACCCTGATTGGAGGACTCCCTGAAAAACTCAGAAGGAGATGGGGTGTCCTACTTCCTTGCCTGCTGTTTGCCTACAGGGAAGTGCCACAAAAGGGAGTAGGTTTTTCACCCTTTGAACCTTTGTTTGGGCATCTTGTTAGGGGACCAATGAGTCTTGTAAGGGAAGGCTGGGAGAGACTTCACAAAGAGCCCAAACAGGACATTGTGGACTATGTGCTTGGCCTGCGTTCCAGAATGGCTGAGTACATGGAGAAAGCCAGCAAAAATCTTCAGGCCAGCCAAGAGCTTCAAAAGCTTTGGTATGACCAGAAAGCTGCTATGATGGAGTTCCAACCAGGGCAGAAAGTTTGGGTGTTAGAGCCTGTTGCTCCAAGGGCCCTCCAGGACAAATGGTCTGGGCCCTATCCTATTCTTGAAAGAAAATGGGAGGTCACTTATCTAGTGGACCTGGGCAGTTGCAAAAACCCCAAAAGGATCATTCATGTCAACCGTCTAAAACCCTATTTTGACAGAGCTGATGTGACTATGCTCATGGTCACAGATGAGGGACAGGAGGATGAGAGTGAACCTCTCACTGATCTCCTCTCCAGCAATCCACAAGATGGCTCATAGATGGAGTGATCTTATCAGACACCCTCTCAGGACAACAGCAGACTAATTGCAGGAAAGTGCTAAACCAGTATGCTGGACTTTTCTCTCTGACCTCTGGGAAGACCAACTGGTGTACCCATGATGTGGACACTGGTGACAGCCTGCCTGTCAAGAACAAAATTTACAGACAGTCTGACCATGTCAGAGAAAGCATAGAAGTTGAAGTCAAGAAAATGCTGGATTTGGGAGTCATTGAACCCTCAGAGAGCCCCTGGTCCAGCCCAGTAGTGCTAGTCCCCAAATCTCACTCCAAGGGTGACAAGAAAGAAATTAGGTTTTGTGTGGACTACAGGGCCTCAACTCTGTAACCAAAATGGATGAACACCCAATTCCAAGAGCTGATGAGCTCATAGACAGACTAGGGGCAGCCAAATACCTGAGTACTTTTGATTTAGCATCAGGGTACTGGCAGATTGTCCTGAACCCAGGAGCAAAAGAGAGGTCAGCATTCTCTACTCCTAGTGGGCATTATCAGTTCCCTGTTATGCCCTTTGGACTCACAAATACACCCGTCACCTTCCAGAGGTTGGTGAACCAAGTCCTTGCTAGGCTGGAAACTTATAGTGAAGCTTACTTAGATGATATAGCTGTCTATAGTTCCACTTGGCAGGATCACCTGATCCACCTGGGAAAGGTCCTTGAGGCCCTGCAGAAGGCAGGCCTCACTTTCAAGGCCAGTAAATGCCAGATAGGGCAGGGAAAAGTTGTGTACCTGGGCTACCTGGTTGGTGGAGGCCAAGTATAAACTCTACAACCCAAGATTCAGACTATTCTGGCTTGGGAAGCTCCTAAAACCCAGACTCAAGTCAGGGCATTCCTGGCTTGACTGGATATTATAGGAGGTTTGTGAAGGATTATGGCACCATAGTTGCCCCCTCACAGAGCTTACCTCCAAGAAGATGCCCAGAAAAATCAACTGCACAGTGAGTTGTCAAGAGGCCTTTGACACTCTGAAGAAAGCCATGTGCTCTGCTCCATCTACTCCCTAGGGAACAAAAATGGAGTGCTATAGAGAGGAAAGCCTTTGCTGTGGTTTGGGCCCTGAAGAAGTTGAGGCCATACTTGTTTGGCTCTCACTTCACTGTTCAGACTGACCACAGGCCTCTCAGGTGGCTCCAACAAATGAAAGGTGAAAATCCCAAACTGCTTAGGTGGTCCATCTGCCTACAGGGAATGGACTCTAAAGTTGAACACAGACCTGGGACTGCCCATGCCAATGCAGATGGCCTCTGCGGGTTCTCCCACTTAGAAGATGAAGACTCACTAGGGAAAGGGTAGTCTCATCCCCGTTCATTTGGGGTGTGAGGGGTAGTGTGAGAGGAGGCCTCTTTTTGCATGGTTAGACCCCACTTTTTGCCTGATGTTGATGTGTTCTAGAAGTTAGTAGTGCCCAGGGCCCCTGCTAAACAGGTTCCCTGGGCCAGATCTCTTTCCCTAAAACTGTTGTGATGCTTGGCACAATTGATTACACTCTTAAATACCCCTGTAAGTCCCTAGTAAATGGGTATCCCAGTACCCAGGGCAAGAGATAATAAGAGTAGGACCTTGGGGGCCACAGCACTGATTGTTGCTCCTCCAAGGGCCATGCACCCAGATGCACCCAACATTGCCATTGCAGGCTGAGTGTACTGGGGCAACCCGAAATGGATACATTTGACATGGCACACTCTCTGTGTGCCCTGTCCACCATACACTGCATATATTATGGGTAAGTCACCCCTCTAGCAGACCTTGTAGCCCAAAGGCAGGGTGTACCATACTATATGTGAGGGCATAGCTGCATGAGCAATATGACCCCACTGTGTCTTTGCTAAATCTAGGACATAGTAAGTGAACAGAGCAGCCATTTTAATGTATGTACTGGGCACTGGTCAAACACAAGTTCCCCAGCTACATAATGGCCACTCTGTACCCTGGGTTGTTTGGTATCAAACTACTCAGAATATTAAATCCAAACTGATACCAGTGTTGGATTTAACCTTAAAGGTACCTGGGGGCCACCCTAGAGGTGCCCCCTGCAAAAGCTAACCCTAACTGGCAGAGTTTCTGGCTGGTTCCATCCAGCTGCCACTCCAGACAGCCATTATACAAACCTGGGGGAGAGCCCAGGCTCTCTGGTTTGTAAGACAATGCCCTTCCTGGATGGAGGAGCTAACTCCCCCTCCCTCAGGAATGTGCAACACCCTGGCGGTGAGCTTCAAAGGACTACTGCCCCTGAAATTCGAGCCTCCAGGCCTTCTGCTAGCAGCAGAGGGCTTCCCCCTTTGCAAACCCCCACTTTTGGCGGGAGCAAAGGTGGGAAACCAGACAAAGGGTAGGAGGAGTGGCCTCACTGAGCATGGACCACCCCTAAAGGCTTGCATGCGAATTGGACCCTCTAATTCAGATTTCTCCATCTTGGAATGGAGAAAAACAGCCAATGAGGTTTAGGGAAGTGACCCTTCCCACAGGAAGTGGTAACTATAGGGTGTAGCCACCCAAGGGTAGATTAGATGCCCCATTGGACACTACCAGGTTCCCCCTAAAACACCCACTAAATTCAGTATTTAGTGGGTTCCCCTAGACCAAGATTTGAGATTTGAAAAGGACTCGAAGAAGATTTCAAGAAGACAAGAAAACCAGCACCACAGAAACCGCCAGGACGAGAACTGAGGACCTGCTGCATCAGAGTCCCGACAATCGCAACAGCGGAGGGGCTGAGCACTGGACTGACCCCAAGAAACCCAGGGAACCTCCAGGCTTCAAGGATCACCCCAGATCCCCCTCCAGAGTGAAGGCATCCCTTAAGAAAAGCAAGTAAACTGCAAAGGCACAAGAAACCAGTGAAGGACACTTCAATGAATCACCGATATCTCCGCGAACGGAAATCACAGCTAGACCCAACGACACACAAACGACAGTCCGGAAGTGCCCACCAACTGTACCGAGTTTAGGGGCGCTGCGACCCCTGGTGGCCGAGACAGAGTAATACCCTGGGTCCTGGTCAGCTGACATCGGATCAAGAGAAAACCAGCTCCCCCAGAGCTAACAAAGGATCAGGAGGAAGCTCCAGTCGAGGGACTTCAGGAACACCCCGGACCGCCAACCACAGTGCCCCCGTTGTCCTGCAAGCGACCCCCAAAGAGACTTACCTGCAGCTCCAGAGGACTTTGTTGCGCACAGCATCCAAGACCTCCAAAACACCCTGCACCTGGCCGCCCTGGGCCTTGCATCGCAGGTTCTGCTGTGTTCCCCGGGGTCCCCAACCCCTTGTGACCTCGACAGCCAAAGGTGATCCCCAGGCCCCACTCTGAATTTGCAAACCAGCCACTTTTCCAAGTGGCCCATCCAGTTAGCCCTGTGCCAAGAACTTTGCCAACATTTCTCCAGCTGAAACCGGGTGCTGCCCGAAGCTCTCCAGCTGGCACAAGGTGCCCACCGTCCTCTGCAACCATCCTGCAAAAGAAGAGACCGGTAACTCAACCGTACGATTTATAATGCATTTTTAAAAGTGACTGCCTATTGATTCCTATGGTGCGTAATTACGCGCAGAAAGACTAACTTTACTAAGTCTTTAAAAAGTCATAACAAGAAAAGTACTTAACCTATTATAAAGATTTTGGTCTTAAAAATGATATAAAAGTCTGAAGTATTTTTTATAAATTCTGGTCTCGAATTATTCATTCAGTGTGTGTGGTGCATAATTGGATTTGTGAGTACAGCAAATACTTAGCACATCTCCTGGATTAGCCTAACTGCTCGACCAGCTACCTTAAAAATTAGAGCATTAGGTGGTCTGATTTTTACCCCTGAAAACTAATATGTGGTTGTTTGGACCCTCTGCATAGTGTTCTTGGTTTTTGTACACTACATAAAGGGCCAGCCTCCAACACTAATACTCTAGCTGTTAAGGACTGCTTTAGATCACGGTTCCGCCTTTCCATGACCGAATTTCCCTTGGGATGGTATGGTGAGGAATAATGGAATACAACATCCCCGGCGTCCCCGGTGTCCCTGAATGCCCTTGAGGCAAATCCAGGGCCCTGGTCAAAATGGAATGTTGCAACAGCATATGTACCGATAAAGATCAGCAAGTCTTTTATAACAGTTTGAGTGTCAGCCGACCGCTGAGGCCATACCCACAGGAATCTAGAACAAGAATCTACAGCGACTAAGATGTATTTGTATGCACCATCAGGTTGGAGTGGACCACAGTAGTCCAGGTACACACATTGTAGTGGCCTGCTGGACAGGGATGTCTGCGGTGGGCGTTTGATGTTTGAGCCCTTGATTTGCTGGCAAATGTCACAACAAAGGACGTACTGTTTTATCTGTTTGTATAGACCTGGCCACCAGAAACGTTTCTGTAAGAGTGTTACTGTGGCCAAAATACCAGCATGAGCAGAAGCGACACCCTCATGCAATGCTTTTATTATATCTAATCTCTGGTCCTGATTGGAGATCGCTCGATCTCCAACCCCAGGAAGTGTTGCATAGGTAACATTCTGTGCACTGATGTGGTAAGAGTATTTTGTAGGGTATGCTTTTGGAAGAAGCTTGCCTCCAGCCGAAGCTTTCAGGGCAGTCATAATTTCATTATCCAATCTCGTCTGTGAACGGGTGAATGCAGCCACAGAAGCCGTAGCTACTGCATATTTGGCTGCTTCATCAGCCAAAGTTTTGCCGATAATGTGTACTCCTACATGTTGGTGACCCAATGCATATACTACATGGACACAAGGTAGCTTATTCTTGAGATCAGCCACCCTCCCCCACAGAGTTCTGTGTTTCACGGTGTTCCCTTTGGAATCTCTAAACCCATTCAATCGCCAATGATTAAGACAATCATTGTAAGACTGAGCGCAGTAGTATGAGTCACAGACAATTAAAGTCAGCAATCCTGGCTCTGTGTGTTCTAGTGCTAAAATAAGGGCTTTGAGTTCAGCCAGCTGAGCTGTGCAGTCCCTTAAGGTCTGTGTGTAGGTATTGTGAGGGTGGAAGATTCCATCCTTCATCACTCTGCTCACAGCCGCGCAAGCAGCTGAGTATTGATGTTTCGTGCCTACAGCTAGTTGTGCTGAACCATCAGTGTAAATTACAGTATGGTATCTGTCAAGCGGCAAAATATCTAGAGGAGCGGGGTACTCCTGTTCGTATTTGGCAAATTCTTGTGTCTGAAGTTTTGGATCACAGATGTAGTCAACATCAGTGGCAGTCAGGGAGGTTGCCCACTGAATCCAGCGTGGATGTAATGCTTTAGCATTAGGAACGCTTGCTTTGGTAATGGCCTCTAAGGCTGGCACCGGGGTAACGCCAATGATGCGTTTCCCTTGGGCAAATGGCACCTCCTTAATGACAGCCATCTGAACTGCAGTTAGAATTTTTTCTGTGGGTGCAAAAAGTTGTTGTGCATTTGAGTATAAATGTGATTTATATGCTATGGGCAGTGTGTTACCTTCATTAAAGGTGACATAAGTGAACCCAATGGCACCAGCAATTATTCTGATGACAAAATGTGTTTTGTTGTCACAGGTGTGAAGGTGTTTCGCTTCCAGCATGTCCTCTTGCAATTCCCTAAGGATGTGTGTGTGTTTAACTGTCCAGTGTCTGCTAGAAAAATCAGGGCATATTAAGTCATAGAGTGGCTTGATACATTGTGCATAGTTAGGAATGTAAGTTCTGCCAAAATTAAAGAAACCAAGTAAAGACTGTATTTTCTTGAGAGTGTTAGGTGGGTGAAGTTGTGCACTTTTCTCTAGAAAGTGCGACTCTTCCCCTCGTTTGAAAGCTTGTATCACAGGAACAATATGCTGAGAAAGGCTATTTTAGTTTTTCTAAAATTAATTTTATAGCCAAGGGCTGCAAATCCTAAAACGATCCGATCCACCCTGGTCAGATAAATGTTGAGGTCGTCATCCGTGAGATAGATGTCATCCACATAGGACAACGCCTCAGAATCAATATCATGCAGTATTGATGTTACACAGGCTGAGAACAGCCCTGGGCTGTTCTTGTAGCCTTGGGGCAAACAGCAGAAGCGTTTTTGGGAGCCAAATGAGAATGCACTCGGGTCCCGACTTTTATGTGCTAAGTTCTGGCAGAAGAAACCGTTGGAAATATCCAATGTTGTTTTGTACTTTTTGCGCACTATGTTATTAATTAGTGCTGTACTATGTGAATTTTGTATAGCGTATGTACGTGTATGACTGTTTAAGTGTCTGTAATATAGGACAATTCTATATCAATGGTCTGTCTTGGCAACGGGAAATAAAGGGTTATTTATTGCAAAGACACAGGGCTCAATCACTCCCTGGTACTCAAGCTGAGTGAGGATCTCCCTCACTGGAGCTTTTGCTTCATGTTTAACTGGATATTGTGGCTGAGGCTGGGGTGTAGACCTGATAGGTATTGCATAACAGGGAGAGTCCTTGTCCGAACCTACATGATTGCTGTACAACGCAGGTGCCTGCGCCAAAGCCCAATCAACAGCATAAGCTTGTTTTACCACCTCCAGAACAAGATCAGAGAAAGAAGGCAAAATGACATCTTCCCCATGTGGGAGCTTACGGACGTGCTCGGGTGGCCAGTCCCTTTCGGCCAGCAGGATATCATACCAGTGTTGAGCTCTACGTCTCCCTCAATTTGGATATTTAAACCATAAACCCTGTCGGGTGGGAGAACGCGCCCGTCCGCAGTCACAGCCGCAATGAAATCGCTAGTTGCTGTCGCATCCAGACTCTTTTCAAACTCTGGCAAAATATTGTGACCTCTGCTGCGCTGTCTAACAGTGTCACTGCCCACGCCCTGTTCTTCAGCAATGTTCTCAAGTGTTCTGGCATTTTTAATTGAGAGTGCTGCCACCTTTTTCTTTTTAAACTGTGGCTTTTGTTGTGGGGACTTATCTTCTTTTTTGTCTGAAGACTGCGGTGAGCCTTTCTTCTGTTTCAGGTATTCAAGACTTTGACCAGGATGTCCCCCTCTCTTGCTATGTCTATCTGGTGCATCCTGAAAGGAACGAGAGGGACATGAATCAGTATATCTGTCAGGAGCTTTTATATTTTCCCTATTTCTGAGAGTATATGTCTTATCGGAGTTCTCCGGATGTGGAGAATCTGCTCTCTGATTTCGTCTATCTTTAAATTGTTTTTACTTATCCCAGCACTTTTTAGAACCCTCCTGTGCTTGTTTAGTACCTTCCTTAGTGGTGGTACTCTGTAATTCAAGCTTCTTCGGCTTGGCTCCCAAACTATCCAGTCCTATACTGGTATAGGTGTCGGAAATAATTTTCAGTAGCTCTTTCTCCTGGTCCAAATGTGGAATCTCTTGGAGGCACTGGCATATAGCCAGTGCTACCCCTTCCACTTTGATATTACTGAGTATTATTGAGGAGACTGCATCAAAGTTACTCATTAATTTTATCCTCAAATTTAGGGCTGATGCAGCCCCGTGCTCATTCTATATTTGTTTTAACACTTCCAGCAAATTGGCAAGTGTCGGGTGTAGGAGGCTGGCCTGGCTTCTAGTGGGTACTAAGGGGTACTTACACTTTGTACCAGGTCCAGTTATCCCTTATTAGTGTAGAAGAGGAGTCTAGCAGCTTAGGCTGATAGAAAAGGGTAGCTTAGCAGAGCAGCTTAGGCTGAACTAGGAGACATGCAAAGCTCCCACTATACCACTAGAGTCATATGCACAATATCATAAGAAAACACAATACACAGATATACTAAAAATAAAGATACTTTATTTTTATGACAATATGCCAAAAGTTTCTCAGTGAGTACCCTCAGTAAGAGGATAGCAAATATACACAAGATATATGTACACAATACCAAAATTATGCAGTAATAGCAATAGAAAACAGTGCAAGCAATGTATAGTCACAATAGATTGCAATGGGAGCACATAGGTATAGGGGCAACACAAACCATATACTCCAAAAGTGGAATGCGAATAACGTATGGACCCCAAACCTATGTGAGCTTGTAGTGGGTCGCTGGGACTGTAAGAAAACAGTGAGGGTTAGAAAAATAGCCCACTCCAAGACCCTGAAAAGTAGGTGTAAAGTGCACCTAAGTTCAACAGAGAGCACAGAAGTCGTGATAGGGGAATTCTGCAAGGAAGACCAACACCAGCAATGCAACAACGATGGATTTCCGGACGAGAGTACCTGTGGAACAAGGGGACCAAGTCCAAGAGTCACGATCAAGTCGGGAGTGGGCAGATGCCCAGGAAATGCCAGCTGTGGGTGCAAAGAAGCTGCCACTGGATGGTAGAAGCTGTGGATTCTGCAAGAACGAAGAGGACTAGGAACTTCCCCTTTGGAGGATGGATGTCCCACGTCGTGAAGAAGCTTGCAGAGGTGTTTCCGTGCAGAAAGACCGCAAACAAGCCTTGCTAGCTGCAAGGGTCGCAGTTAGGGTTTTTGGATGCTGCTGTGGCCCAGGAGGAAACAGGATGTTGCCAATTGTGGGAGGAGACAGAGGGGGCGCCCAGCAAGACAAGGAGCCCACTCAGAAGTAGGCAGCACCCGCAGAAGTGCCGGAACAGGCACTACGAAGACGAGTGAACTGGAGCTCACCCGAAGTCACAAAAGAAGGTCCCACGACGCCGGAGGACAACTCAGGAGGTTGTGCACTGCAGGTTAGAGTGTCGGGGACCCAGGCTTGGCTGTGCACAAAGGAAATCCTGGAAGAGTGCACAGGAGCCGGAGCAGCTGCAAATCACGCAGCACCCAGCAATGCAGTCTGGCGTGGGGAGGCAAGGACTTACCTCCACCAAACTTGGACTGAAGAGTCACTGGACTGTGGGAGTCACTTGGACAGAGTTGCTGAGTTCCAGGGACCACGCTCGTCGTCCCTTGGACTGAAGAGTCACTGGACTGTGGGAGTCACTTGGACAGAGTTGCTGAGTTCCAGGGACCACGCTCGTCGTGCTGAGAGGGGACCCAGAGGACCGGTGATGAAGTCTTTTGGTGCCTGCGGTTGCAGGGGGAAGATTCCGTCTACCCACTGGAGATTTCTTCGGAGCTTCTAGTGCAGAGAGGAGGCAGACTACCCCCACAGCATGCACCACCAGGAAAACAGTTGAGACGGCGGCAGGATCAGCGTTACAAGGTTGCAGTAGTCATCTTTGCTACTTTGTTGCGGTTTTGCAGGCTTCCAGCGCGGTCAGCAGTCGATTCCTTGGCAGAAGGTGAAGAGAAAGATGCAGAGGAACTCTGATGAGCTCTTGCATTCGTTATCCAAAGAATTCCCCAAAGCAGAGACCCTAAATAACCCGAAAAGGAGGTTTGGCTACCTAGGAAGGAGGATAGGCTAGCAACACAGGTAAGAGCCTATCAGAAGGAGTCCCTGACGTCACCTGCTGGCACTGGCCACGCAGAGCAGTCCAGTGTGCCAGCAGCACCTCTGTTTCCAAGATGGCAGAGGTCTGGAGCACACTGGAGGAGCTCTGGGCGGTGCAGGTCAGGGGAGTGGTCACTCCCCTTTCCTTTGTCCAGTTTCGCACCAGAGCAGGGCTGGGGGATCCCTAAACCGGTGTAGACTGGCTTATGCAGAGATGGGCAGCATCTGTGCCCATCAAAGCATTTCCAGAGTCTGGGGGAGGCTACTCCTCCCCAGCCTTCACACCTATTTCCAAAGGGAGAGGGTGTCACACCCTCTCTCAGAGGAAATCCTTTGTTCTGCCTTCCTGGGCCAGGGCTGCCTGGACCCCAGGGGGGCAGAAACCTGTCTGAGGCGTTGGCAGCAGCAGCAGCTGCAGTGCAAACCTTGAAAAGGCAGTTTGGCAGTACCCGGGTTCTGTGCTAGAGACCCGGGGGATCATGGAATTGTCTCCCCAATGCCAGAATGGCATTGGGGTGACAATTCCATGATCTTAGACATGTTACATGGCCATGTTCGGAGTTACCATTGTGACGCTATACATAGGTAGTGACCTATGTATAGTGCACGCGTGTAATGGTGTCCCCGCACTCACAAAGTCTGGGGAATTTGCCCTGAACGCTGTGGGGGCACCTTGGCTAGTGCCAGGGTGCCCACACACTAAGTAACTTAGTACCCAACCTTCACCAGGTGAAGGTTAGACATATAGGTAACTTATAAGTTACTTAAATGCAGTGGTAAATGGCTGTGAAATAACGTGGACGTTATTTTACTCAGGCTGCAGTGGCAGGCCTGTGTAAGAATTGTCAGAGCTCCCTATGGGTGGCAAAAGAAATGCTGCAGCCCATAGGGATCTCCTGGAACCCCAATACCCTGGGTACCTCAGTACCATATACTAGGGAATTATAAGGGTGTTCCAGCATGCTAATATGAATTGGTAAAATTGGTCACTAGCCTGTTAGTGACAATTTGTAAAGAGAGAGCATAACCACTGAGGTTCTGGTTAGCAGAGCCTCAGTGAGACAGTTAGGCATCACACAGGGAACACATACATATAGGTCACAAACTTATGAGCACTGGGGTCCTGGCTAGCAGGGTCCCAGTGACACATAACAAACATACTGAAAACATAGGGTTTTCACTATGAGCACTGGGCCCTGGCTAGCAGGATCCCAGTGAGACAGTGAAAATACCCTGACATATACTCATAAACAGGCCAAAAGTGGGGGTAACAAGGCTAGAAAGAGGCTACTTTCTCACACAACCCCCCCCCCCCCCCCAAATGAAGGACAATAAGGCTAACCTTGGCCAGTTGAGACTTTATTGTCTAAGTGGTGATAAGTAGAGAGTAGCTCTGCAATAGACTGGTTACTCCCTTTATCATCCACTATATGGTTACTTCCCTGTGGGGATGTAAACCACCCTGTTTGAAGTTTTTTTTAGCTAAACAACAATGTGAAGATATATTTTCAGAGTTTCTATCAGTAAGTTTTAGTTTAGACCAGTGGGAATTGTCCACTGGACCTATTTCTAGTGATGAGAATACCAGACAGGGATGCTGTCTCAGTAAAGCCATAGCTGGGCAAAAACTTTGTCCATATGGCTGGAAGAGAGAACAGGGATGCTGTTTCTCTTGAGTTGGAGCAGGGCAGGGATGCTGTCTTCTGAGCTCCACACTAGGGCAGGGCTGCTGTCCTAAGTGTTGTGAGGCAGTGCAGGGTTTCTGCACTAAAGTTTCTCTGGGAGGGTTGGAGGGATGCTCCATGTTAACTAAAATGGTGCTCTTTTTCTCACCAATGTTAGTTATCCCACAGAGAGGTACTTTCACCTCAGGGAGTACAGCTTTGCCAGCTGATGATTCCCTTGCAACAGGTGCCACCCCAGGAGAGGTTTCTCCCACCACAGGAATGGTATCCTGAATGGCAGGGTGGTTAGGGGATACTGTGATACCCTTTCTACCTGTTGATGGAGAGGGATCCTGAGTTTTCAGGCCTTCTCTCCTTTGATTTTTCATTTCAGAAGAAATGAGAGGGAACAATTCCTCTGGGATGCCCAGCATGGCTGCATGGGCATAAAACTCTACCTCAGCCCGACCTGAGGTCTCTAGGTCATTACCTAAGAGACAATCTACAGGTAAGTTAGGTGACACTACCACCTGCTTAGGGCCAGTAACTCCACCCCAACTAAACTGAATTATAGCTAAGGGAAGAAACTTAGTGGAGTTATGGACATCAATAATCTTATACTGTTGTCCAATGATGTGTTGTTCTGGAGGCACTAGGTTTTCAGTCACCAAAGTGATACTGGCACCTGTGTCCCTATAGGCCAAGGCCTCAACACCATTTATTGAAACTGTCTGCCTGTACTTATCCATTGTAAGGGGACAAGCAGCCAGTGTGGCAAGGCCAATGCCACTAGGTGTGACAGAAACTGTCTTGGGACTGACTACCCCAGTTTCTATGATGGACCCATAAGTGAACCCAACCACACCCTTAGTTTGACTGTTGCTAGCAGTCCCGCCACTAGTACCACTACTGCTAGGGGCACTAGAGCTTGCTGTATTAGTGGTGGTAGGCTCAGGGGGTTTACCTGGACAGGACTTATCCCCTGGCCTATGGCCTTTGTTTTTACACACAAAGCACCAAGGCTTTTTAATGTGTGCAGGTTGTGAAGAAGAGGAAGAATTTGTTTTATCCCCACCCCCTGAAGAGTGTTTAGGATTTGAAGAAGAATCTTTGGTTTTACCCTTATCCCCATGCTTATCCTGAGATTTCTCACCATCTTTCTTCTTGCCATCCTTGTCACCACCTGTATGAGCTTTTCTGTTCACTCTTGTTCTGACCCATTTGTCTGCCTTCTTTCCCAATTCTTGGGGAGAGGTCAGATCCGAGTCCACTAGATACTGGTGCAACAAATCAGACACACAATTATTAAGAATATGCTCTTTCAGGATTAAGTTATACAGGCTTTCATAGTCAGAAACTTTACTGCCATGTAACCACCCCTCCAAGGCCTTCACTGAATGGTCAACAAAGTCTACCCAGTCTTGTGAAGACTCCTTTTTGGTTTCTCTGAACTTGATCCTGTACTGTTCAGTGGTTAAGCCATAACCATCTAGGAGTGCATTCGTAAGAACTGTAAAATTATTGGCATCACTTTCCTTCACAGTAAGGAGCCTATCCCTACCCTTTCCACTGAAAGATAGCCATAGGATAGCATCCCACTGCCTTTGAGGGACCCCCTGTACAACACAGGCCCTCTCAAGTGCAGCAAACCACTTGTAAATGTCATCCCCCTCCTTGTAAGGGGGAACTATCTTGTGCAGATTCCTAGAATCATGCTCTTTTACAGGATTACTATCTGTAATACTGCTGCTGCCACCATGGGGTCCAAACCCCAACCTCTGCCTTTCTTTTTCTAAGTCAAATGCTTCCCTGTCTAGATCCAGCTGTTGCTTTTTAAGCTTTAGCCTGGACTCTTCCACTCTCAATCTATTGAGTTCCCTTTCTAACACTCTGTCATCAGGGTGGGTGGATTGGGCATGCCTAGACACAGAAGAATGGTGTGAATGGACAGAGGGAGACCTGTCCCTAACAGATGACACTCTAACAACTTGGCCTAAAGGAGTAACCTCCCTACTGTGATGAGAACTCACATAAGTACCAGCCCTGCTAGGTGGCCTGCTAAGGGGCAGGTTGGGAAGGTCCCCATCTAACACTTTTACTGGGGCTACCCCAGAATCAGAGTGTGAACCATTAGCTAATTTGTCACCTGATGTGCCAGCTATGGCCTTATCATGTTCAATGAGCATATTAACCAACAATTCTCTAGAGGGATTCTTCCCTACCCCTACACCTGTATCAATGCAGAGACTCCTTGCACCTTTCCAGCTAAGGAGGTCATAAGCAGAGCTGGTCAGATCCAGAGTTTGATCTGTACCAGACATGATAGAAAAAGGTTTAAGGGACAGAAAAAGAAAGAAAAAGTTTCAGAACTTTTTAAGGAACAGGAAAAAAAACTTTTTCAACTTTTAAGAAACTTTTTGAAAGTTTAGAGGTACTTTTCAGCACTTAGCAAATAGAGTAAGAGAAGAAAAGCAAAACTTTTTGGTTAGGTGTACATACACTGAACTTGTTTTGTATATTTTTCTCTTATGAAAAGTACAATATGACAAAGTGGTAAGTAGTTGCAAGTACTTATCCCACCGCTGCACGACCAATGTAGGAGGCTGGCCTGGCTTGTAGTGGGTACCAAGGGGTACTTACAATTTGTACCAGGTCCAGTTATCCCTTATTAGTGTAGAAGAGGTGTCTAGCAGCTTAGGCTGATAGAAAAGGGTAGCTTAGCAGAGCAGCTTAGGCTGAACTAGGAGACATGCAAAGCTCCCACTATACCACTAGAGTCATATGCACAATATCATAAGAAAACACAATACACAGATATACTAAAAATAAAGGTACTTTATTTTTATGACAATATGCCAAAAGTATCTCAGTGAGTACCCTCAGTAAGAGGATAGCAAATATACACACGATATATGTACACAATACCAAAATTATGCAGTAATAGCAATAGAAAACAGTGCAAGCAATGTATAGTCACAATAGATTGCAATGGGATTGCAATGGGAGCACATAGGTATAGGGGCAACACAAACCATATACTCCAAAAGTGGAATGCGAATAACGTATGGACCCCAAACCTATGTGAGCTTATAGAGGGTCGCTGGGACTGTAAGAAAACAGTGAGGGTTAGAAAAATAGCCCACCACAAGACCCTGAAAAGTAGGTGTAAAGTGCACCTAAGTTCCCCAGAGAGCACAGAAGTCGTGATAGGGGAATTCTGCAAGGAAGACCAACACCAGCAATGCAACAACGATGGATTTCCGGACGAGAGTACCTGTGGAACAAGGGGACCAAGTCCAATAGTCACGATCAAGTCGGGAGTGGGAAGATGCCCAGGAAATGCCAGCTGTGGGTGCAAAGAAGCTGCCACCGGATGGTAGAAGCTGTGAGTTCTGCAACAACGAAGAGGACTAGGAACTTCCCCTTTGGAGGATGGATGTCCCACGTCGTGAAGAAGCTTGCAGAGGTGTTTCCGTGCAGAAAGACCGCAAACAAGCCTTGCTAGCTGCAAGGGTCGCGGTTAGGGTTTTTGGATGCTGCTGTGGCCCAGGAGGAGGATGTCGCCAATTGTGGGAGGAGACAGAGGGGGCGCCCAGCAAGACAAGGAGCCCAATCAGAAGCAGGTAGCACCCGCAGAAGTGCCGGAACAGGCACTACAAAGAAGAGTGAACCGGAGCTCACCCGAAGTCACAAAAGAAGGTCCCACGACGCCGGAGGACAACTCAGGAGGTTGTGCACTGCAGGTTAGAGTGTCGGGGACCCAGGCTTGGCTGTGCACAAATGAAATCCTGGAAGAGTGCACAGGAGCCGGAGCAGCTGCAAATCACGCGGTACCCAGCAATGCAGTCTGGCGTGGGGAGGCAAGGACTTACCTCCACCAAACTTGGACTGAAGAGTCACTGGACTGTGGGAGTCACTTGGACAGAGTTGCTGAGTTCCAGGGACCACGCTCGTCGTGCTGAGAGGGGACCCAGAGGACCGGTGATGCAGTCTTTTGGTGCCTGCGGTTGCAGGGGGAAGATTCCGTCTACCCACGGGAGATTTCTTCGGAGCTTCTAGTGCAGAGAGGAGGCAGACTACCCCCACAGCATGCACCACCAGGAAAACAGTCGAGAAGGCGGCAGGATCAGCGTTACAAGGTTGCAGTAGTCGTCTTTGCTACTTTGTTGCGGTTTTGCAGGCTTCCAGCGCGGTCAGCAGTCGATTCCTTGGCAGAAGGTGAAGAGAGAAGCAGAGGAACTCTGATGAGCTCTTGCATTCGTTATCTAAAGAATTCCCCAAAGCAGAGACCCTAAATAGCCCGAAAAGGAGGTTTGGCTACCTAGGAAGGAGGATAGGCTAGCAACACAGGTAAGAGCCTATCAGAAGGTGTCTCTGACGTCACCTGCTGGCACTGGCCCCTCAGATCAGTCCAGTGTGCCAGCAGCACCTCTGTTTCCAAGATGGCAGAGGTCTGGAGCACACTGGAGGAGCTCTGGGCACCTCCCCTGGGAGGTGCAGGTCAGGGGAGTGGTCACTCCCCTTTCCTTTGTCCAGTTTCGCGCCAGAGCAGGGCTGGGGGATCCCTAAACCGGTGTAGACTGGCTTATGCAGAGATGGGCAGCATCTGTGCCCATCAAAGCATTTCCAGAGTCTGGGGGAGGCTACTCCTCCCCAGCCTTCACACCTATTTCCAAAGGGAGAGGGTGTCACACCCTCTCTCAGAGGAAATCCTTTGTTCTGCATTCCTGGGCCAGGGCTGCCTGGACCCCAGGGGGGCAGAAACCTGTCTGAGGGGTTGGCAGCAGCAGCAGTGCAAACCCTGAAAAGGCAGTTTGGCAGTACCCGGGTTCTGTGCTAGAGACCCGGGGGATCATGGAATTGTCTCCCCAATGCCAGAATGACATTGGGGTGACAATTCCATGATCTTAGACATGTTACATGGCCATGTTCGGAGTTACCATTGTGACGCTATACATAGGTAGTGACCTATGTATAGTGCACGCGTGTAATGGTGTCCCCGCACTCACAAAGTCTGGGGAATTTGCCCTGAACGATGTGGGGGCACCTTGGCTAGTGCCAGGGTGCCCACACACTAAGTAACTTAGGGCCAGATGTACGAAAGGATTTTACCCATTCTGTGTCTATGGGAAAAAGCTTTCGTACATATGGCCCTTAGCACCCAACCTTCACCAGGTGAAGGTTAGACATATAGGTGACTTATAAGTTACTTAAGTGCAGTGGTAAATGGCTGTGAAATAACGTGGACGTTATTTCACTCAGGCTGCAGTGGCAGGCCTGTGTAAGAATTGTCAGAGCTCCCTATGGGTGGCAAAAGAAATGCTGCAGCCCATAGGGATCTCCTGGAACCCCAATACCCTGGGTACCTCAGTACCATATACTAGGGAATTATAAGGGTGTTCCAGCATGCTAATATGAATTGGTAAAATTGGTCACTAGCCTGTTAGTGACAATTTGTAAAGAGAGAGCATAACCACTGAGGTTCTGGTTAGCAGAGCCTCAGTGAGACAGTTAGGCATCACACAGGGAACACATACATATAGGTCACAAACTTATGAGCACTGGGGTCCTGGCTAGCAGGGTCCCAGTGACACATAACAAACATACTGAAAACATAGGGTTTTCACTATGAGCACTGGGCCCTGGCTAGCAGGATCCCAGTGAGACAGTGAAAATACCCTGAAATATACTCACAAACAGGCCAAAAGTGGGGGTAACAAGGCTAGAAAGAGGCTACTTTCTCACATCGGGGTACCATGTGGGATAGTATAAATTGCAGTGAAGACTCTACCCCATGTGGAGCAGTAATCCACCGAGGGAACCATCCCAAAGGGCAAGCATATTGTGAGAATTCTATGTTTCTCCTGTGGCCCCGTATGGGGAAACACAGCTTCCAGCTGATCTGTTCTCTGGGCTACTCAGAACGGTATTTTCTCTCATTCTATGCGTACCTTACCCATGATAGTATGTACTGTTTGTGGATTAATCCCAGTAGCCAACTGATATCCAGCAGGTGCTGATGGTGCTGGACGCGCTGGTGTAGTATTTAAAGTTTTCATTAAGAACTGACCAAGTCTTACCAGTTCACGGTATAAGTTTTGCTGGTCTGCTGCCTGTATATTTTGTATACCTGGGTGAGGTGTGTATGTGGCAAACATAGGCCACCTTGGTCCATCATTACCTATGGGACCTAATCTCACACGTTTTATTACATGTGGTAGGGCGCCATTAAACCAGTTCTGATGTTCTTGATAAGTAATCGGAATCTCAAGTTACTGGTATGCTTGGTACCGTTGAGATATGTTTGCAATTATGTAAGTATGAAATGTGAATGATCTTTGGTCCTCCTCAGGAAAGGTGACCCAAGAACAGAATGTTTCTGTTTGGTACGCTTCACTAGCTTCTATTATGAATGTGACATCCCCGCCCTCATCTGTTAAGCCATGCGCTACTAGGTGTAGTGTTAATGCTTGTCTAACATTCTCAGGAAGGTCTTTGGCGTTAGCCATATTGTGAAATGGGTAAAGAGATAGAACACCAAACGAGGAGTAAAGTCCTTTTAAGAGTTCGAGCTCGAACAACCACCAGCCTAATTAGGTGCTTCCTGTTCAGCTGAGGAGCATCTCCCCAAGACCACGGACGTCTCCATATAATGGTACTTAGGGTACCTGCTGTATGTGAGACAGTGATAGTCAGGGTATACGTAAATTAGTGCCTAAACATCATCGTTGGTGGCGCCATGTCGTAGTTTGACTCTTACTCTAGGCAAGACTGCTGGTTTAACAATGACAGTACTTATGTTTGTAGGTGACTATGCCAATCCTACAACAAATCGCAACTGTTGTCCCAACCCTCCCGGCTCACAAGCATCACCTCACCAAAAACCCAAACAGTAAAAGGTGATTTGTGGCAGCCTTTACGCATGGACTCAAGAGTGTGACATCTCGGATAGTGTCTTTGTTTGGTAGTGGTGTCGTTGGCGGCATCGCAGTGGTTTTTCCTCTTGAACAGCACAAAATACATAGTTCCCACAGCTGCAGGTCGAGGAAACTGAAGTCTTTGGTGTCCCTGAGACTTCCAACAGGAGGCAAGCTCTCCTCCAAGCCCTCAGAGAACTCTCTCAAGCAGGATACACAGCAAAGTTCACCCTTTGCACTCTTTTAAGGCAGAAGCAGCAACTGTAGGCCAGTCCGGCAAAGCAGCACGGCAAAGGGACAGTACTCCTCCTCCAGCTCTTCAGCTCTTCTCCTTGGCAGAGGGTCCTCTTGATTCCAGAAAGATTCTAAAAGTCTGGGGTTTGGGGTCCAATACTTATACCCCGTTCTGCCTTTGAAGTTGGCAAACTTCAAAGCAAAGTCACAAGTGTTTGCAAGATCCTTCCTTGTCCAGGCCAGGCCCCAGACACACACCAGGGGGTTGGAGACTGCATTGTGTGAGGGCAGGCACAGTCCTTTCAGGTGTAAGTGACCACTCCTCCATCCCCTCTAGCTCAGATGGCTCATCAGGATATGCAGGCTACACCCCAGCTCCCTTTGTGTCACTGTCTAGAGAGAGGTGCAAACAGCCCAACTGTCAAACTGACCCAGACATGGAATCCATAAACAGGCAGAGTCACATAACGGTTTAAGCAAGAAAATGCCTAGTTTCTAAAAGTGGCATTTTCAAACTCACAATCTAAAAACCAACTTCACTAAAATATGTATTTCTAATTTGTGAGTTCAGAGACCTCAAACTTGATATTTCTATCTGCTCTCAAAGGGAATCTGCACTTTAAAGTTATTTAAAGGCAGCCCCTGTGTTAACGTATGAGAGAGCTAAGCCTTGCAACCGTGAAACCCAAATTTGGCAGTATTTCACTGTTAGAACATGTAAAACACACCAGTACATGTCCTACCTTTTAACTACTCTGAACCCTGCCCATGGGCCTACCTAGGGGCTACCTTAGGGGTGCCTTACATGTACCAAAAGGGAAGGTTTGGGCCTGGCACGTGAGTACACTTGCCAGGTCGAATTGCCAGTTTAAAACTGCACACACAGACAC
Organism: Pleurodeles waltl; assembly: GCF_031143425.1. NCBI lineage: Eukaryota > Metazoa > Chordata > Amphibia > Caudata > Salamandridae > Pleurodeles > Pleurodeles waltl. The sequence goes on from NC_090442.1 coordinate 656,175,967, forward strand.
TGCAGTGGCAGGTCGGAGACATGTTCACAGGGCACTCGTGGTGGCAAAACCAGTTCTGAATGCCCACTAGTAGCATTTGATTTACATGTCCTGGGCACCTCTAGTGCACTTTACTAGGGACTTACCAGTAAATCAAATATGCGAATCATGGATAAACCAATCAACAGTACAGTTTATATAGGAAACACGTGCACTTTATCACTGATTAGCAGTGGGAAAGTTTGCAGAGACAGTAAACCACCAAAAACAGACCTGAAAAAACACGAGGAAGAAAGCAAAAGGTTTGGGTAGAACCCTGCAAAAAGAGACATTTCGAGCATAATTCATGAATTCTGTAACCTCCAGTAATGCCGATTCAGTAATGAAACATAACAGAAAACCAGATTGAGAGTTATGCAGCAGGTTATTGGATTCCACAAAATAAGTTAGCTGTCTATTTACCAGTTTTATCCATTATTTTTTCAACCACTGGTAGGAGAGAAATTGGTCTAAAATTATTCAGTAAAGCCGGATCCGCATTAGGTGTCTTCAATAAATGAAAAAGAAATCAACCTTTAAGACACTCTACTCCAAACCCATTTTCAAGGCAGCATCTTTGGTGGTAGGTAGGTTTGAACATGCATAATCCTCACCTTTAGCCCTGACATAGAATGTAAGATTTACTACCAATAGGTGTACAAATTTAAACTTATCTGTATAACAGCTTTAACATGATAAAAGTAAAATAACATGCAGTTGAGATAAAAAAAAACATTTTTTTGAGAGAAATGTGACATGCTAACATTATCTAATGTAGGCCTCAATTTCAAAATGGTCGATGCTGTCTGCAACTATTTTTTCAACATGTAATTCTTTTTGTCCCTGTCCCACCCTGCTCATCAAACTATTCAGGCAGAAAAATCTTTGTAAACACCCCTTTGAGATGTAAAGCCACTTTCCCAGTTACAGACAGATTTTTCTTTTCTTTAGAGTTCTGTAGCACTCTGGTTCTCTGAGAGTGAATATTTCCAAGGCCTCATTGATTGGACCACAGTGAATTCTCATGAGAACTTGTCCTTGTATATTATGTAACGATATTTGTGTTAACAATGTAGGTACCTGAAGGGCACCAGGAATGGAACTGCAATATGTGAATCTGTGGGATCACCCTAAAAAATGTTTACTGCAGAAAATGTATCATCCTTTCTTTAACCTGATTGCTTCAAACTGTGTGCTTCCTGCATGATTGCATTCATGCATGGTTTTCGTTGCATTTTGCATTATAAACGAAGCCCATTCTATTATATAAGAAGCCCATTTCTAAGGGTTGAGGGCTCACTCTCACCGAATTTTTTGAACGTGACACTATGTTGGTCTGACTTTTGATTTATAACTTATTTTTAAAAACCCCAACTATATTTTGTTCTGCCACGTTGTTACTTGCATTTTACTCTGAGCTTTGTGTTTTTTTAAATGTAAATGACTTATTGACTGACTCTCAAACATTTATTTTGTTTCCTTTAATGCATTGAATCTTTTAATAGCCTTTGTGGGTTCATTACAATATTTGTTAGACTTCATTGTAAAGCTTAATGAGCTCTGCATTTAATTTTGAAATGTTATTGAATATCAGATTTAATTGATGACCAAACCCAGTTAGGAGCCACAGAATCCTTAGGGGATTAACACCGCTCCTGGTTCATCAGCAGTGCTTTCATTTGACATAAACAGAAATAGTGCAATTGCTTTTCACAAGGTAAGTTTAAATTCTATTAAGGGCACACATGCGAGGATTATCTCACCCTTGAAATTTAGTTAGAAGATTCTTCCCTTCCTGAGGGTACGGCAGTGACGGTAAACAGGTCTATTATGATTTACTGATTATTTGTGCTGTAGATAAAAGTTTATTAGTGAATGCACTGTACTAACTGAAATAGACAATCTGCCTAAGATAAAAGTTACTCTTATTTTTTTTGAGCTATGATGGTATAGTAATAGTGTTTCAGCAATGTGCTTTTTCATACAACTTTTTTTCTGAAAGAACTGGATAATAGTTTCTTATTGCCTTATTGGGTTCTCATCAGAAGAATTGATCGTGAGGAAAAGGGAGGATAGAAATTCCTCGCAAGGAAGTACAGGCTAGGGAGTGTTCACAGGACTATATTGTGGGCTGGTTACTGCTATTGGGGTACTATTCCGCTACTCTGTTTCAATTCATTCCTCTTTTCACTGGTGTGTGTTAAATGTAGTGTTTATCCTGTTTATTACTGAAGAGAAATCCCTTTGGCTATGACTGCTGGAGACATAAACTGAAGAACGTTATGTATAAACTCATGCATGCCAATGTCAATTCAGGCAGATAACTACTAATTTCTAGAGTAGTATCCTGCCTCTACTTGCAAAAACCTGATTCCTCGGTTGGCTACAGTGGCAGGGACTGGTCTTGTATGACTAAGGATATGCAGACATTAAACTGCTTCTACAGGCCAGTGCACAACATTTTTGTCACGCTCTCTCAGCCTGCTGTAATCTTTTCTCCATGCTCTTGACGGATAAGGAAATTTTTTTGCATTCCTGATATTCGATCCTGCAGCAGCACTCTTGCAAGTATCATACATACCAATACCCGATAAGATTTTACACTGTCTTCCTAAATCTCAGTTACCTCCTGTCTTAAAGCATGGTTGTCGATAATGTATATTTGCATTCTGCAAATGGACATAGTACAGCTACATGTTAAAATGTTAAGTTTGTCGACTATTGCAGAAGGGTATTTCCTAAAAAGATGCCTTCTCACCATACAAACTGAAGAAAACTTAAGTGAATTGAAAAAGTGATCATTAAAACACATTTTGAAAAAGGAATTGAGGTTGTTTACGTACCATGATCATCTATTGACATTTTGTGCATGTACAGTTTAGTAACATGAGTTTGATTTAATAATTTATGGGACTAAAGTTAGGGCAGATTAAAGTGAGAAACATTTACCGGCAACAGGATTAGTAATATGGAAATGAGGGAAATTATCCATTAACTAATAATAAAGTGAAAGACCCCCCCACTGCACGCCATGTTGTACCGCCTCCTATGTAAAGAATAATTTTGTATTGTATTGCAACGTTCATATAACATTTACTATCCCTGTGTGGGCGCTATCAGCTAACCCTCTCATCCACTGGTCTGTAATTGTGTAAATCGCATTTTTCTTCTAGCCACTGTTGCACGGGGCAGTGGGTCAAACCACTTCAGCCAATGGTTAACGTCACTGGCATCATTCTGCCCTTTCACAAATAACGCATTCTCACACAAAGTATTGCCCTTCTGTACCAAGTACAGAACACAGCAATGTGTTCTATTATGAGGCCACAGGCAACCATATTTTTTTCTTGGTCATAAAATGCCACCCAGGCACCTTAACAATTTATCTAAAGACATATGAACATTACATTATAGTTTGTACTGTGCAAGCTTTGCCTTTTGTCAAAATAATTAAATTAGCTCCTAAATGTGAGAATCTGTTGTGCACAGCATTTACACCCAAACATGCAACTCGTTATTAAAAGCATCAGCTAGCAACTTGTAAAAAAAAAAAACACAAGTGTTAACACTCATTCTGTAATGAGCACTGTTTCTCACAATGAGATCACAAGCACATGTGAGATTAAACGGATTTCTACTAGCTGTGGCAGGAAAACACCGAATTATGAGGCAGGGTAGACCAATTTATGTGGCAAGAAAAGTTCAGTTATGAATTTACAATCCCAATAGCTCTAACTCATGCCAACGTGAGACCAATTGCATTGTAAATACTAGTTTTTCTTTGAATTCTGGAATTTGTAGTCTTGCTTATTTCATAAAACAGAACTACAAGTCCATAAATTCAAAGGGAAAACATGGCCTGGGTCAGCATATCACTCACAGGCCTGGGAAACACTGCACCTATGAATCGTTACTCTTCTATAGCTAGGAAAGTTTACTCTAAATTTGCGTCCAATCTTCTATTTTCTGCTTGCCATGCCTGACCTGACACAACAATCATTTTATTTTGAACGGCTTCATTTTGAACGACTTTGCTCATCTTTTGAGTTGAGAGTTGAAGACAACCTTTGGTCTCGTTCCGCTGCTTGAAATGCAGCTGAGCAAGCTCAAGGTGTGGAATGGCACAACTAAAGTCGATGGGTTTTAACAATAAGTAAATCAATATGAGTTGTTGAGGGCCAAATACATTTAAACTTCCCGCCGCGGCAGCCCTTTTACCGCGCGAGCTGCAAGAATCGTTGCCATGGGAATATCCAACCAATCATCGGACATACATTTCTAACGTCGAATCTTGCAGGTCAGGCAGAAAGTGCCCTTGTTATGTTACCAAAGCAACTATGGTGCTTCACACGCTACATCAATAAAGCTGGATAGAGGAGTTGTACCGCCATCTTGGAATTTTCCAATTTTAAGTTTGAGATGCCAATGCAGTAGAACAAGTCCTTCTGAATGCCATAGTACATCTGCCCCATTTCCTATTTTGTGCATATTGTAAACATGAAAATATTTACTAGCGGTAAAAGGAAGTAATTTTCTATAATTATTTTTAAAAAGTGTTTTATGTTAACTAGCGGATATCAACACTTGTTGTGCTGCTCCTATATTTCGCCAGTAAGCGAAGCTCTTCTTCAGAGTCCGACTCACTAACGGCATGTCTGTTTCTGCATCTTTTTCGTCATAGATGGCTGTGCAGACCTCAACCTATGAGCTTCTCCTCCGGGGCTTATAGTCCCGGCTCACATGCGGTGGTGCTATGACTTCCGGAGTAATGGGAAGACTTGTTCCGGTACAGCAGCGGCAGGGTGATACTCTTTTCTATTGAGCAGCAGCAGCGGTTACTTTGGGGATGGTTTAGCCCTCTTGTTCTAGGCGTGTCACTTTTTTTCCTAACCAACCACAGGAAAATCCAGCGATGAAGACCGCCCAGTTCCGCCCACTGGCCCATCAATCAATTTAAATTTAGCTTTCGGAGTACTCTTCCTTGCTTCCCTGCAAAAGGTGCTAGTTATAGTCAGCTCAGCAGAGAAGTTGAGGCAATTGGATGTTTTGTCTTCTCCAATCGGGTGAGTTCAGGTAAATTCCATATTCAGAAAGCTTTCATTTTGCCACGAAAAGTTGTGATGGTCGCTTTATTTCCTTCTTAGGTATGTTTTTTTTACATTCACCCTCATCTATGGCTTTGATTGTTATGCATATCAACCTGAAACTTTTTTTTCACTTACGTGTTGCTTAAACGGCTACTCATAAATGCTTTATCTACCTGATCTACCTGGACTGTAACTGTAGGCATACGCCGCCTTACATCTCAAATATTCTTTCTTTCTGCTAACACATCGATGTAATCATATCCGAGTTTGTCTGGACATATTTTATTGTATTTTGACAATACTCTCTCTCGACGACGCGATGAAACATTTATACAGAAAGCCAGAAACACTGTGTGCGGTGTGCAGTAGAAAGGGTGATTTCGTTTTATGCCTTTATGGGAAGTGTTTTCATGTCTTGTACGATGATGTAATTTATTTTGTGATAAGGACTAAAACTTGTGGTTAGGTACACAGCACTAGTCTGGTCATAATAACAGGATGCTCAGCGTGTGTACCCCAAAATGAGAGAGTAATCAGAGAAGGCCTAGTAATCCATATGGCGACATCTACCAGGCAGAGATGACTTTGGATGAGTAAAAGGTTGCACAAAGGTCAAGAATTGGAATTGGTGGTATGAACAACAGCCCTTCACTTTTCTAAGGACCAAGATACTGCCTGCTGATGAGCACATACACCACATGAATGAGGGATAATGGTGATGAGCAGCCAAGGTTGGCAACTCGAACAGAAACGACGTCAGGTATTTCTAAAGTACTACTTTGAATGGTTGTGATACGTGCCACTACACTCAAAGTCGTTCAGAGAAAGTGTGTGCCCCACTCCCTGGTTTAACTGTTCCAAAAACCCTTAAAAAGCAACATTCTTTATTCAATATTTAGGTAGTATTCTTAATTTCATTTCATAGTGTGTTTATCAACCTATTGTGAAATGAAATAATGTTTTTCAATCATGTGATTTATTGGACTCTTGGATTTCCAATTTGACTTGCTGTATGTTATGGAACACGTTATAGTGATGTGCTGTTAAGTTGTTATTTCTTAGTGTGCCCTTCCCATTTTTCTATGAGAAACTACATAAGGCCCAAATTCCACTACGCTTGCTAGGCCAAAGATAGCACATTTAGAGCTGCCAAAGCGAGGCAGGCCCTAGCCCGGGTCGAGGCTCAGACCCTACCTAGATTGACACCTGGTAAGTGTAAGGGTATGACACAAAGTGCTTGATTGGCTTCTGCCATAACAGTGCAAGAGCTGATCACCTTGTCTCATGTTACCCTTCTGTCCTCACCACTCGATGTGAGTTCCTTTACAAGTTTATAAGGGTGTGGAACTTTGAGGACACTTGCAATATACTTTTCATGTACAGCAGAAGGTATTCTATTTCTTATAATAATACGTGGCACACCACCTCCCTTCCCACAAACTATTTACATTTCTGGTAGTTGCAGACATGAAGAATATAAGTGGAATCTACAGTGCGAAATTTAACATTTAGGATTGTGTTGCAGAAACCAAAATACGATATTGAAATCAGTTTATAATGAGTCAGATTAACAAATGCTGTAACTAAGAATGTGCAGCAAAATGCAGTTTCTTTCCTGTAATGACGTATGGCATGCACACAGTAAACATGTTGCCATAAATATGCTCACTCTTCATTTAAGAAAAGCAAATCAAAAGACAGAAAAGCCAGTTTTGTTTAAGAACAGCTGTAGTAATGCCCTGTGACCTGTCTTTCACCCTGGCTGCTGGGTCTGGCAGCAGGGCACACTTCAGCTGAGCAGTTAAGTTATTGTTTTCCTTACAGGTGACTAGAGATATCACATCTCTACTGTAATAAACAAAAAATTGAGATAGACCTTTATAAAGGGATTTCATGCTCCAACATATAAAAACGTGTAGTGTTCCGGACTATTTTGTAGTACGTTTTCTTGTTTTGAAGAGGTTTTTCGAAATCCCCACAGTGTGGAGACAGTAAGCCTGAGAGCTCCAGTCGACCCAGTTAAAAAAAGTAGTCGTATGTGAAAAATAAAAAGTTAAAGTCTGGGAAAATTAAGACCTAGATTAGTATCTGGGCAAGTCCATAGTGTTAGGTTCTGTTGTATTGTAGGCAGATTTTGTAAAAGGATAAAAAAAGATGATTGTACCGTTCTCATTTGACTTGTCTGTTTTAATGAGGGGCTTTTCATGTTACACCAGGTAAATTGGCCACATGGGATGTCAGCGTCAAGGACGAGCAGACTGGAATTGTTGGTTTCATAATTAGATCCCACATTTCCTTGTTGTCGGATCTACTGTTGCTCATTAGATGGATCAATTTTCATCTCCGCTGCCCCCGACGGATGGGAGAATGGGGCTACCTTCTTCGGACACGGAACTCCAGAAAATGCTAATAGATGAAAGGATGCGGTGCGAAAGTCACAAAACGAACTACCAGACTTTAAAAGCAGAGCACACAAGGTACGTTATTTTTTAGGACCTACATGCTCACCTGACCTTAGTATCCTCAATGGAATATTATACATGATGTAGTATTCACCTACAAGAGTGACACTGGGTCTTATTGTGCTTGAAAATCTTAAAATTATTGCTGTGGGAGTTTTGATGTGGGTCAAATATGCGTTCTGCAACAAACATTTGTGACCTCTCAGCCATATAATTTGACAGTATTGCCCCTATTCACACAGCAATCCTTGTTGATATGTTTTCCCTCTTGCAAAGTAGTAGAAAACATAAACTATAATTTCATAAAATATGCAACCACAATTGTGGCAATAGATCTAGTGTTTTTTGGTACTTAAGAATTTAGGAATTATCCTCATAGTGTGTTTTCTTAACTTCATTGTAGGATCACCAAACTCTTTACCTCTGTAGGTAAAGTATAACTATAAATCATTGATCACATTATTGAGTGTAGACACTGGGCATTTATAGTATTTGAGTATATTTGTACAACTAGCATGTTGAGTAGAGAGACTCTACACAAGTTACATTAAAAGGTAGTTTGCTATGTATGGTAATATAGAGTACCTGCACTAGAGAGAATGCTGAGTGACTGAGACACAAGATGAGGATAATTGGATGTTCAAAGAATGGCTGCAACTCTGTCACAAGATGTTATATGAATCTTGGGAAGCAAACATATCTTAATTTTAGGTTTTTGACCTCCACAAAGCTAAAATACGGAGTCGGGATGGCGGGAATTACATAAATTATATAATCCTTAAAACATTCTGCAAATGCTTTTATATTCAGGCTGCAGGATGAATTTACAAAGTCACAAAATGAATTAAAGCGGCTCCTTGTTGAGAAGCAGACTGTTCAGGAGAAATTTCAGCTTTTGCTTGCTGAACTCCGTGGGGACTTGTTAGACAAGACAAGGGAGCTGGAAGAACTAAAGACACAGGTAATGACGAAACATGGCTGATGAATGATTACCTTTTTCACACAGTCTGTCCATGTGATTTGGCAATTTATGATGCTTTTCTGTACTTTTAGTGTTTTAAAGCGGTTATATTTTCCACTTAAAATTTGAATGATTGTGTTCCCATTCAAACAGTACTTCTAGGTTAATTCTGTACAACATATTTCGTCTTAGTTTCTGTCTCTCTTTCAAATTAAATTTACTTTGATTTGCAATAGTGCAAAGTACACTGTTTGCATTTTTTATATTTGTATTTTGTATTAGATTTCTGGAAGCCTTGCAAAACAGATACAATAATTACACTGTTAAATGTAACAAAATGTTATGCTTAGTATTACCTCTAAATATAGGCCCAAGCAGAGGCAAAAAAGAAAATGATCAAAATGGCAAAAACGTAAACATTCACAATGTAGGGAAATGTGCAGGCTTGAGCATGAGAAATAGTCAAGCTTCCACTCAGTCCTTTACTTTTTGTAATGGCTTTGGGAAAAGGGTCTGAGTAACGCCCATTTTCACAATTAGCTTTTAGATCTTAGGACTTCTCGTAAAAATTATGTTATTTGAGGTTTGCTAATGTCAGCCTGGTCCTCAGAAAATACATTGATAGAGATCTCTGTTTTATGTACAGTCCTGTGAACTTACAATCATATCGTGATGAGACTGAGCTAAGCCTTTCCAGCAAAAAAACATCAACTCCTTTCGAATTTCTAGGCCAATATAGCCTTCTTGGTTTCAAGTATGCTGTCCTTTGCTGAACTCCGAGGAACAAAATATTGAGATTTGGTAAAGCTATTTCTGTTTGATCTCGTATGTGGTCCTGCGTAACTTGATAATACACTCATCTCTGCAAAGATAAGAAACCTTGGAATCAAATTTGACCAGGACTTATCCTTTAAATCTCAGGTTGCTTCAGCGTCCACCACATGATTTGAAAGCCTAAAGAAAAACACTGAACTTCTCAACCTCCATAACTCATAAAACTGATGTACGCTCTGATCCCATCCAGACTTGACTATGGGAAATCTGTATATTTGGGGCTCTCTAAGTAGTTAATTCAACGACTACAGATAGTCCAGAAAGCCTCAATCAGACTTAATTCTGCACCTTTTCAGACACTTCTTTCTCAGATCTCCCAGATCTCTTTCAAAGCGCCAGTTCTTACCTTATGTGCCTTATCAAATAAGGGACCTAAATACCTTCAGAAATTCATTATCTCGTGGCGGCATCTCAGATATTCTAGGCCCAGATTTCTGATGATTTTGCATTTTAAGTGCAACAGAATGGGGGGACACTCCTTTTAATATCTGGTCTCTAAGCAGTGGTACTTCATTCCACAGGACCCTCGCCAGGCTTCCACAGAAGTGTCTTTTTAAAAGTGCTGAAACCTCCCTTCTCAGAGCATAAGGCATAGTCTCTAGCACCAGGACATCCTGGTACTTTGCAACTCTCTCGATCTATGAACATTCATTCTAGAGACCTAATTTTCGTGAATTCACTGGACCCCAGTAAAATTGTTTTCTAATGCTCTTTAATCTATCAACATGTCCTTCTGGTGTGAGAGCTATATATTTTCAACTGCTGGTTTATTTGGTCCCTGGATATCTATGAAGTAGGTGTTTAGGAAGTAATGCTCTGGGTAAGAAACTGAAGTAGAAAATGTTTGATGGTGTTTTAGGATTAGGACATTAAACATGAAAAGGTATCTATATCCATTCCCTGTGATGGTAAACTTGAGCTCAACAGCCTATTCTATGCCCTTCATTTCAATCTATTCATCTGCCGCCCACTATTATATTTGAAATGTATCTAGAAATGTGTAGGAAAGTGCCCCTTTTGTCGTGGTCACCCCTACTTTTTGCCACTGGTACTGATGTTTTTTAACTGATGTGCACTTAGTCCTGCTAACCAGGCCCCAGTGTCAGTGCTCTTTCCCTAAATACAAGGTAAAATTGGTCTAATTGTCACACAATTGGGATACACTTTGGCACCCTAGAGCATGGGTACCAAAGAGGTTCTCTAAGGGCTTCAACATGTATTACACTACCCTAAGGGACCCCATATAAATTGCATGCAGCCTGCCGTTGTAGACTGCATGTCATTGTGCAAACCATGAGTGAAAACGCAACAACGCACACTGCATATAATTAGGGCTGCCGCTTTCATGGTATTTATTTTTTCAACATTTTCATCTTTGATTATCTATATTTATTTTTTGCTAATTTTTTTGTATTTATCTATTTTTATATTTACTGTATAAATGAACTGCAGTGGGTATTGTTGTATTGTTCCACATTTATTTAACTGTAAAATGTATAGTCACACTTGAATGTCTAAAGGGGTTTGGCAGTATACAGTGCAATAGCATTTATCTTATAACACTTGCTTTGTAGAATAGGATATATAACTGTAGATCTGCACTCAATGAAGGTTAATTAGGAAATCTATTGTCTGTTTTTTTTTCATCTCCCCACTTCTCAACTAGTACCCCTACTGACCTGGCATTCATGATTGACATTAGAGAAAATCATCCAAAGGAGGCCTATTTCTGTATTTAAAAATAAATACAGACAGGAAAGTAAACAGTTTTCTGTCTGTATTTGTTAGATCTGGCAGCTTTTTGGCATGTCTCCCCTGTCTTTTTGCCTTCTGACCTCCTGTTTTTAATGGTATATTGGACTCTGTTTTTGCTGGTTCATTGTCTCTAGCAGTGGTAAAGTGTGCAATTAGTGCTAAAGTGCGAGTGCTCCCTATGTTAATTGTATTGGTGATTAGGTTATCCATGATTTGCATATCTGATTTACAGGTAAGTCCCTAGTAAAGTGCACTAGGGGTGCCCAGAGCCTGTAAATTAAATGCTACTCATGGGTCTTTAGCACTGATTGTGCCACCCACACGAGTAGCCCTGTGAACATGTCTCAGACCTGCCACTGCAGTGTCTGTGTGTGAAGTTTTAAACCCACTTGCCAGGCCTAAACCTTCCCTTTTACTACATGTAAGGCACCCCTAAGGTAGGTGCAGTGTATTTAGAAGGTAGGACATGTAGTGGTGTGTTTTACATGTCCTAGCAGTGAAATACTGCCAAATTAGTTTTTCACTGTTGCAACGTCTATCTCTCTCATAGGTTAACATGGGGGCTGCCTTTAAATAACCTTAAAGTGCAGTTTCCCTTTGAAAGCAGATAGAGATTTGGAGTTTGGGGTCTCTTAACCCACAATTTAAAAATACATCTTTTAGTAAGGTTGGTTTTTAGATTGTTAGTTTGAAAATGCCCCTTTTATAAAGTAGGCATTTTCTTGCTTAAACCATTATGTGACTCTACATGTTTGTGGATTCCTTGTCTGGGTCAGTGTGACAGTTGGGCTGTTTACACCTCTCATCTAGACAGTGACACAAAGGGAGCTGGGTTGTAGCCTTCATATCCTGATGAGCCATCTGAGCTAGAGTGGAGGGAGGAGTGGTCATTTACATCTGAAAGGACTGTGCCTGCCCTCACACAATACAGTCTCCAACCCCATGGTGTGTGTCTCGGGCCTGGACTGGGCAAGGCAGGATCGTGTAAACAGCAGAGACTTTCCTTTGAAGTTGGGCAACTTCAAAGGCAGAAATGGGTATACGTAGTGGACCCAAAACCCCAGACTTTTAGAATCTTTCTGGAATCAAAAGGAACCTCTGCGAAGGAGAAGAGCTGGAGGAGGAGTACTGATTCTTTGCTGTGTTGCTTTGCTGGTTTGGCCTGCAGTTGCTGTTTATGCCTTAAAAAAAGAGCATAGGTCAAACTTTGCTGTCTATCCTGCTTGAGAAAGTTTACCAAGGGCTTAGAGTAGGGCTTGCCTCCTGTCTAAGTCTCAGGGACACCAAAGACTTCAGTTTCGTCTGCCTACAGCACTGGGACCTGTGTGTTTTGTGCTGTTCGGGAAGAAAAACCACTGCAATGCCACCAATGACGCAGCTGGCCTGCACCGTGACCTGCCAACGCCTCACGAACTCGCACTGCCCCGCTTCGCACCACAATCCTAGTCTCACTGACGCCACCATCTGATGCTGCCACCAAGCCTCTGCTTGCACCAAGATCTGTGGGCCCCGCACGCAGGCATCGCCTTGCTCACACCGCAGCCTGGGCATCCCCGATGATGCCGCTCCTGCAGACACCGGCGCTGCTGTCTACACCGTGGCCTGTGGACACTGCTTGTGAGGAACACAAAGCACAATCCTGTACTGCACCGCAGCCCCCACCCGCCCACACCAGCACCATCAAATCCAGTGTTGTCAACAGATGTCCCTGCACCGCAACCTGGGGGCGCTGCCCATAGCCCGTCCCATGCTGCACCGCCGACTTGTGCCTACTGGCAACAGCACTTCAGCAACAACGACGCAGATGCCTGCACAGTGACCTGGTGACACTGCACTTCCCACCGCCCGCTTCAATCTGCAGCCCTGGTCTCTCTGACGCCGTTGGATGCCCTGTGACCTGTGGGTACCGCATGTCACATCGTCCTGCATCGCACGCAGCCCCAAAGCCATCCGCACCAGCGCTCCTGACTTCATCAGCCCGGAGTTCGTTCTACAACCTGTGTGGCTTAAAGGGCCCGACGACCTCCGCACAGGGAAGCCATCTTTAGGTGTGTACTGGGCACTGGTCTTTAAGAATTACTTCGCTACATAATGGCTTCACTGAAACCTATGCTGTTTGATATCAAACACATTGTCTTAATAAATCAACACTGATGCCCGTATTGTTTTTTTTATTAGCATAAGTAAAACGAAAGACTGGGAAAAAAAAAAACGTTCTTTCCTTTCCTTTTTTTTTTTTTTTTTGCGCCATGAAATTTGCATGCAGCTCTTTGATGGCAAGATCACTATGCTTGATCACTATTGTAACTTATGAACTGCACAGTTAACAAAAGAATCTCTGTGACAAAAGCAGTGGCACACTGTGCTAGCACTTAAAATACTGTTCTATGCATGTTCATTGTAGCAGGCATACTAATCAACTGTGCTACCTTAGATGAGTCAAAACTGCCACTAGACAAAACTCCCATCTCGCTCCAGCAGGTACATTTAATCACCAGAGTTATCTTGACAACTTTATTTTTCCCCGAAAGTGGCTGGATGTACAAGGAACTTTACAGTGCTGCACAAAGTAAATAATAAAAATAAAAACATGCATGTGTTTTGAGAGGCCCCAGCCAGAGAAGTGCACTCCTCCCAGCCCAGGTCTGCTTCCTAGGAATGTGTCATGAACCACTGGGGGGCTGCGGACCACAGGTTGGGAAGCACTGGCGTAATTAATAAAAGGAAAATAATTCTCTGTCTTTTGCTCGTAATAAGGTTTTAGCTGATGTCTTTAACAAACTGAAAAAATAGAACTCTTATTCAGGAGAGATTGCGTTCTTTTTGGGGCCTTCTGAACTAAATTGAAAGGAGTTGCATTTCACTGTCATTAGTCTCAAACTTCCTGAAACGTTCATATTGTCAGCCTTTTGTTTGACTCCTTCCCTCCCTTCGCTGTGGACTTTTGAGACTGCACTTGGTGGGTCTTTTCTTATCTCTCTCTGATCACCCCTGTGGCACATTTTTAGGAGGCACGTTGTGATACCTTTCACTTTTTGTGAATAACCCTTAAGTGTATTTTTGGGATTGCATTTCTGCTTAACAACTGCCACCTCCCCGTGCCCAGTCTCACTGTTGATGATTCTCTGTGCTTGCTCATAAACCCAGGCATTATCTTTCTCTCCCTGAATGCCCTTCCGTTGCCGTTCATTCTACATCCGGGGCAACCGTGGCTAACCTATGCTACACATAAGCGGAAGAGGCTTCTTTTTTTGTGATGAATGTAGATGGAAACAAATCTAAGTTTAATGCTTAGCAGTAAGAAAAAATAACCAAAGTGTGTTGTGTTTCCTTTACTTCTAGGTGCTCACACCCCAAAAGTTGGAGTTATTGAAAGCTCAGATACAGCAGGAGCTGGAGGCACCAATGAGAGAACGTTTTAACAAGCTAGATGAAGTGAGTGTGGCTAAATATTTCAACCAGTATGTTTGATTTGTGTTACTATTCAATTTGATATCTATTTCAAAATCACTTAAAATGTAATTGCACACACAGGTTTAATTGAACTGTTAGATATGTCTTCACTTCACCACTGTATTCACCCCCCCCCCCCCCAACCCCACCTCACCCCAGCTGGCTCATCACCTGGAGACACATGCCTTGTTGGGCATCTAACTAGCACTGACTATGTCAAAAATAGAGCCCATGTTAGAGGGCCCTAAGCTTGGCATTTCGAAGCTTGGTTCATTACATGGCCAAAGGCACATGGGTGGGGGGTCACATCAATATGGTAAAGTAAGTAAAGTCTTTGGGGCTTGTGCTCAATCTCTATTTACTAAGTGTGCTTGCACCATTCCTTTAAATCCAGTCAGAAACTATAATTGCAAAAACCATCATTTAGCTTGTATAGATTATTTCCATGGCTTGTCCAGGGAATGAGATGGGGTAGGGAGTGGATGGGGCAAGGTAGGCTGAGAAGAAGTGGTTTGAAAAGATGGGGCACAGCACACACACAATCATTAGGAACTAGAACATCCAGAAGGCCATATGTAGAGCAGTCATGTGCCACAGGAAATTCCAACAACTCAATTCTTTAGGTAGCATTCATTGGCTTGTCATAAAATTCAGATTGATATTTAGAGGCCTTGGATAAAAACATAATGCCCCATTCTGTTTTGGCCCAGACTATTGATCCAATTTTGTATTGTGGTATGTGCAGAAACCATGTTTAAGGTGTGCAGATATAAAATAGGCATATTGTTCCTCTTTTAGATGTAAAGCGTTGGGGATGGAGCAGAGGGTTGAGAGTCGTTTCAAGCCAATGTAGTAGATCAGTCTTCCACCTTCCTTGAGGCAAAACTCCAAACTTATTTTTTCAAAAACCCTTGTCATCCCCATGTTTAGGTCGAACATAGGAAGCGCGCAAGCGATGTCTTGAAGACCTGTTTCATTGAATAAAGGACTTTGCTCCTACCTGCTGCTTACCATTGGTTTAGTCCAGTGTCTCTCTTCTGTGCTTCCTCCTAAGTGGTTTTTCATAGAGGAGCACCGCTCAACTACAATTTCCTTCCATTTGCATTCCTCATCTGTTGTTGGGGTGAATTTTCTTTTTTTTTGTGTGTGTAATTGTTGCAGCGCAGCACACCGCACTTTATCTTTAAGTATGGTGGCCTTGCCTTTCTTTTGTTCTGCAAAGCTTGTTTACGTCCAGGCTGCGACAGTGCACACTTTTATTTTGTTGTTTATTTTCACTCCCACCTAAGCCTGATTTTTTGAAGCTACTTTAAGCATGAACTCAACTTGTAGTCTACTCCGAGACTCAAATCCACTTCCTGAGAGCTAAAGCCAGCAGCTCTGGCCTTACCTCCACATCCTTTCCTCTCGGTTTCTCCTTAACTAATCCCCTCTGACCCACCATTTCCCCTAATTGCGGACCACTGATTGTAAAAATAAAGCAAGACAGAGTGTTCGCAAAGAGGGCAGATAGGTTTTAGTCACAATCACACACGTTAGCGGCACTTTACAGTGTTTACCAGTGAAGTGCTACTTTCGTTTTCTTGTCTTTCTTTGAACATCATAGTTTTCCACGGCTGGGGAAGTGCATAATTCCTGGAGACACTGCAATACCTGGTTGATGCGTACAGTGGAAAACGTTTAACTTTGGTCCACTCGCAATAAATCCAACCGATAGCATGGATTTATCTGCCTCACCACGGTGTAAGGGGGCCCCCTTGTGAATATGATGAACACCACCCATCTCCTTCTCACCACACTCATCTCACACCACCCACCTCTCTACAGTGTTCACTTCTCCTGCTCTGCCGCTGGCATCTCTCTCTCTCTCTCTCTCTCTCTCTCTCTCTCTCTCTCTCTCTCTCTCTCTCTCATTGGTTTTATTCACAACCACACACATTAGCGTCACTTTACAGAGTTAACAAGTGAATCTCTACTTTCGTTTTCTCCTCTCACTTTGAACAAGATTGGAGCTTATTTACAAGCCCCTTGCGCCGCTGGTACATCACTTTTTTCCACAAATTAAAAGTGACATACTGGCAGCGCAAGGGGCTTGTAAATAACCACCATTCCTGGAGACACTGCAATACATTGTTGATGCGTAGAGTGTAAAACGATTAACATGATCCTTATCAGCAGTTTTCCTTTTTTTAGTTTATAAAATGTGTACTGCAGCTCTGTATACAGGAATTTTGGTATTTTTAACCCCTTCGCTGCCAGGCCTTTTCCCCCTCAGGTGCCAGGCCTTTTTTTGGCTATTTGAGGCAGTTCGCGCTTAGGCCTTCATGACTTTTTGTCCACATAAGATACCCACGCCAAATTTGCGTCCTTTTTTTTTTTCTTCTCAAAATCCTAGGGATTCTAGAGGTACCCAGAGTTTGTGGGTTACCCTAAAGGAAACCAAGAAATTAGCCAAAATACAGCGAAAATTTCGTTTTTTAAAAAAAAAAAAAAAAAAAGGGAGAAAGGGCTGCCGAAGAAGGCTTGTGTTTTTTTTCCTGAAATTGGCATCAACAAAGGGACAGGAACAGTCAGACTTGAATCAGAAAACCCAATTTTTCAACACCATTTTGGCATTTTACTGGAATATAGCCCATTAATATTATTATTATTTTTTTTGTGTGCTTTTAGCCTCCTAGTTAGTGACAGAGATGGGTGTGAAACCGATCTGGATCCCCGAAAGCTAAACATTTCTGAAAAGTAGACAAAATTCTGAATTCAGCAAGGGGTAATTTGTGTAGATCCTACAAGGGTTTCCTACAGAAAATAACAGCTGGAATGAATACAATATTTGAAATTTGAGGTGAAAAGAACAGCCATTTTCCTCCACATTTTAATCTGTAACGTTTTACTGTGAAGTCAGATTTTGAAAGCTATATACCGTTATGTCTGCTGGACTCTTCTGGTTGCAGTGATATATAAGGCTTGTAGGTTCATCAAGAACCCTAGGTACCCAGAGCCAATAAATGAGCTGCACCTTGCAGTGGGTTTTCATTCTATACCTGGTATACAGCAATTCATTTGCAGAAATATAAAGAGTGAAAAATAGGTATCAAGAAAACCTTTGTATTTCCAAAATGGGCACAAGATAAGGTATTCATAAGCAGTGGTTACTTGCACATCTCTGAATTCTGGGGTCCCCATACTAGCATTTGAATTACAGGGCATTTCTCAAATAGATGTCATTTTTACACACTGTCTTACATTTGTAAGGAAAAAATGTAGAGAAAGACAAGGGCTAATAACACCTGTTTTGCTACCTTGTGGCTCCCCCAAGTCTCCTGATTTAAAATGGTACCTCACTTGCGTGGGTAGGCCTAATACTCGCGACAGGAAACTCAACATGGACACATCACATTTTTATATTGAAATCTGACGTGTTTTTTGCAAAGTGCCTAGCTGTAGATTTTGGGCTCTAGCTCAGCCCACACATAGGGAAACCTACCAAACCTGTGCATTTTTTAAAACTAGACACCTAGGGGAATCCAAGATGGGGTGACTTGTGGGACAGTCACCGGGTTCTGTTACCCAGAATCCTATGCAAACGGCCAAAATAACACTTTTTACTCACATTTCGGTGACCGAAAGTTCTGGAATCTGAGAGGACCCACACATTTCCTTCCACCCAGCGTTCCCCCCAAGTCTCCTGATACAAATGGTACCTCACTTGTGTGGGTAGGCCTAGTGCCCGCAACAGGAAATGCCCCAAAACACAACGTGGACACATCACATTTTCCCAAAGAAAACAGAGCTGCCTTTTTGCAAAGTGCCAAGCTGTGGATTTTGGCCTCTACCTCAGCCGGCACCTAGGGAAACCTAGCTGACCCAGAATTTTCGAAAACTAGACACCTAGGGAATCCAAGATGGGGTGACTTGTGGGGCTATCACCGGGTTCTGTTACCCAGAATCCTTTGTAAACCTCACAATTTGGCCAAAAAAACACTTTTTACTCACATTTCGGTGACAGAGAGTTCTGGAATCTGAGAGGAGCCACAAATTTCCTTCCACCCAGCGTTGACCCCAGTCTCCCGATAAAAATGGTACCTCGCTTGTGTGGGTAGGCATAGTGCCCGTGACCGGTAGTGCACCAAAACGCAAAGTGGACACATCAAAATCATCAAATTCAAAACAACCTGTTTTTTGGGGGGAGGAGAGGGTTTGGCACCTGCGTTTTTCGTCCTGAGCTCAGCAGGCATCTAGGGAAACCTACCAAACCCAGATATTTCTGAAAACTAGACATCGAGGGAGTCCAGGGAGGTGTGACTTGTGTGGATCCCCCAATGTTTTCTTCCCCAGAATCCTCAGCAAACCTCAAATTTAACAAAAAAAATCAAATTTTTCCCACATTTCTGTCTGGGATCACAGCACTGGGACAAATTTCCTACCATCCAACGTTCCCCTCGGTCTCCTGGTAAAAATGATACCTCACTTGTGTAGGTAGGCCAAGTGCCTGTGACAGGGAAGAGCCAAATACATGTTGAAATAGAGGGGGAACCAAATCGGGTCCAAAAGGGCAGTTTGGAAACAAAACATTTGCAGGCTGACGAGTGCAGCCGAATTTTTATTGGTATAGATGAGACAATGTTGAGTGGTAGGAATTTTGTGGATTCCTGCAGATTCAAGAAGGTTCCATCACAAAAATGTGTGAAAAATGTGTGATTTCCAGCAAAGTTGGAGGTTTGCAGGGCATTGTGGGTAAGAAAATGGTGCGAGGTGCATGTGAAGCACATTCACCCTGGAATCAACCAGATGTTTAGTTTTCAGATGTGTCTAGGTCTTGTGGATTTTTCTACATGGCAGCGTCCCAAAGTCAAAAAAGTGCAGCCTTCACCATTCCAAGTGGGACAATTTTGAGAGTTACCAAGCTCTCATGGCCCAAATGTAAAACCAAAACCCAAAATAATCAAATGTCCTCTTGCTTGCCATGGGATAAGATGTTTTAGTGTGCGGGGGAGAGCTGAAAGACTGTTACCCCCTTCAGTTGGGGTGAGGGCATAACCAGGCCCATAATGGTTGGTATTTACCACCCCACAATTATTATTATTATTTTTTTTAAATTCCCTGGCATCTAGTAGACTTTGTGCCCCACCGGGGTGTGGATCAGGGGTAATTGCCCAATCTGCCCACTGGTGGACAGAACAACTTTGGCCCCATTTATTTGGGGTCGGGGTATGGCCATACCCCCACCTTCTTATTTTGAAAAAAAAATCTTCCCTGGTGGGCTTTCTGCCCACTTTGGGGGCAGATGGGCCTTCTAAAAATAGGCCGATCTGCCCCCAAGGGTGGCAGATATGGTCAACAGTAACGTGCCCCCATGGGGAGCTACCCTTGCCCAATGGGCTGTCCCCCCCCCCAAACAAAACACACATACACACACCAATCCCTGGTGTCTAGTGGTTTCTGCCCCCTCTGGGGGCAGATTGGCCTAACAAAAATAGGCTGATCTGCCCCCGGGGAGGGAGGGGGCAGAAATGGCCTAAATACAATTTGCCCCCCAGGGGAGCGAGCCTTGTCTAAGGGGTTGCTCCCCATACATAAAAACATAAAGTAAATAGAAAAAAAGTATATATATTCCTCGTGTCTAGAGGTTTCTCTTCGGCTTAATTATAGTAGGCCGATCTGCCTCCAGAGGGGGCAGAAAAGGCCTAAAAATATTCCCCCCCCACAATGGGGAGGGGCCCTTGCCCAAGGAGCCACTCCCCTTATGTGTAAGCATTTTTTTTAAAAACGTGGTGTCTACTGATTTCTGCCCCCAGGGAGGGCAGAAGTGGCTTAAAAATGATTTGCCCCCCGGGGAGCGGCCCTTGCCTAAGGGGACGCTCCCCTTATTGAAATACACACAAAAATAATCCCTGGTGTCTAGTGGGCATTTTTGCTGCCCGATCGCATCGCGATCGGGCAGCAGAAATGCTTCTGATTGACATGAAAGGAAAGGAAAGGTCTTTTCTTTCATGTCTCTCCCGGCCCACCTCCCAGTCGAAAGAGAAATACTTTTCTATTTCTCTTCTGGGATGATCCGAGGTGACCTCTGGTGAGGTCAGCGTGTGATTTGTGCTCTGACGCCATCAGACGTTACTGGGAGGGGTGGGGAGGTGTCGGTGTGGAATGGGGAAGCAAATCCCCTTCTATTCCCGACAGGGGTGTGTGGGAGGGAGGCCCACGGGGGAGCGCTTGTGCTCCCTCTTAGCTGGGTGCAGGACGAGCTGGTCTCGTCCCAAGCACACAGGAACCGTGTGCCAGGATGAGACCAGCTCGCCCCAGGCACCCAGGGGGTTAAATCATACTGAGTACATTTTGTAAGGATATAAGCAATGGATATTGAAACTGGTCCCTTCTGGGCCCCATAGTCATGTCCTTAACTTTTTAGGCAAAACGCTAATTGATTTCTGAATAATAAATGTTAAAGCTTTATATAAGCATGTTGTTCCTGCTTATATTTCACAGTTTTACTTAATCTTGCATTCCCTGTAAGTGTTTGCGTGTTCCAGGATGTTGTTACTTTTTTTTTTTTTTCCAGCCAGCATATTACTCGTCTCCTCTCCCTCATAACCTATTTCCAATCTCGTTCTTCAGTGCCGCAAGGTCATACGAATGGCAGTAGAGCTATGCAAATATCATCACTCCGCTACATACAAAAGTAAAAAACATTGTTGTAGGAAGCTGCCCTGGGTTGTGGTGGGTACCCAATGTAGTTACACCTTACAACAGGTCCAGGTATCCCCTCTTAGTGAAGTACAGGCAGTATCTAGAAGCCACGCTTTCTAAAGGTAGCTGTGGATGAGCAACCAAGGCTTATCTAGGAGACATGCAAAGCTCATGCATTACCACTGTAGTCACAGAGCACTTACACACATAAAAGAAAACACTCAGTTGTACTAAAATAAAGGTACTTTATTTTTGGAACAAATCACCACAAAATACTAGAGGGACAACCCACCAATAGGAGGTAAGTAATACACTAAATATATACACCAGTAATCAGAAACAGGCATTGAATAGGTTAGAAAACAGTGCAAATAGCAATAACCAATAGTGACCCTAGCGGGAGCACAAACCATATACTAAGAAAATGGAATGAGAATATGGCATCCACACCTAAGTAAGTAAAATGTGTAGAGGGGAGTTGGGGATATCAGAAAACTACAAAGGTAAGTAACACAGTTGCTCCCCCCCCCGCCCACACCCCCCCATCGACCAGGAAACAGGAGGAAATCACTGGATTTTCCCCAAACCACCAAAAAGGAGGAAAAGAAGAAAAATAAGAGACCCAGAGAAGACTGGATCCCTGAAGAAAGAAGATCTGTGGAGAAAGGGGACCAAGCCCAAGAGTCACAGTGGAGTCAAGGGGGAGTAGGAGCTACTACTCACCCAACTGTAGTTGCAGAAGTTGGTCGACGGTGATGAAGAACAGGTCAGCATTGCAGCCCTGGCGCTGGAGAAGAGTTCCTGATGGATGCAGATGATTTCCCACACTGGAAGGAAGATTGCAGACGGGTGTCGGTGCAGGAATTCCACCAACAAGGTTTGGGAAAGGCAAACTCGTCGACGGTGATGAAGAACAGGTCAGCATTGCAGCCCTGGCGCTGGAGAAGAGTTCCTGATGGATGCAGATGATTTCCCACACTGGAAGGAAGATTGCAGACGGGTGTTGGTGCAGGAATTCCACCAACAAGGTTTGGGGAAGGCAAACTCGGGGTTAGTGGAAAAGTGATGCTGCCGGGGACAAGCAAGGCCCAGGAGGGGGAGTCGGAGGGGACCCTCGGCGTCGGAGAGAATTCACAGGAGCAGAGGCAGCACCCACAGGAGTCCAACAGTACGTGGGGCACAGGAGTCGCAGAAGAAGCCCACGCAGCACTACAAAAGAGGATCCCATGCCGCTGGAGAACCACACTGGAGCCTGTGCTTTGCAGGATGCAGCTACACGTCGTCTGAAGTTCCCTTGAAGGAGATCCAAACAAGCCATGGCAGCTTCAAGAGACGTGGTGCACTGGGATACTGTCCTGCGTGGGAAGGCTTATCTCCACCAAAGTTGAACAGCTGGCAGAGAGGACTACTCCGGACCATCACTGTGATGCAGGATCCACGCAGCTCAAGATGAGTGGCGATCCACGCAGCAGCCTGTTTTTTACACACAACAAAATGTAAATGCCTGTAAATGAACTGTATGCATTCACCAGTTAGGAAAGCAAAAATGAAGCATATTTAAATATAATTCAGAAGCGTGCTGGAAACAGAGATTTTAAAAGAATCAAAACAAATAGAGACCCTTTACTTGGTGATACACAGATGGTAAATATTCACAGAAATCCTATCTTCCCACATTATCATTTGATTGCGTGGTCTTTTATAAGTGAAACTGTATGTCTGTGCAAAGCTAGCAGCCATTTCATTAGAAAATGTGCTATCTGTAAATAACAATGCGCTACAGCACAATGTTTTAGTTACATTAAAAAAAATCAACCTTTCTCATGTCCATCGAAGGTAGGAGAAATGCAAAAGTTTGTTCTTCTAATCAGTGGGTTGTAATTGTAAAAAGCTTTGGAATCACTGCCTCAAACCATTAGTCCAGCACCGTGGCTGCTAGCCCAGAAGACCGCCGTAGATGCAAGCTTGACTTGTTCACCATTCATACACCCTCCTGAACCTAAGTGAGACGTATATTTGATGTTATATTCCATTTTGAGGCACAAAGGGCCAATATATTACTTTACAGTTTTTGCAGTAAGGTATCACCCAGGAGTTTATTTCCACAACCTCTTCAGTGTTTCATGAATGCCGGGGCAGACTGGATTTACTAATTATTAATGAGTGCCATGGAATCCATGTCACTTGGTGGTCTGGGCTGACATTGCCTTTGAAGCTTTTTAAGGACATCCTGTGCACTCAGTAAGCTGCAGTTAAATTGGAAATTGCATTTTCTTGTGTCACCAATAAAGCTCTCAATCAAAACCTATGGTTCCTAAGAGTTTGGAAGCAGATGTCTGCCTAACCAATCCACAATAGCATATTCCAGTTTCACACATTAAGGTGTCAGTTTCTGAAATATATTGGTAAATACAACAGAGAATATACCCTTCAAAGTTGCAAGGCCTGTCTGTATTTCCTTGTGATTTTGTTCATCTGTGTTTCTGTATGACCGGTGTCCAGCAGTATATGACAAGTTTGTGTGGTAAATTGCGATTACTTTTGTTGATTCATGGGGTAAGAGCAGAGGTGGCTGTAGAGTTTGGCAGAAGGGTAATTTGTTTATGCGGAGGTATCTTCTTGACAATTTTGCTTTTGGATGTCTGTTTATTTATTGTTTCGTTTAGCTCTGACCATGTAGATTTGTATCCACTTCAGCATACTTGCTGGTGACTATAATCACAAAGTCTCAATGGATTGAAGGCTGAAGAAAGTTAGCATGTTCCAAACAATCCACCTGGTAATTTTATGAGGTGTCAGCTATGGGATGGGTCCTGTTGAGTTATGGGCTCAATCCTTGGATGACAGATGCAGATAGTCCCTTTCAGGTGTTGGTGTGCCTTTCTGAAAGGAGAAGTTTTAGGTCCTTCCTGCGTACTTTATAGCTAGTTTGGTTGGTAAATTTGATAGATTTGCATCCAACCCATCCTGCCTTCCCTGCAAGGTTGATGATAGCATGCAGCCTTAGAATCTAAATTGATGACGCTACAGTGCTGGTGGTGCTCAGACAGGTAGAAGAAAAGAGGCTCTGGTGACCTTAGAAAAAGCTATCGGATGAAGCTTACAGATTCATGTAGTAATGTTTTCGTAACTTTATCAAGACATTTCTATAGTTTATATAGCCTTTGTTCTTGATGTGCTAGGTAATTCTTCAGCGTATACATTGTGATATGTTATATCAGTCAACCACTGCTTCAATGTAGGACTTTTGTCCATTCCACAGTGCATTGCTACCCACTTCTTGGCCACGAGAAGTGCAATAGGTAGATACTACAGTACAGTCACTAATATGCTATTCACCAATCTCAGCTGAGAGGATCCCAAGTGTATGTTGTCATTTCAGGTATTGTAATAATTATTTTGTGCCACAAATCTCGGATCTGGGAGCAGTCCCGCACCAAATGCAGAAAGTCACGTATTTCTTCAGGACCCATTTTGTATCCTGTCTCAGTCCTTGTCTCTGGAGGCTGGTTGGTGTGTAGTAAAGTTGCTGCAGATATTTGACGTGTATTATACACAGTCCATAATTGGAAGTCATTGCCTCTGTTTGCATACAGCACAAAATCTGGGCTTCTATTTTGTTAGTTATTCAGGCAGGTTCTAAATGTATGCCTAGACAACCAAGTTGATAGTAAGGTTAGTGCTTTAAACACTAAAGGCTTGATGGGATAGAAGATGAAGGCAATCTTAGTAGCCTCTGTTAATCTATAATTTGTAAAGATTAATAGCGGGGATCGTACAACATCTTCATTTCTTTCATTCCAATTAATAAATTTGCCGCTTGACAATTTGCTTAATCTTGTTATTTTATTCTGCTTAAGCATTATCTAGTGCTATTGCAATGTGTAGGCCAAGAAGAGGTGGAATGTACCAATACGGAGTGACTGTGCACTTAGGTAATATAATTTAAAATTGGGTGCAGCGAATCCCTCCTGTACATACGGTAGTGTGGTTGTTTCCCAGTCTACTCTAGGCTGTTTTGCTGGCCATACTAGGTGGTCTTATGGTTTTGAAAAACAAGTGATTCAGTATCGTACCTGTTAATTGTCTTTACCAAGGTTTCTTGGTCTGCACCGTAGGAGTAGTCAAAATTTATGGATCTATAAATGACACCACTGGAGGAAATCTCTGATTAATGGTATGTTATTTAGTCAGAGCACTTAATAATGTACTATTAATTAAGTCACCCACTCGAATGACACATACTCTTTTCAGATGTTGAGCTTTTTTCTGTCTCAAAATCTCCTCATCCCTTACCTACAGTCTGTGTATCACATGAGTCTATAAAAGTGGGGGTCCAAGAATCCCAGGGTGTTTTTTTTTTTTTCTCCTGGTTCCACTATTCATTTGTTTCTCTGTGATGGTCTTTCTCTCAACCATGCTGTTTCTTTAAGTCTGTTGATCTCCATCTCTGTTTATCTGCCATCTTTCTTTTTCCAATTCTTTCCCTTCACCTCAGTCCCCCTTGTCCTCTTGTTTACTCTGCATCCATCTTCCTCTTAATGAATCTCTCTTATTTGGTCTTCCAATCCTTCTCACCTTATATAATTTCCTCATGTAAATGTTGCTGTTTGTGTAGTAAGGAATGCAGCAAGAAGAATTATTGGTGAGCTACAGTACCTGGAGTTGCTTTACTGAAGCAGAAAGCAGCTACATTTGCACTATGTAGTGCAATATTCAACAAAACCTGAATGTCTTCCAGCTCTTAAATTCACTATATTTGTTATAGCTTAATTCATGAACAGTACAAACCAATTGTATTTGTTGCAAACATTTGGTGTAAAATACGCTTGCTCCATTGTCATTATGTAAGAAGGAAGTAAGGTGCAAATTAAATATGCTTCATATTTCTTCACCTTTGTAACAAACTAAGCAGCATGATCCTTACTGTATGTTATTTCTAACTTGGGTGTATGCCTCAGGAAAAGCTGGCCATGTAACACCACAGCTGAGTTTGGATCTGCTTTACCTAGCAGGGAAGGTATGATGCATCAAAAACAACTTCACTTAACATTTTAAATAAGAACAAATCATGCTTGTTTACCTATTTGTCTAATAATTCACATTTTTGAGAACTCATGCTATCTTTTTTTCACTTTTTAGGAAGTTGAGAAATATAGGTCCGAATACAACAAGCTTAGATACGAGCATACGTTCCTAAAATCTGAATTTGAGCACCAGAAAGAAGAGCAGCAACGTATATTAGAAGAAAAACGGATTAAGCAAGAAGCTGAGGTAGGTGCTATTAATTATTTTTATTCTGCCATTTCTTTGTATAGGTCCATTTGGTCATTAGGAGTTCCCTACAGCACATGTTATCTAACCATGCTGAGTGCTTTTTACTTAAAGCAGCTTTGGTTTGCACTGAATAATGCTTTAAACAACTGAGTCTAGCATGCACCTTTACTCAGAGTATCCTCTGTGTCTCAAAGCATGCTTCTGCATGCCATGACCAGTGTAGGAAACAAAGCAGAAAGTAGGGGGTCTGCTAGTCATTCAGCCAGGAGAGCAACATACCTATGTGTGTTTGCTGCCCCGCTAGCATGCATGTTGAATACTGAATGTAAGACGCAACTGATATAGACCTCCACACGTGGTCAGCACATGTGCATTTGGTTGGGAAAAAGCAACACAATACCACTCTAAAATGTAATTGCAGTGGTTCTTTACTTCTGTTGTAGCAGCCAATGGTTTAGAATCTAAGTAGGCTGACTATGAGTGGTCATCGTTTAAACCCTCACCCTCATTCCCAGGTCAATGACTAATATACAAAGCCCCCTCCTTCACTAATTGTTGAGTAGTTTACTTCCTGGTATATGGCACCTGAGATTTATTGGAATACGTGAATCACTGACATTCAGTCATTCATCCAGTAGGTGAATGAATCCACAAAGGGGACACTGAACTTAAGCACCTGATTGAGGGTGCCGGAGAAGGCACCATATGCCACTTTACACAGCCTTTCCATGAGCATGTTCACATCCTTAGCATTCGTGTAGCACTGAAACTAAATGATGTTGTCAAAATTCTCACAAGCCTGTTGAATTGTCTGAAAAAGGTTTATTAACAAGTGAAACATGAATAGCCTGTAAATCACAGGTCCAGCCAACTAGTGGTTTCCCCTGAAGTGAAGCATGCTGCTTATACAGAGGCATAGTTGCAACACAACAGGGAGCATGCAGGTGTCTAGAGACTGAAATCATGACAGAGGAATAAGCCAGCCTTCAATTGTACCAAGAATGTAAACATTGAAAACTATTCATATTGGCTTTTGTTAGGATGAGCTGGAAAAACTGGCTGATGCCTGTTATGGTTACTCTAATAAGATCATTAGTTCACATTACCTCTGCGCTTAAGTCAAAATAAGGGAGTTAATTGAGGGACAAACACACCTGCTATGCTTTTTTACTGACTGAAAGACCCACTTCAGTGCCTCGTCAGGGGTTGTAAGCGCTTTATAAATACATTTACAATTCAGTCCCCTGAGTGTGGAGACTCCCTGAGCCCCCTTTCCAAGCACTGAGACCTTTTCTGATATATAGGGCAGTTTGTATTTAAGCCTTCAAAATACTTTTACTACAGACTATATCAATGTAAACGTGTGACAGTTTTTCCTCCCACATGTTTGCGATTATAAACGTACCCAGCGTTTGTAGATTTCCCTGGAAGAAACTGAGAAAGTAGCCAAAATGTAGGAAAGTATGGTGTACCTTTTTTTGTTTTGTTCTTGTTGCCAAAATGCAGTAAAACATAGGGCCTCATTACGAGTCTGGCTGTTCGTGGTGGCTGTCATGACTGCTGCCGGTTTGGTGGTCCAAACACCAAATTAGGTTGTTTAGCGGTCGGACCACCAAACAACCACCGTTGGCACTGAGAACAATGTTCCCAATGGCCTAACGGTGGTGCAGGATGGAATCCGCTAGAGCGACACTGAACTTGGTGCTGCCCTGCTGATTGCAACCTGGTTCTCCGCTGTCAAAGCCAAATTTGTCTGGAAGAGAAATAACAGTCAGTACAGAGTCCTGGTGATAAAACAGAGCAAAGTTTATTTGCTTTAGCCCAAGGTGGAGACACATACACAGTGGCACACTGTGGGGTACTTCAAGATTATCAAGTTGAGAGGAACCTTTTACAGGTTTCAACACTCATTGGTTTGCATTGCAAGCACTATTTCATTATCTACGAGCAGCTACAAGACCTATAATTGACAGAAACATAGTTGCATTTTAAAGAAAAATCTCAATTTCAAGGCCCCTGTGTGGGGCAAATTGCATTTCATATGTAACAACCTAGCCTCACTAAAGGTCACATTCCGGTTACATGGTGTAAAAAGCTATAGTTTTCGAACACATGTCACTTTTATCTTCGCTAAAAGCACTATTTTACAGGGGAACATTCTGTGAGGAATTCCATTTGTGAAATAACCAATTATTTATCTCAGCTTCAAAGGTATCATGATTTGATTTGTGATTGCACAGAGCTGAGAGAAGGCTGTCCCTGCACTGCACCTGCCTTTATAATTAGGAAACGGGAGACGAAAAACCTCACGTTTTATCTCAAGTGGTCATAGAAAAAGAAATGTAAGGTTGTTGCAGTAAGCACCCTTAGAACAAGATTCTAAATGCCTTTGCTGAATACTTGGACAATAGTTCAAGTTTTTATGTTTAATTTTATTTTGCTTTTACACCGCCAGCTTTTTCATGACAGTTTCACTGTACGAGCAGTGGAGGGGTCCCCCTGTCCAGCACCCTCGTAATGCGCACTGTCTGCTGTGCAGACAGTGTCCGTTACGAGGGTACTGGTTCCCCTGCGGGCAGAAGTCTCCAGTAAGGCTGCAACCTCCCCATTAGAAGTTTGGCGGGACACTGAACCTGCAATCAGCCCCATAGTGTTTTCTTTTTTTGAGGGGATGGGGGTGGGGAATGGCATCAAGAAAAGTATTGCTGTACTAAGATCAACCTAACCTATTCTAAGTTTTTAGGGACAGACAAAGGTGTAGTTAATGATGGAAAAAAGTGTTAAACCAGTCAATGAACACGCAAATCTATACACATGTGAAAAGTAGACAAAATTCAGTTAGGGGTTATTTTAGTACATTGCATGTGGTTTTATGAAAGAAACTAATTGTGTCTATCAGAAACTAATGTGACCAGGTTGCAATGTTTTTGCAGGTAATTTTCTTTTCTTGATGGCTGATCTACATACATAATGCATCATAACCTCTGTAAGACTATTCAAGTTATAGGTATATATGGTATTTGTTAGTTGTCCTAAAACATGTGAAGCACAGAGCCATCAGCTGAGCTGAAAGCCCAGTAGATTATCGGGGGGAAAAGTGAGAAAAAGAATGGTGTGTAGCATTGTCTCTTCATGGCATCTGGTCCTACTACTGTGCATTAGATAGTCATTCTGCACCCCATGGGAGGTAGAATAGAAGGACTTACCCCCTTTCTACAAGCCCATATACCAGAGCTACACACAAAGGAATCCAAATGTCTTCTCACTTGCCATCTGGATGGCTGTGCAAGGGCCTGGTGTGGTAGAAAGACTGTTTAAGCCCTCAGGATGAGGGGTTTGGCCCGACAGGACAGATCAGGTCCCACCCCATGTATTTTAACAATGGAGTAAAAAAAATATGGGTCAGATTACAGATTGGACAAACTGTCCCGCTTTGCACCCTGGCACACTCTTAATTAGGACAGTGCACCCGATTACAGATAAATGCTGTCCTCAGCACAAGAACAAACTCCCCAATCTGCCACTCATAGTGGCACTCAAACTGGTGCCCTCTAGAGTTTACAGCCCTATGCCACGGCATTCCAGTCCATGCCATTTTTTTTCAAGAACAAAAACAGTTGTGGGATGTAGTGGGCTTTCTATCCCTTGGGATGGAAAAATTAGGGGTATATCTTCAAAAAAGAGAACATGATGGTGGGGTTTGGGGGAAACATGAAGTATGGGGCAGTAGTAAACTACAACAAGCAGTGGGAGTAGCAGGGGTTAAACAGTGGAGCAGTGGGGGGTGGGGGGGAGTAAAATAACCTACAAAAAAATCAGACTTGTTGGTGATGGATAAAGAAAGCAAGAGACAACAGGGGGACATGGGCACAAAACATTGCACAAGATGTGGGGATGTGAGCGGAGAGCAGCAAACTGGACTGAGAACAAGAAAACTCATTTACTCCCAGGAATTACTGAATGCAAAAAAAAACGTGGTTCCGTGATGTGGAGTTGTGGAAGGAAACAAGTAATTCAATACAAAAGAATGGTAAAGAAGCTAAGCTGCAGGGAAGGGACAAATTCTAGAAGAAGGAACACCACTAAATAACATGGAGGCAAATTAAACTGATATGCTAGCTAACTAATGGTAAGTAATGGGGTGACCAAAAGCCTGCTATAAGTATTGGTATTGACAAAAGGTCTTCAACAACAAATATCTTAAAGCTGTCTGGATGAAAGAATTAAACTTATAAAGCGTAATTGGAATACCAACTTCACACTTAAAATTAATAGTGATTGGAATTTATTCTAAATATGCATTTTTTGTAGCAAAATGTATAGGATTGTAAGTCTTCTTTTACTGTACCAATGCCTGGACTTGTTGCCCAAGTGCCGGACAAAACCTTTACTGATACATTGAGACCATTTAGAATAGTCACATAATGGTTATATGTTTTTGTATTATACATTTAAAATGCAGGCATATAAGCAATAAGCTGAAAGACACCACTTAATGTTATTGTAACCCACAGGAATCATTTTACTCTCAATAGTTGCTAACCTAATCCTCAATCACAAAAATGTACATACTGTGTTAGATTCGTATAAGAGCAAAGAGTGCAAACAAGCTCATCAAGTGGTCTGAGGGTGCAATAATTTGGAATCAAAATGTATTCATCCTCACAAGATTTAATACATAGAAAAGACATTTGTGTTAGATTTGTTTGCTTAAACATTTTTCTTCACTATGTACATATAGTTACATTGTGAATGAATTTGCATACATTTCCATATCCAGGAATGTCTCAATCTGATTTAGTTCATGAAATACCTATTAACTTGACATAAAATCTGATGTTCGAAAACAAATTTTAGCCTAATTTGGAGTACTAGATTCACCCCACTTGAACTAATGGTATTTAGGTTAGTTTATTAAAATTTGTAGAGCTCTCCAAAACCTATGGAATACCTCGTTGTTTTCCTTGTAATGTAGCTACATGTTAAGACTTGTTGGTAGGACATGGAAAAAGAGGTTGACTGAATCTAGGAAAAAAAGTAAGTTCCTGTATTTTCTTTCCCCTGTTGGACTAATTGTTTTAACTTGAAATAATGTATATTTGGTTGGTATCAGAGCATTTATGAATACGGATAATAATTAATCTTGGATTAGATTTTCTGAGTTGAATGTCTGATTATGTTTGCTTATTGTACACACCCTGCGTTAACATATATTGGAGCATAGGGTGGTGTTGTATCTCTTATATAAAGCTTTGGGCCCATGGGATTTATATTTCGGCTAACGGGATATCTGTCACTATTGTGACGGAGTAACTCGTGTGCCAAGATCTAAATCATGCCATTTATCATTGTGGCTAACAGCCTGGACCTGAACCAAGTGTAACTTATCTTTTTTAGATGTGTAAACATTATAGCCAGTGCAATGGAGGAGTGTGATATAACTAAACATCTCTAACATGCTAAAAGATCTTTAGCATAAGCACTTATTGGTCTGTGATCAATACTCCGTAGACTCGTGGTTCACTTTCTTAGTACTATTTAAGGGAGATACACAATGAAGACTGTTTTATAAATAAGTAATATTTTCCTCCTGTGTCTTTGCTTAGTGCCTTACTTTAAGCTTAATCTATCTTGCATTATAACTAGATTGCACGCCTAGAGAAAGATAAAGAGGAGATGCGAAACCAACTAATGACAGTTGATCCAACAAGAGACAGTAAACGTGTGGAAGCACTCCTGAAGGACAAAGCTCAGTTAATTCAGAAATTAAAAGGCTTTGAAGCGGAGGTAGCAGAATTGCGAGCTCAACACGACCATTCTGGCATGCAGGCTGAAAATGTCCATAGGATACAGATGCGGCAGCTGACCGAGGCCCAATCTACAATTCGTTCTTTGGAGGTAAGATGTTCTAAGTTATCCTATCACTAGAAAACATTTATTTGATTTAATATCAATGCATAGCATTTCTCCATTTGACACATTCACTGAAGAGGTGACAACAGTCAATCCAGTGTGATTAATTTACACTATAAGCCTTGATCTAGCTATCGTGAAGTGCCAGTGACTCCGAAATGCACCCACCTTCCTCTGACTTAAAACGAGAGAACTACCACTTTGAAGCCTGCCTGATCATCCTTACCTGGCTTATAGTTTTCAACCAGTCTGCATTCTTGTGCATAGACCTGTTCTGATCCCAAGTGCAGCTATTCTCTTTGACCTTTTACTTCATCTCCATTAGGCGTCTGTAGGTCTTGCACTGCTAGAAAGCTGGATTGAGGCAGATCATTTTCTCTTTTCTTGTGGCTAGTGTTTGGTGCTTCACTGTAAAGCAGTCAAAACTACAGAGCACTTATGAAACCCTATTTGAAGTAAGTTAGCGTATTGTCACCTCTAGGAGTTGTAACCTCATTGCATAAGTCTTTTACATTGGGTGTCACTTCTATGCATTTCTGTTTCTAAACTTAGCTACATGTATGTGTATACGGTTTCCATATAAAACCAAAAAGTCCTTGGAATAACTCTTTTGTGGTTATCTCCCCAATACATAGCTTGCACACTTGTCATGCAAACCATAACTCACACTACAGATGCGGTGCTCATGACCTCACAAATTGATGTTAAAGACGACCTCACAAATTGCATAAATGATCTTGTGAGTGGGATAATATTTTACATTTATGAATGCATGACCAAGAACACAGTTTGATCTCTTTGTGGGTGCTGAAATTTAAAGATGTGGGGGAAAGTCCTCCTATTTATTCTTATAAAAATTGGCCACCAACTTGCTAAAAGCCTGCAGCCAAATTTCATGCACCAAAGTAATTAGCACATAAAACAGTTTTGCCTCTCTCCCCTTTTAACTTTGCCACCACCCCAGTTGACATGCACAAAACATGTTTAACCCACATACGACTATTTGTTAGCTGAATTTCATAAGAATTCTTTAAGGAAGGCCTTAGTGGTTAGAATATTTTTGCTTCCCTCCCCCTTTTACCTGTGCCCAGCCTTGACAAATATTTACACATTCTTTAATATACCATAAGAATGCTAAGCAGCTGCTTTACTTGGTGCTAATATGTCAAAAAGCACTAAAAATATAGACATCAAAACACTTTTCAACTATCAGCATATCTTCATAACATAGACCTTCAAAGCCCACTGGGCACCTTTTTTCAAATGCTAATGTCTCAAACATTACGGAACAGATTTACAACAAACCATTCCTCTGAGTAAAGTTGTACTGTCATACCAGGTTCGGTATATTTCTATTAAACCATTCTCTGCTGTGTTGGAGAGTAAACTTTTCTGTTGGAGTTAAAATGGGAAACTCTAGGTTCGATGGCATCTGTCGCTGTAGATACACATGTTGTGCATAGCCCGCCATCTGGTGTTGGGTCGGAGTGTTACAAGTTGTTTTTCTTCGAAGAAGTCTTTCGAGTCACGGGACCGAGGGACTCCTCCTCTTTGTCTCCATTGCGCATGGGCGTCGACTCCATCTTCGATTGTTTTCTTTCCGCCATCGGGTTCGGACGTGTTCCTTTCGCTCCGGGTTTCGGAACGGAAAGTTAGCTCAAAATCGGAAAATTACGTCGGTATTGTTGCGCTCGGGATCGGGTTAGATAGCATCGACATCGCATCGATACGATAACATCTCCGTTGCCCTTCGGGGTAGTTTTCGATCCCCCGTCGGGGCCTGGTCGGCCCGACCGCGTGTGACATCGACGCTGATGGAACGGACCCCGTTCCGTTTCTGTCCTAAATGCCACAACAAATACCCATATACAGACCAACATTCGGTCTGTAACCTGTGCCTGTCGCCCGAGCACAGGGAAGAAACTTGTGAGGCTTGTCGTGCGTTCCAGTCCCGAAAAACGCTCCGTGACCGCCGAGCCAGAAGACTGCAAATGGCGTCCACGCCAACAGGACACCGAGATTTCGAGGAACAAGAAGAAGTAGAAGCCTTCTCGATCCATGAATCGGACTCGGACGAATTCGACGACCATGAAACAGTGAGTAAGACGTCGAAGATAGCACATAAGAAAACTGACAAGGCCCAGGGGACGCCACTGCCATCAGGCCATGGCTCAACCCATAAACTCGGTGACCGACCATCGGCACCGAAGAAGGCCGAAATAGTGCCGAGATCGTCCGACTCGGGTCGAGACACAGGCACCCAGCCATCTCGGGACCGAGATAGTGCTGCCGGCAAAGATCGACGCCGAGATAGCGGAGCCGAAGCTGCTCGACGCAGAGACAGCGGCACCGAGGAGGATCGACGCCGAGAGGGGTCGACTCCGAAAAAGAGGAAAGTCGCCTCGGAGCCGAAAAAGAGCGTGGACATGGTTTTGGTGCCAAAACGACCCGCAACCGAGCCAACTACCGGTTCCTATTCAGAGGAACAATCACTGTCCTCTCAAATGCGAAAGCATAGATTCGAAGAGGAATTACAATCCACCGAGGTGGACCACACTCAAAAAAGGATTTTTATACAGAGTGGAACAGGGAAAATAAGCACCCTTCCCCCTATTAGGAGGAAGAGGAGACTGGAATTCCAACAAGAACAAACACCACAAACAAAACTGGTGAAGAAGGTAACTCCGCCACCCTCTCCTCCACCTGTGGCTCCCATGTCACCGGCACAGACTCCGTCACATTCACCGGCTCACACCACCTTAAGCCAAGGTGACCAGGACCAAGATGCTTGGGACTTATACGACGCCCCAGTGTCGGACAACAGTCCTGAGGCGTATCCTACAAAGCCCTCACCACCAGAAGACAGCACAGCATATTCACAAGTGGTGGCTAGAGCAGCAGAGTTCCACAACGTGTCTCTACACTCGGAGCCTGTCGAAGATGACTTCCTCTTCAACACCCTCTCTTCCACACATAGCACCTACCAAAGCCTGCCTATGCTCCCAGGAATGCTAAGGCACGCAAAGGACATATTCAAAGAGCCTGTCAAAAGTAGGGCAATAACACCGAGGGTGGAAAAAAAATATAAAGCACCTCCCACAGACCCAGCTTTCATCACCTCACAACTGCCACCAGATTCGGTTGTGGTAGGGGCGGCTCGCAAGAGAGCAAACTCCCACACATCGGGCGATGCACCACCCCCAGATAAGGAGAGCCGAAAGTTCGATGCAGCCGGTAAAAGGGTCGCAGTACAGGCTGCAAACCAGTGGCGCATCGCAAACTCTCAAGCGCTCCTAGCGCGATATGACAGAGCCCACTGGGATGAGATGCAACACCTCATTGAGCATCTACCCACAGAACTACAAAAGAGGGCGAAACAAGTGGTTGAGGAGGGCCAAAACATCTCCAATAACCAGATACGCTCCTCTATGGACGCAGCGGACACAGCAGCAAGAACGGTTAACACGGCAGTAACCATCCGAAGGCACGCGTGGCTACGAACATCTGGTTTTAAACCAGAGATACAGCAGGCGGTGCTCAATATGCCATTCAATGAGCAACAATTGTTCGGACCTGAAGTGGACACGGCAATTGAGAAGCTAAAAAAGGACACTGACACTGCAAAAGCCATGGGCGCGCTCTACTCCCCGCAGAGCAGAGGCACTTTCAACACCTTCCGCAAGACAACCTTTAGAGGGGGGTTTCGGGGTCAATCCACACAACCCAGTACCTCACAGTCAACACCGTCCACCTACCAGGGACAGTACCAAAGGGGAGGCTTTCGGGGCCAATACAGAGGGGGACAATTCCCTAGAAGTAGGGGAAAATTTCAAGGCCCCAAAACACCTACAAACAAACAGTGACTCACACGTCACTCATCCCCTCCACACAACACCAGTGGGGGAAAGAATAAGTCAGTATTACCAAGAGTGGGAGAACATAACAACAGACACTTGGGTCTTAGCAATTATCCAACATGGTTATTGCATAGAATTTGTACAAATCCCTCCAAACATACCACCAAAAACACAAAATATATCAAAACAACATTCGGACCTCCTAGAAATAGAAGTTCAAGCATTACTGCAAAAGAACGCAATAGAACTGGTACCAGATACACAAACAAATACAGGGGTTTACTCACTGTACTTTCTAATACCAAAGAAGGACAAAACACTGAGACCAATCCTAGACCTCAGAACACTAAACACATACATCAAATCAGAACACTTTCACATGGTCACGCTACAGGAAGTGTTACCATTGCTAAAGCAACAAGATTACATGACAACCTTAGATCTCAAAGACGCGTATTTCCACATACCAATACATCCGTCGCACAGGAAATACCTAAGGTTCGTATTCAAAGGAATACATTACCAATTCAAAGTATTGCCGTTCGGTTTAACAACTGCACCAAGAGTCTTCACAAAGTGCCTAGCAGTAGTGGCTGCACACATCAGAAGGTAGCAAATACACGTATTCCCGTATCTAGACGACTGGCTAATCAAGACCGACTCACTGACAAGGTGCTCACACCACACAGATCAGGTCATACAAACCCTCTACATACTCGGTTTCACCATCAACTATGCGAAATCACACATTCTGCCGTGCAAAGTACAACAATACCTAGGAGCGACAATAGATACAACAAGGGGAATAGCCACTCCAAGTCCACAAAGGGTTAAAAATTTCCAAAAGATTATACAACGCATGTATCCAACACAAAGAATACAGGCGAAGATGATATTACAACTCCTAGGCATGATGTCCTCATGCATAGCCATTGTCCCAAACGCAAGGTTGCACATGCGGCCCTTACAACAGTGCCTAGCATCACAATGGTCACAAGCACAGGGTCAGCTTCTAGATCTGGTGTTGATAGACCGCCTAACATACCTCTCGCTTCTATGGTGGAACAATATAAATTTGAACAAAGGGCGGCCTTTCCAAGACCCAGTGCCACAATACGTGATAACAACAGATGCTTCCATGACAGTTTGGGGAGCACACCTCAATCAACACAGCATACAAGGACAATGGGACGTACATCAAAGAAAGCTGCATATAAATCACCTCGAACTACTAGCAGTTTTCCAAGCATTAAAAGCATTTCAACCAATCATAACTCACAAATACATTCTTGTCAAAACGGACAACATGACAACAATGTATTATCTAAACAAACGGGGGGGACACACTCGACACAGCTGTGCCTTCTGGCACAAAAAATATGGCAATGGGCAATTCACAACCACATTCGCCTAATAGCACAGTTTATTCCAGGGATCCAGAATCAACTTGCAGACAATCTCTCTCGAGATCACCAACAGGTCCACGAGTGGGAAATTCACCCCCAAATTCTAAACACTTACTTCAAACGTTGGGGAACACCTCAAGTAGACTTATTTGCAACAAAGGAGAACGCAAAATGCCAAAACTTCGCATCCAGATACCCACACAGGCAGTCTCAAGGCAATGCCCTATGGATGAACTGGTCAGGGATATTTGCGTACGCTTTTCCCCCTCTCCCTCTCCTTCCATATCTAGTAAACAAATTGAGTCAAAACAAACTCAAACTCATACTGATAGCACCAACATGGGCAAGGCAACCATGGTACACAACACTGCTAGACCTATCAGTAGTACCCCACGTCAAGTTGCCCAACAGGCCAGATCTGTTAACACAACACAAACAACAGATCAGGCATCCAAACCCAGCATCGCTGAATCTAGCAATCTGGCTCCTGAAATCCTAGAATTCGGACACTTAAACCTCACACAAGAATGTATGGAAGTCATAAAGCAAGCTAGAAGACCATCCACTAGACACTGCTATGCAAGCAAATGGAAAAGGTTTGTTTGCTACTGCCATCATAATCAAATTCAACCATTACACGCATCTCCAAAAGATGTAGTGGGTTACTTACTACACTTACAAAAATCGAACCTGGCCTATTCTTCCATTAAAATACACCTAGCAGCAATATCTGCATACCTGCAGATTACCCATTCAAATTCACTATTTAGGATACCTGCCATTAAAGCGTTTATGGAAGGCCTCAAAAGAATTATACCACCAAGGACACCACCCGTTCCTTCATGGAACCTCAACATCGTCTTAACAAGACTCATGGGTCCACCCTTTGAACCTATGCACTCTTGCGAAATACAATTCCTAACCTGGAAAGTTGCATTTCTCATCGCCATCACATCTCTAAGAAGAGTAAGTGAAATTCAGGCGTTTACAATACAAGAACCTTTTATCCAACTACACAAAAATAAAGTAGTCCTAAGGACCAATCCTAAATTTTTGCCAAAGGTTATTTCACCGTTCCACCTAAATCAAACGGTAGAGCTACCAGTGTTCTTCCCACAGCCAGATTCCATAGCTGAAAGGGCACTACATACATTAGACGTCAAAAGAGCACTAATGTACTACATCGACAGAACTAAACACATCAGAAAAACTAAACAACTGTTTATTGCATTTCAAAAACCTCACGCAGGAAACCCAATATCGAAACAGGGTATAGCCAGATGGATAGTTAAGTGCATCCAAATCTGCTACCTTAAAGCAAAAAGACAACTGCCCATTACACCAAGGGCACACTCAACCAGAAAGAAAGGCGCTACCATGGCCTTCCTAGGGAATATTCCAATGCACGAAATATGTAAGGCAGCCACATGGTCTACGCCTCACACATTTACCAAGCACTACTGTGTAGACGTGCTATCAGCACAACAAGCCACAGTAGGTCAAGCCGTACTAAGAACCTTATTTCAGACTACTTCCACTCCTACAGGCTGAGCCACCGCTTTTGGGGAGATAACTGCTTACTAGTCTATGCACAACATGTGTATCTACAGCGACAGATGCCATCGAACTGAAAATGTCACTTACCCAGTGTACATCTGTTCGTGGCATCAGTCGCTGAAGATTCACATGTGCCCACCCACCTCCCCGGGAGCCTGTAGCCGTTTGGAAGTTAGCTTCAACTTTGTACATTTGTAAATATATTAAATCTTAAATAGGTACATACTTATTCACTCCATTGCATGGGCACTATTACTAACAAACAACTCCTACCTCACCCTCTGCGAGGAAAACAATCGAAGATGGAGTCGACGCCCATGCGCAATGGAGACAAAGAGGAGGAGTCCCTCGGTCCCGTGACTCGAAAGACTTCTTCGAAGAAAAACAACTTGTAACACTCCGACCAAACACCAGATGGCGGGCTATGCACAACATGTGAATCTTCAGCGACTGATGCCACGAACAGATGTACACTGGGTAAGTGACATTTTCATTTCATCAAACAATGTTAGGTATAAGCCAAACAAAAACACCTTTTAAAAGGAAAGTCAGACCTAACCAAAACTACTGGTCACTGTTTATTGTTTTACATTATGGGAAACAGTAGTAATGTAAAACCTTTAGGGACAAGTCAGGTTTATATTTAACTGTCTTTCAAAATAAATAAAGAACATAGGTAAAATTAAAATATATATAAAAAGTTGTCTGCAATGTAATCTATCTTGTGATGTTATGATGCACCTTCTGTAGTGGCTGCAATAACTGCTAAAGTTGTGACTGGTGATTTAGTGACATACAACCCCACAGGACCGCAACTCCTAGGTTGTAGAGGTTTAAAATGTCTTCCATGATAGCCTACTCATCCTGTGCATCAACATTGACTTCTGGAACTGGAGGATTTATTTTTGGTTCTTAAGCACTGATAAGTCGGAATGATTTATATCAGTGATGCAATCTTTTTTCTGTTTGTCAGGAATTCACAGTTGATTTCTGAGCTTTGCATTGTAGCGCTGGCCCTTTAAAATAGTCCAGTCTATTTGTGACCTTGTGGACTTGTTCTTTCCATAGTTATCAGCACAACTATATGTCTACAGTTTGCAGCTTTCACATTGAGTGTGAATACCCTTGATTGAAGATTGTCTCGTTTTGCAAGGCCTTCACCTTATTTATTTGGATATAATACTCATCAGAGGGCAGTGCCTGCCTCTACTGGGGTAATTGGTACTACTTTGTTACATTCTCTAGAATTGTTTTTACAAGGTTCGATTTTCTGACTCCTGTTAGTAAGGACTCCGCCAATGTACCAACCTGAACCAGTTGAACTGCAACCCATACAATCCAGACTGAGAAATATTTGCGCACAATGTGTTTCAGGTAACGTGCAGTCCCGTGAGACATGACCATGATAGTTAGTTGAACACCATATCCTCTATCAAGAATGAGCAACACTCAAGGATTGCTACAAATTGAAATGTACATCTTAAAATATCTATTTTAAAACTACAATCCTAATCTAGTGTGCACAATATGAATTGTTACCACAAGAAAGAAAATAAACATTAAGGAAGGTTATGAGTAACGTGAACAAGAAACAAATACTCCACCATTATTATTTCTATGTATTCTGTAGCACTAACACTCATTTATTACTCCTAAGCACTGTATTAGTTTTAGCACATTAATAAATAAGACTATTCTGAGAGTTTCAAAGATGGCTCACACCTGCATACCAGATTAAGAACAGTAAGTTTTATTTTCTGCTCACAAAGGCAGCTTTGAGTGCTTGTGATAACCTAGTGAAGACCAACT
The DNA here is from genome assembly GCF_031143425.1 of Pleurodeles waltl. Lineage (NCBI taxonomy): Eukaryota > Metazoa > Chordata > Amphibia > Caudata > Salamandridae > Pleurodeles > Pleurodeles waltl. Next base: position 656,217,040 of record NC_090442.1, read on the forward strand.
GCCTTCTAACCTCCTTTAAGGCGATTGGTGACTGCCTGTCCTCTATCTTCTAGCACAAAGATCCTGCCTAACTTATCTCTCAGTTTTTAAAAGATTATTCATAGATTTCTAGAAGATTTTCAGAACAAATATTCAACGACAAACAACTTAATGGCCTTCTAACTATTTTCACACTTTATCAGGCAGTGTTCTTCTGAAAAGACAACATAATGTAACAAACCTTTATCCACCTTCTAGAAACTCCATCATTCCATAATTATGATTTAACATGAAATTATTAACTACCATGATTACATACCACAAATATATTCATGTAAATTTGAATATGATCTATGCAGCAACAGAGCAATATGAAAAGAATGTGCAATTGATTTATCACACATTAATTTTGATTATTTAGTTGGTACATATCATTCACGGAAGGGGCATTCAGACCCTAAATTGGAGAAGAAAAAACATCTAAAACACCTCAGTGGTATACATAGCAGTCTCCCCAGGATTATTTCTTTCCACAGTTTCTCATTGCATAGAATTCAGTCTTTCTTTCCAGTACCGTTCTCCCTGACCACCTTTCTGCCCTGATATGGCATCTATAATGCATCTTATTCCTGAGGGGCATGGTTATTTGCTGGGATTTTGGTATCTGTGTTTGCCTATAGCATGTGTTACTGAAAGATCACTTGTTTTTGTGCCTTTATATATGCAGTCTTGCATAGTGTGACTGTTGTTCCTTCATATGTTCTTCACAACTGCTTTGTTTGAGATGGGTTCTCTTTTATCTTCACGCTTCTATTGCAGCCATCAACATATTTTTTTGGCCCTTCAGTTCAAGTCACTGTGGTTGACTGTTACAATGCTGGGCCTGCAGGCTCAGTGGATTGATGTATTTACTCCCAGGATCTAGATTTGACGACAAAGCCTGGAATTCAAATCCTGTCTGGGAGCTTGGTAGCAAAGATACTTCATGTCACAAGGAATACATCTTGTGTTATGAGTGATCTAGTATGAGCCTCTTCGTTTCAAGAAATAGATTCTAACCATCGTAAATTTGTCTCATGCACTAGAGAACATAGTTCTGATGCATTTTCCAAACAAGTTTGATCAGCATCATACTGTCAGTGGCCACTTTGCATGCCACTCTGCCATGGCTTGTTATCGACCTCTGACAGATTTGCAGCTGTGTCTTGGGAAACGTGAGGAAACGTTGCATCGAGGTAGGGCAGTCTCCATGAAGGATCCTTGCTGAGAAATGTAACTGGCATTCACGTCTTGTTTCAGATGTCTAATGTGTATTACTCTAAAGCAAGTGCTTAGTTGCATAAGTGTTTTGGTTGGTGTGGTGCTTGTTTAGCTTCCAGATAATTTGGATGTTCCTTTTTTTTCTTCTTTTTTTTTTTGCGGTTTTAGAACTGTTATCAGTAAGCGGGGAATGGCTAGAAGTTCTTTGATCTGAACGTACCAAACATTTGCAGCCTTCTTGACCAGGGTATCTCCAAGCATTGCATTTCCAGTCTATTCTAAATATTTCAAGAGCTCCGATTAAAGTGATATATTCAGTTATGGAGAAAAGTGTGTGGTTTTTATTTCGCTTATTGAACCTAGAAGTTAACTTGTTTAGATACCTGATTAATGTTGTGAAACGTAGTTAAATAGTTATTAAATTACTGTAATTTTTCCTTCCCTTCTGATTAGGAATTATTTTACCCAGCAGGCATTTGTCAGAAGACTTTCATCTGAAAAGTATTTAAAACGTTTGTGCTTGAATGTTCTTCTGTATGCATGAGCTCCACCCGTTAACCATGTATCCCTAGCTGCCACACCCTGTTTCATTTAGTCCCCTAGCCTGTAAAATGCAGGGATTAACTCATTTTTGCATATAATTTTGTTTTGTTTTTCAGCAATTTACCTTTCATATATTGAGTTGTGTTTTCATTTAGATTCTAGTAAGTTTTAAAGAACTGCCTCCTCTGCTAGGCATGCTACTTGAGGCAGGTTTTAAGTAATGCATCTGATACGGCCACCTACACAAAGCTTGGGTGTCACGTGTAGGGAACTGTAAGTTGGTGAGCGTTTTGTGTTTTTTTTCAACTGAAATTAGTTATAGTTTGGAAAGAAACTCTTTTTCTCTCAATGTGCTTGAACGACTGGTACCAAAGAAGACTCCACGAGGATGGTGGCAGTTGGGTTTAGATGAAAGGAGTTCTCTACTTGTAGTTTGTCACTGATTCAGTAAGCCTTACAGGCACATTTAATAGGCTCTCCTCCATCCTTCTTTTGCCCTGCCATACAAGCCATATATCACTTGTTTGGGAGGGGGGGGGGTCCACTGGCTGTACACAATAGCAAGTAGTTATAGGAAGGAAAACACCAAGAGGGTCATTCTGACCCTGGCGGCCGGTGGCCGCCAGGGCCACCGACCACGGGAGCACCGCCAACAGGCTGGCGGTGCTCCAACGAGCATTCTGACCACGGCGGTTCAGCCGCGGTCAGAAGCGGAAAGTCAGCGGTCTCCCGCTGACTTTCCGCTGCTCGTGTGAATCCTCCATGGCTGCGGAGTGCGCTCCGCAGCCATGAGGATTCTGACCCCCCCTACCGCCATCCTGTTCATGGCGGGAAAGCCGCCATGAACAGGATGGCGGTAGGGGGGGTCGCGGGGCCCCTGGGGGCCCCTGCCGTGCCCATGCCAACGGCATGGGCACGGCAGGGGCCCCCGTAAGAGGGCCCCGAAAAGTATTTCAGTGTCTGCCTTGCAGACACTGAAATACGCGACGGGTGCCACTGCACCCGTCGCACCTTCCCACTCCGCCGGCTCGATTACGAGCCGGCATCCTCGTGGGAAGGTCGTTTTCCCCTGGGCTGGCGGGCGGTTTTTCAGCAACCGCCCGCCAGCCCAGGGGAAAACTTGTAATACCCGCCGCGGTCTTTTGACCGCGGCGCGGTATTTTGGAGGGCGGCATCCCGCCAGGGTCATAATGAGGCCCCAAGTCACTAGGCTTAGGGCTCTGTTTTACTGGATTATCCCTTAATCTGTCATGGAGTTTTGGAGATACCGCAGAAGGGTTCTCCAGGCTCAGAACACGGAGGTCAGTGGGCCATTGGGGAAGGTTCAGCTTGCCTTCCTGTGGGTCTGGGTACTGTTATGTGGGACGGGGCACAAGCTGTGGTGCTAGAGAACCTGAAACATCTTTTGAAAAGTACAGTTCAGTGGCCGGAGAGCCCACCACCTTTGTTCCAAGGGCTGATGTGGGGAATTTGAAGAATGAAAAGAACAGGAATGAGCTGCAGCAAGAGGTTCGAATTATTAACTGGATCGTTAACTTTTTATGTTCATTTTTCAATTTTTTTGAACACTTTTGCCTTTTCTTCTGAAGTAATGTAATTAAAAATGGCACCCCAGCCTCCAGTGTGTCTTATAACCAAAGCAAAAAAATATTTGCTCTTGGAAATTTTGAATAGCATAGCCTCTGAGCCATTGTTCAGTACTCCAAGTAGAGAATGTGAGTATTCTTTCCCAACAAGCTGTTCTCCTTATTTGGGTCACACTACTTTGTTTAGTGAGGCCCTTCACCACCTCTTCCTCCAAAATGTGGTGAACTTGTACATGTGTTTTTAACATATGTGCCCAGGCTGGTGGTAACCAACATCTGTGTGCAAAATGTGAATACTGCTCCCTCTCCAATACCCGAATGTCTTCTTTGGAAGAAACTTACCAGCAGGATTATTCGGTGTGCTTATGAAAAATAGCACAAAGTGTCATGTGATAAATGTTGTCTGACCAATTTGGTGATTTAACTCCCCCTTTATAAGATAATATTCTTGCTTTCGTGCCAGGCCCTTAAAATATTCTGTAGTGTAATAGACCAGAGCTTTGTTAAGAACCAGAGGTTTTATCCTGTAGAGAGGAATCTATTCATCTTTATCCACCTAAGAGATACAAAGTGACTATAATTATGGTTTCACCTGAGCCAGACAATGAACATGAGCCCCTAAATCTTGCTGAGCAGTTGTATACAGACAGTTAAAAAGCAATGAAAACTTTACATTTACTCACTGCTTTCAAAACCAACCGTACTGTTGTCGGGATTTTTTGTCATAGTCGAACACTCATTATGTGTGTGCATCAGGACATAGGCCTGTCTCACGGATTAAGGTCTTATTGGACCCGGAGGTGACCCAAAGCACTACCCTCATGGTGGTGTAAGGTTACCGCCTGCACCAGGAGTTAAGCAGCATGAGCGCAGTGTTGGCAGCATACTGCATAACGATCAGTAGTAGTGAACAGGACATTTTTACCCTGTGTCACTAGACTGAGGCCTACAGACACACTCACCTTTTAAAAAAAAAAAAAGTTCCACTGCTGTGTGCTTAACTCGCCCTTTGCCTGCACCAGGTAAGTTGTAGAGTGCTGAGCAGCACCCGGAGTAGTGACGCTGCGCTAGTTTTATGTGTGCCTGGGAAGGGTACAGTACAAGAATGGAGCAGTACTGTGCAGTGCAGGTGTGGTTAGTTGTACTGGGTGTGTGTACGTGCAAAATGTAGTGCCGTGCTGTGCATGTGCGCATAAAGCATGTACTGAGTGTATGTGTGCATGAAGTACAATACATGATGGGTGAAGAGTTGTGCAGCGCACATAGTGTGTAAGTGCTGGCAGTGCGTGTGTTTTAAATAACACACACTGGTTAAAGATAGAAAAACGACCATGCACGCAGACTGAGTGTATGTGCTGAATGCACGTGCACATGTGAGGGTACAATGCATAGATGTATTAGTGCTGAACAGAAACTGTGCTATGAATGTACACTGAGTGAGTGTGCCACAGTGAGTACATTGTATTGAGGACCCTGATTTCCATTTTGAGAAAATCAGGTCTGCATGGTAAGAACATGAGGAGGAGAGTAATCCACCCAGACAGATTTGTGTATTGCTGCATGCCTGTGACCTGGGTGGGGACGTACTGGAAGAGACCCTCTCTAGATTTCAAAAGACTGCTCTCTGGACATCACCCAGGGAAGCCAAGCCCACCTGCCCCTAAGCCTGGAGCACCAATGTCTGCGTGCTTGCCAAGACCACTGTGCCCATGAGGAAGAACCGGGCATTGGAGGGAGTGAGGTCCAGTGGAAAGGACTACTGCGAGGACTCCCTGTGCGAGGATTTCTTCTGGGCATCGATCAGACTAGCCCGTGTGGAAGACTGTTTTCAGTGACCACTGTATACCAGAAAAGAGGGCCACTGCAGACTGTGTCAATTAATGGGCACTGTGTGGAGGGAGTCATGGGCTTGTTGGGAGACCGCATGTGCCAGAGGGAGCCCCAGGGTGGGCCGTTGTGTGACCAACGAGCCAGGACTCGTGAACACCTGTTTGTGAGACGTTGTGTGACCCCATATGCCAGGAGGGGTTGTAGTGGTGTGGAGTCTACGTTGTGTCCGAAAGGTGCTGCAACAACCCTGTATGCCCAGGGAGGCTGCTGATACCAAATCCTCAAGACTTCTGCCCATCGCCAGGGACAGAAATCAGGCTGTGACCGGTGGTAATAGCCTCACTAAAGGATCTACCCTCACTGACCACCATGAAGCAGGAGGACGCCAAGGAGGACGATGCACCGTCCTGGGACTCCTGTTGGGAGCGGAAGGACTGACTTCCCCCACTGAGGAGAACTTTTACTTACTGCATCGTATTGAGGTGGAAGCTGCTCCGATTGCTGGGGATAGCGGTCACGCCATTCTGGAGAGAGAGCCTGTACCTGCTGACGCTACAACGCATACTTACTTCTTTGAGCAGGATCTGATCTTGTGAGTGCCCATGTTAAAGGCACCTGCAGTAAGGCCAAATTCTTCCATGCTACAGGAGCCGGCAAGACTTGAATTAGGGTCTTTGGGGCCCAGTAGGAAACACTGCTAACAGTGCTGTTGTACCGTTGACCCTTTTGACATAAATCCTGAAAAGTCAGACGGGAACTCCTGAGTTAGCCCTAATAGTTTTCATTCCCTGATGTAGCCACAAGTGAATGGGGAATAACCCTGAACATGTAACGTGAAAGAGGTTGGGACAGGGATTCGTCTGACAGCTACTAGAGACCGACCTCCAAGGGGATTGTGTTATTGTAGACCCACTCGCTTAGGCTAGTCATATTTGATCAGGTTGTGATATTTTTATGACCAACTCGTCCCTTCTGGCAAGTTGACAAAGAACAGGTGTTCTCTTCAGTCAGAAAGTAAAGGAACAATAAAGACACATTTAAGTCTTATTCTTGTTGCATTTGCTCTGTGTTCGGAGACACTGGTCAAAATTCAGTTTGTGTTACCATTAATTTTCCTTCAGTCTGCAGAGTTCGGGGATTTAGTCAGGTTTTTTCCTAACACACAACATTTAAATAGCTATATCAACAGTAAAAGCATTAAAAAATATATTTCAGTAGTTGTGAAAGCCCATTGTTTGTACTTCTGTGTGATGAAAAAAATATTTTAATATGATGAAAACAAATCAGAACACTTTACTTGGTGCTGTGCAAAGAATACATGTTTTCCGAAACCCGATTTTCACAGATTGTTAATACAGGGGTGTGGACTTTATTAAAATATCTACTTGTCCAGTGGACAGGTTGATTCTCAAATCTACTTGTCCTGTAAAAAGATCTACTTGTCCCTTTGGTGCCATGTAGTGTGGCGACAAGTTATGGCAGCAATCTCATTATGTAAGTGCTCTGATAATAGCCTCTCTGATTATGCCAGGGCTACTACCATAGTAGGGCTTGAATACTTGCAGTTTCAATCCCTACTGTAGCAATTTCCTTATTTTGCCACCTTTCTGCAGATCTGCATACTGGGGCTGGAGGAAGCAGTAAGCAATAGTTCTAGGGCTGGAATGCCTTTGAGTCTGCAAACCTACTAACCTGCATGTTTTAAAGATTTTTACCAGCTTCTCTCTAATATTTTCCCATAATAAGAAAGATTGGACATTTACTCCTGACAATGGCAGAATTAGAACTTCTTCCAGGGTTGGGAAGAAAGTGGCTGGAGGGAAAATGAACTTGCAAATGCTCAATAGATTTTTACATGAGCAAATCTACACATCGTATTTACCCATGCTAAAATACAGTTCACAAATATTTTATAGGGTAAGACATATACCATGGGTGCACTTTTGTGACTTTCTTTAAGAATTTGGGGCCACATGTAGGTAGGTTCAGATTTGTAGGATGGTGTCCCTGACACCATCTGTGATTCGCAAGGGCTTCGCAAATGCTCACCTCATGAATAATCATGAGGTGGGTCGCAATTTGCGACCCCCTCGCGAATGGCGGCCCTCACAGGGATGGTGGCCTGCTGGAGACTTCAGACCGACCACCATGTCTGTGACTGCTTTTCAATAAAGCAGTTTTTTTTTTGTAATGCAGCCCGTTTCCTTAAAGGAAAACGAGATGCATAACAAAAATGAAAAATGAAACATTTTCGTTTAATTTTTTTCAGAGCAGGCAGTGGTCCACAGGACCACTGGCTGCTCCGAATTTTTTTTTACAGTGACATTCACAATGAGGAAGGGGTCCCATGGGGATCCCTTCCCTTTTGCGAAAGTGTTAGCACCCATTTGAAATGGGTGCAAACTGCGATTGGTTTGCGCCCGCGTTCGCAGTCACAAAACGATCCTACATTGCACTGCGAGTCGCATTTAGGAAGGGAACACCCCTTACTAATTGCGAGTCGCAAACCCGTTTTGCGATTCGGTAACCAGGTTACCGAATCGCAAAACTGGGTTTGTGCATCGCAGTGTGCTTTTTGCATGTCGCAAACAGCGAAAGTCGCTGTTTGCGACATGCAAAAAGCTACCTACATGTGTGTCTTGGTCCCTAATTAGGTCTGGTGTTAACAAAGACATTTTGTTTTTATTAAACTTCTATTTCTCTCTTTCAGCCGGCTTTACTGTGAGTGATCGCATTCTGCTCTTCCACAAGGAGCATATTGCCACACACAGTAGTTTTGTTCAGTGTCAGGAACTACAGTGGCAATCAGTGATGTAACTAAACTGGAGGGTGCCCCTTTGTAAAGAACATGGAGGAGCCCCCTCTCCAGACTCACTCAGGGCAGGTGCTGTGCTGAAGGGCCCCCCTGGAGGGCGGCTGCGGGGCCTTTGTTATGCCGCTGGTGTGCTTTTAGAGAGTTCAAAAAAACTTTTTTTGGGGGGGGGGTTTGCCAGTGTTTGTTACAATGTTGAGGGCCTGGTAGCTCCCACAACAATAAAGTGTTACAAAAGCCATGTCAAAACAAGACACGCATTGATGAAACTAAAAGACTTATAAAAATATGTCAGATCAGTTGGCTTTGTCAGTGTTTGTTTATTTTCATGCTTCCCATAATCGTGTTGAAAATGTTTACACTGATTTTCCATTAGAAATATTTTTGGGAAATACTAGCATGCATCAACACATTTTACTAAATGACACTTCATTTGCATATATTCAGAGAGCATTCTGGGAGCATTATACTTAGCCTTATAGCCTAAACTTTTCAAACATGTGTATACACGTTTTTTTTTTTGGTACTGGAACCAACGTCAGTAGTGAAGTGTGTCCTTAAAACATTTATTTACAGCACTCACCCTAATAATGAAGGCTTTCAAATAATGAACCATAAATACAAGTTCGAACAGCATTATCTTTAGGAAACACATTACCTCAACTGCAGAGAGTTCCACTCTCTGTAATCAGGCAGCCAAATGGTTTGTGCTGCAGGGGGTTGGGCCTACTTGTCCCAAGGACAAAGTAAACATAAAAACTTGTTGCCCTTGACCCCAAACAAGATGTCCCGGGCGATAGGAATTCCACATCCCTGTAATACATTTAATAGTTTTTATCAGGAAAGCTGCAAGTGAGTGGGAAGGTTTTGAACATTTCTTGGAATTTGTCTGTCTGTAAATGACAGTGTGCAAGCACATCATGTTTTAATAATATATTTATTAAAAGTGAGTGTTTAAACATAAACTTAGAAACACTCCTACCCTGGTACCAATGCTATTAGTAAACTAAGAGTTGAGTAATTGATCATGTGTCCCCTATATGTTGGCTAGATTCTTTTTATACATGGAGCAAATGTTTAGTCTATTTAATCAAAGAAGTTTTTTTGTACAGCAGAAATGCTGAGCTCACATATTTGTGGGGACATTCATATTTGATAATGAAGAAAACGGTGAGTCTGTAAACTAAAATATTTGCCTAGGATCACACAATTTGAGACCTGTTTATGGGCCAAGTACATTACAGTTATGGTTGGGTAGATCATTCAAGATACTCGACCTGCCGGTCTAGCAACATTTTTATGATTTTTCGAGGCCTTTATTGTATTTGAATGTCTCATCTCCTTGCATGTGTAGAGTTAGAAATAAAATACCACATTTTCTTATGAAAGCAAGTATTTGGCTGTACATATATTTATTGTTTATACTGTTTGCATTTTGTGTCATCTGTTGTATTCCGCTCACCCCACCTCCCCGAAGGGGCCTTGACCGCTCGACCACAGCTACCCCCGAGAGCCCAGTGAAAAAGGGGTACTTGGCCCAGTTGAGTGGGATCCATAATAGGTTGAGCCCCAGGACATCAGGAGTAAAAGGCTGCAACTACCACAGATGGGCCCAGTAGGCCCTGCATTACTTGTGGCTCTCTGAAAGGGGTTTTGTCATCTTCTTTATTTCTAGATCTACTCCTCCCATTCCTATGTGCCTTCTGTTTCAGTAAATACTGTAAATTACTATTCTACCTATTGAGCAGTTAATTGAGGGCACTTTAGGGCTATTTTGAATTAATCTATGCCCACACCCCTAGATCTGGAATGTAAGACACCCAAAGACAAGTATGCTCTTTTCACTGTCGAGCGATGAAGTAGTAGCAAAGTGCATAATGGGCATTGTGTCTACTTAATCATTTGATCCACTTACCATAGCACCACCTGCTCTTTTCTGCCATTTCACGGCTTCAAGATTTCAAAGGTAGAAAGCTATCTAAACTTGTACGCGAACTTCAGGCATATGTTAAATCCAAGCCAGCCATGTTATCTTGTGCTCCACAGCTTCCTCCTAGTAACCATCCTGGCCCTAACCCTACCTGGTTTTTAGCTCATCTTTAAACCAGTAGAACCTTAGTTTATTTGTATTTAGACTTTTTCACTTGGAAGGCAACCTTCTTAATGGCAGTCATGGAGAACTGAAAGTTCTTTCTCCGGCAGAGCTTTGCATGTCTTAAGAGGACAGGGTGTCTTTTTGGTTGTTTTTTTCTTCATAACGCAGATAAGATACTTTAGTTCAAATCATAATCTTGTCCTGATTTTACAGCCAAAACCGCAAGTTTGCCTTGGGAAATCATCCACAACTTAGATGTGGATTATCCGGCAAATTTATTTTCTCATAATTTTATATATATTTTTATATATAATTTTCCTGGCACCATGCCGCTGATGTCTCTGTTTCCGGTCTGGGTGCCTTATAATTCCAAATCCTGTGACATCAGAGGAGTTCAAGCTCCAAAACTCTGTTGCTCATTTTATCAGTGGAAAGGCAGCATGTTCAGTATTACAAAGATACGTTGTGCTCTCTTCTACACAACACCTTGCACAACCACCCACTCAATTAGCATTTCCTGTGCTACAGCCTTGCATGTTAGAAAAAACAAGTAGAAACTTGGCTTGCCTGTCAATGCACACGTAAACATTGAAGTTCTTTCTCTCATACGGACTCTTAATTCATGGAGAACTGCAGATTTGTGGCAATTTGGGAAAGAGGCAGTAAAAATGCTAAGTTTATTTATTATTCAATCAAAGCTATAACCCACAAAATAATTAGGTTAACCATCCATTTTCAGTTTTATCCAGCTGTCTTAAATCATAGATTGATAATATATTTTTCAGTCAACCTCTCATTCAGTCCATCGGCTGATGCAATGGAGATGCGAGTTTTTAAACAATAAGAACCGTTATCGTATCTGCTCTAGGCGTAGGAATAATTTCATCCATATATACAAATTCTTACTTGTTTCCACACAACCTTTCTCAGAAAACCAGTGTTGAAGTTACTGAGTACTGACCAAGGCTGGACTGGCTGTACCGGTCATCGGGCATTTCCCCAGAAGGGTAGGGGGCACTTTTGTTTTTGGAGGGACGGTTTTTGTAGCAGTGCAACAGTTTTGCCCACATGTCTGCAAATCCACACAGCATACCATAGTCATGCATACAAAAAGACTGCTGTGAAAAAGAAAGTGTTAACTTGGCAAGGATCCAACATGTTGATGGATGTGATTGTGTATGAGAAACATAGATCGTGTAGTATTTTGTTTGTAAAGTGTGTTTTTTGTTTTTAATAGGCTGAAAGGCAGTCATTTCAACCACAGATTGGCCGTCTGGAGAAAGAGCTGCAGATGACTAGTGAGCAAAATAATTTTCTAACCAGCAAACTTCATAAAACTGAACGAGAAGTGAATGCCTTGAATACCAAAGTAAGCACTATTATTGTCAGCTTCATGTTTTTCCGGTAGAGAAACATTCTAGTTACCAGTTTGCAAAGCATTTTTTTTCATACCAAATAACTCTTAGCAATAAAAAAAAAAATCCTTATGATAAAAATCATTAGAATTTTTTTTCAGGTTTAGCAGTCTGTGGCTTGCTTTTGCTTGGATACATGTTCCACTGCATACCAACGTGGTAAAAAAATGATAAATGCTTACAATATCAGTTTGTATACATGGAGAATGTTTCACTGGCTTATAAAATTATATATTGTACAGTGGTGTTTTTTCTTTTTGCAGCCAGAGAGTGTTCTAGCCATGTTACCAGCGTTGATAATATCTTTACACCGAGAGAATCAAAAGGGCACCCTTGTCAGCCGTTAGTTGGAAGCATCATTCACATGTATGAGCCCACATTCATCAGTTTTGGCTCTGCACTGGCAAACTGCCATTTAATTGTTGCAGCAGAAGGTTGAGTGTATGGGGGTTGCTTTCTTTTTCTTCTCTTTATGCAGCTCAATCAGGGATAAAATGATCACCTGTCAAGTCCATTATTAATGACTAACTCATTGTCCATTATTACTTCTTTAATGGACATCTCTGTCATCTAGTTACAGCAGGCATGGGCCACCATTGTGCTCACCACCAACCACTTGAGTGGAAACAGTCAAAGGCTTTAGGCAAAAACATTCTAATGCATTTGGGAAATGTGATGACCTTTAACTAGTTTGCTTCAACTTTTATCAGATTGGCTAGTGGAGTTTTTGTTTCTGATAGCCTGTTTGGCTGCAGAGACCATACTGTGGTATGGGATAAGCTAGGGAAACCCGTGGCATTTGTTGACTTCTAAAGAGTGCACATGCATGCCTTCATGTGCTGTGCTCGCTGATTTATTTATTTATTTATTTATTTTTTCAGTGACCGGGCTTACTGGTCCCTATCAAGAAGCCTATGCCCAGATCTAAAGGAGATGAAACACCCTAGTAAAATTAACAGCATCAGTATTGTTGAATAGGCTTTTCACCAAGACAACCAAAGTCCCACTGCACTTTGACTTGGCCCTGTAGCAATAGCCTCAGATGCACTGGATGCAGCTAAGAACCAAAGACCTGCATCTGTGGCTCAAGTGAGCACTGTTTTGTGGCTCACACCCTCATAAGCATTGTAACTCCATTCCCAGGTCCAGTACTGCTGCCACAGTGTGCTTCAGAGGTTTGACGGTCTCTCCTGGGACTGGTATTTGCACAAAGTATTGAGTTGCAGAAATATCGGAAAAAAGGGAAAAAAAATATTGTGTTACACATAGATATTGTGATGCTGTTTTTTAATATATATATATATATATATATTCCATGGCATGTGTAGCTGCAGATACACATGCTGTGCATATCTCGCCATCTAGTGTTGGGCTCGGAGTGTTACAAGTTGTTTTCCTTCGAAGAAGTCTTTTCGAGTCACGAGATCGAGGGACTCCTCCCCTTTTGGCTCCATTGCGCATGGGCGTCGACTCCATCTTAGATTGTTTTCTTTCCGCCATTGGGTTCGGACGTGTTCCTCTTCGCGCCGTGTTTCGGTTCGGAAAGTTAGTTAAATCTCAGAAAATTCGACTGTATTGTTTGCGTTCGGTATCAGGTTAGTTATAGCAGATCGACACCGAATAAAAGAAGAGCTCCGGTAGCCCTTCGGGGCTTCTATCCCCCGGCGGGTCCTGGTCGGCCCGACCGCGTGCGTCTTCAAGGCTCATGGAACGGACCCCAATCGCTTCTGCCCCGAATGCCACAATAAGTATCCTTACACAGATCAGCATTTGGTCTGTAATTTCTGTTTGTCCCCCGAACACAAAGAGGATACTTGCGAGGCCTGTCGGGCATTTCGGTCGAAGAAGACGCTACGGGACCGGAGAGCTCGAAGGCTTCAAATGGCATTGACGTCGTTAGGACACCACGACGTCGAAGAAGAGGACACTTTCTCCATTGTAGACTCTGACTCGGACGAGGCCGAAAGTGAGCAGCAGGCGAAAACCGTGAGTAAACCTGCCCCGGCCAAAACTCACACCAAAATCATGAAGCCCAGGGGACGCCACCGCCGGCAGGCCATGGCTTAACCTGTAAAATCGGTGACCAATCATCGACACCGAAAAAGGGCACACACGTGTCGAAGTCATCCGACTCCAGTCGAGATACCGGCAGAGAGTATACTCGGCACCGAGATACTGGCTCCAACCAACCTCTACATCGAGATACCGGCTCCGAGCAAACTCGGCACTGAGAAATCGGCACCTCGAAACCGAAAAACGTGGCTTCGGAGGCGAAAAAGACTGTGGAAAAAGTTTCGGTACCGAAACACCCAGCATCGGAGCCGAAAACAAGCTCTTATTCCGCAGAACAAGGCCTTTCAGCACAACTACAAGGCCATAAATTTGGACAAGAGTTAGAGATGGGGGAGCCAGACTATACACAAAGAAGGCTCCATATTCAAAAAGACACAGGGAATATAAGAACTCTTCCCCCTATTAAAATGAAAAGGAAACTTGCTTTCCAAGACAGAGAGAAACCGCCAAAAGCAAAGGTGGTGAAAGAAAAAAACTCCACCACGTTTTTCACCACCATCGCCACAACGCTCACGGCAACTGGCACCAATTGAAACACCCCCTATGATGCAATCTCCAACGCACACAGGGATGACTCAGGACGACCCAGATGCATGGGATCTATATGATGCACCAGTATCTGACAGTAGCCAAGACTGCCACCCGGCAAGACTGTCACCACCTGAAGACAGTACTGCTTACATGCAGGTGGTGTCCAGAGCAGCAACTTTTCACAATGTAGCACTGCATGCTGAACCTGTTGAGGATGACTTTTTATTTAATACTTTGTCGTCAACACACAGCCAGTACCAGAGTCTGCCGATGTTACCAGGGATGTTAAAACATGCCAAACAAGTGTTTCAAGACCCCGTCAAATGCAGGGCCATTACACCTAGGGTGGAAAAAAAGTACAAGCCTCCCCCTACGGACCCTGTGTACATCACGCAACAACTAACACCTGACTCAGTGGTAGTAGGCGCAGCACGCAAAAGGGCAAACTCACAGACTTCTGGGGATGCACCACCACCCGACAAAGAAAGTCGAAAGTTTGATGCCGCGGGGAAAAGAGTTGCAGCGCAGGCAGCCAATCAATGGCGCATTGCCAATTCACAGGCTTTATTGGCAAGATATGACAGGGCTCATTGGGATGAAATGCAACATTTTATTGAACATCTTCTTAAGGAGTTTCAAAAGCGTGCACAGCAAGTGGTGGAGGAGGGCCAAAGTATCTCCAACAACCAGATACGATCGGCAATGGACGCAGCGGACACAGCCGCCAGAACTGTAAATACAGCGGTCACTATTCGGAGACACACATGGCTCCGCACCTCCGGATTTAAGCCAGAGATCCAACAGGCTGTGCTTAATATGCCTTTTAATGGACAACAGTTGTTTGGGCCGGAGGTGGATACAGCTATAGAGAAGCTAAAGAAGGACACTGACACGGCCAAAGCCATGGGTGCGCTCTACTCCCCACAGAGCAGAGGCACCTTTAGAAAGCCACACTTTAGAGGGGCGTTTCGAGCTCAAAGCACAGAACCCTCAACCTCACAAGCCAGACCCACATACCAGGGCCATTTTCAAAGAGGAGGCTTTCGGGGACAATACATAGGTGGACAGTTCCCTAAAACCAGAGGGAAATTCCAAAGCCCAAAGACCCCACAAACTAAACAGTGACTTCCATGTCACAAATCCCCAACACATAACACCAGTGGGGGGGAGACTCACAGATCATTACAAAAATTGGAAAGAAATAACTACAGACTCGTGGGTCCTAGCCATTTTCCAACATGGTTATTGCATAGAATTCCTACAATTACCACCAAATGTGCCACCAAGAACACACAACATGTCCAAACAGCACTTGGACCTACTACAGCTAGAAGTTCAAGCGTTGTTACAAAAAGAGGCAATAGAACTCGTACCCAACCATCAGAAAGGAACAGGTGTTTATTCCCTGTATTTTCTAATACCCAAAAAGGACAAAACTCTGAGACCCATCTTAGACCTCAGAACACTAAATCTTTACATCAAATCACTTTCACATGGTAACACTTCAAGACGTGATCCCCTTGCTCAAACAACAAAACTACATGTCAACATTAGATCTAAAGGATGCGTACTTCCATATACCCATACGTCCTTCACACAGGAAATACTTGAGGTTTGTAATCCAAGGAGTACATAACCAATTCAAAGTGTTAACATTCGGGATAACAACAGAACCAAGGGTATTTACAAAATGCCTTGCAGTAGTAGCAGCACATATCAGAAGACAGCACATGCACGTATTCCTGTATCTAGACGATTGGTTAATAAAAATCAACACTCAGAAACAGTGTCTTCAACACACAAAATACTTCATAGAAACCCTTCACAAATTAGGGTTCTCAATAAACTACCTAAAATCACACTTACAACTGTGTCAAATACAAAAATACTTAGGAGCGACAATCAACACAAAAAAAGGGATTGCCACTCCAAGTCCACAAAGGGTACAAGCATTTCAAAATGTAATACAAGCCATGCACCCAAACCAACAATATCAAGTAAAATTAGGGATGAAACTTCTAGGCATGATGTCTTCATGCATAGCCATTGTCCCAAACGCAAGATTACACATGCGGCCCTTACAACAGTGCCTAGCGACACAATGGACACAAGCACAGGGTCAATTTCAGGATCTAGTGTTAATAGACCACCAAAAACACACCTCGCTTCAATGGTGGAATCCTATAAATTTAAACCAAGGGCGGCCCTTCCAAGACCCAGTGCCTCAATACGTGATCACAACAGATGCTTCCATGCTAGGGTGGGGAGCACACCTCAACCAACACAGCATCCAGCGACAATGGGACACTCAGCAAAAACAACTTCATATAAATCAACTAGAACTACTAGCAGTGTTTCTAGCATTAAAAGCATTTCAACCATTAATAGCCCACAAATACATTCTTGTCAAAACAGACAACATGACAACAATGTATTACCTAAACAAACAGGGAGGCACACATTCAACACAGTTGTGTCTCTTAGCACAGAAGATTTGGCACTGGGCGATTCACAATCACATTCGCCTAATAGCGCAATACATACCAGGAATTCAAAACCAGTTTACCGACAATCTCAGTCGAGATCACCAACAGATCCACGAATGGGAAATTCATCCCCAGATACTACAAGCCTACTTCCAAAACTGGGGGGACACCGCAAGTAGACCTATTCGCAACAAAAGAAAATGCAAAATGCCAAAACTTTGCATCCAGATACCCACAGCCTCACTCCAAGGGCAATGCGTTATGGATGAGTTGGTCAGGGATATTTGCTTACGCTTTTCCCCCTCTCCCACTCCTTCCTTATCTAGTAAACAAATTGAGTCAAAACAAACTCAAACTAATACTAATAGCACCAACTTGGTCACGACAACCTTGGTACACAACACTACTAGACCTGTCAGTAGTGCCTCATATTAAACTACCAAACAGACCAGATCTGTTAACTCAACACAAACAACAGATCAGACACCCGAATCCAGCATTCAATCTAGCAATCTGGCTCCTGAAGTCTTAGAATTCGGACATCTAGACCTTACACAAGAATGTATGGAGGTCATCAAACAGGCTAGAAAACCTACTACAAGACATTGCTACGCAAATAAATGGAAACGATTTGTTTATTACTGTCATAATAATCAAATTCAACCATTACACGCGTCCGCGAAAAATATTGTAAGCTACTTACTACACTTACAAAAGTCTAAGTTAGCTTTTTCATCCATTAAAATACATCTCACAGCAATTTCTGCCTATCTGCAAATTACACATTCAACTTCACTATTTAGAATCCCAGTCATAAAAGCGTTTATTGAGGGTCTAAAAAAGGATCATTCCACCAAGAACACCACCAGTTCCTTCGTGAAACCTCAATATTGTATTAACACGACTCATGGGTCCACCATTTGAACCCATGCACTCTTGTGAGATACAATACTTATTCTGGAAAGTAGCCTTCCTAATAGCTATCACATCTCTCAGAAGAGTAAATGAAATACAAGCCTTTACCAAACAAGAACCCTTTATACAAATACACAAACATAAAGTGGTTCTACGCACAAATCCCACATTTTTACCAAAAGTTATATCACCGTTCCACTTAAATCAAACAGTGGAACTCCCAGTGTTCTTCCCAGAAATCAGACTCTGTAGCTGAAAGAGCATTACATACATTAGACATAAAAAGAGCACTAATGTATTACACTGATAGAACCAAACAAATTTGCAAAACAAAACAATTGTTTGTAGCTTTCCAAAAACCTCATGCTGGGAATCCAATATCCAAACAAGGCATTGCCAGATGGATAGTTAAATGTATTCAAACCTGTTACGTAAAAGCAAAGAGAGAACTGCCTATTACACCAAAGGCACACTCCACTAAGAAGGAAATATACCAATGACAGAAATATGTAAGGCAGCCACATGGTCTACGCCTCATACATTCACTAAACATTTCTGTGTGGATGTGTTAACAACACAACAAGCCACAGTAGGACAGGCAGTATTACAAACATTATTTCAAACAACTTCAACTCCTACAGGCTAAACCACCGCTTTTGGGGAGATAACTGCTTACTAGTCTATGCCCAGCATGTGTATCTGCAGCTACACATGCCATTGAACGGAAAATGTCACTTACCCAGTGTACATCTGTTCGTGGCATGAGAGGCTGCAGATTCACATGCGCCCTCCCGCCTCCCCGGAAGCCTGTAGCCGTTATAAGTTGATAAAAATAAACTTGTACATTTGTAAACTTGTAAATATAACACTTTTAATCACATTATGTACATACATACTTACTCCATTGCATGGGCACTATTACTATATACACAACTCCTACCTCACCCTCTGCGGAGAAAACAATCTAAGATGGAGTCGACACCCATGCGCAATGGAGCCGAAAGGGGAGGAGTCTCTCGATCTCGTGACTCGAAAAGTCTTTTAAGATGAAAAACAACTTGTAACACTCCGAGCCCAACACTAGATGGCGGGATATGCACAGCATGAGAATCTGCAGCGTCTCATGCCACGAACAGATGTACACTAGGTAAGTGACATTTTATATATATATATATATATTTATTTTTTAAAGGTAAGTAAAATTAATATTTTTAAATATAGTTTGTAATTTAAGTGATTTGTATTTTTTAATTTAATTGCTAATAGTAAATAATTTACAGTGTCATAGCCGATTGCTGGTTTTGTAGGGGTTTCGGTGGGAAGTTAATTAACACATTACTTTTTTAATTTAATTGACTATGTAAATTGTCTGATGATTCTATTTTTAGTTGTTATATTGGGTGCAGGTTGCTGAGTTTATAGGGGTTTAAGGTGGGAAGTTAATTTAGTAATAGTTATTAATTTATTAATCCTTTCATTGATTGGTAATGATGTAAATTGTTTAATAATTATAGTTTGTATATTATATATGGGCTCCTGGGTTTGTAGGGGGATAAGGTGGAATGTATGAAAGTATTAATAAACTAATTTATTAACTATTTAATTTATTATTATTGTAATTGTTATGCTTATCTCATTTTAATTGTTATGCTTATCTATCTTAGATATGTTTTAAGTGAAGGTTGCTAGGTTTGTGGCAGTCTAGGAAGGTAATTTAGTAAAAAAGACAATGTATTGATACTTATTAAATTGTTAGGTAAATTGTTTAATTGTTTATTTTTATGTTAGCTATTTTTTGGTTAATTATTTTTTTCTTTTTTCTTATTAAGAGTTCTTTATTGGTTGTTAATTATTAATGTTATTTAGGGCCACATTATTTACTATGAGTTAGGTGGCCGGACGAGCTGACCGCCAAACATGCAGGGCGGACACAACTATCATACAGGAAAGGCTGGCGGAAAACTCAGTTGTAATCAGCCAGGCGGGCATGAGTTCAGCGCCGCCCTGACTGACTACAATTCAGACCACAGTCAACCCCCGTCAGAAACCATGTTCCTGACGGTTCCGCCCGCCTGGGTTATAATGTGGCGGTCGGTCCTTGAACTTGTTTTATGTTTAAAGCAAAGTACTTTCCGTTCTGTTGCATAGACTGGAGTGGGAATAGTAAATTTTACCCCTGCGAAGTCCAAAGCTTTCCTTACAGTTGCACATACTGTAGTGCCAATAGTAAATTGTACTCCTCTGAAGTCCCAAATGCTCACACCCTATATCATGTAACACTGCCCAAGTACATGACTACTCAGTAATAGTGTACCCAGTAACAAATGACATAATTTTTGTGTGACATGATGCATGTTAAAATCGCATGTGTAGGTAAGTATATCACAGATGCAATTGAAGTCATGTAAGGCAAAATGAATTCCAAATTGCGGGCAGCATACAGTCAG
This sequence comes from Pleurodeles waltl, assembly GCF_031143425.1. NCBI lineage: Eukaryota > Metazoa > Chordata > Amphibia > Caudata > Salamandridae > Pleurodeles > Pleurodeles waltl. The sequence goes on from NC_090442.1 coordinate 656,237,012, forward strand.
TGAAAGAGTGGCAGCCAGAATGCAGATATAAAAAACTTATATATATCACCACAGTGGTGTGGTAAATCAATGTGGTCAGAATGCAAGAGGGAATCATATGTCACAGTCCGTGGGTGTCAAGGCACAGTGAAAGTTCATGTGCATTGGCAGTGATGGGTGAACAGCCCCGGGGACTGGTGCAGACGCGTAGAGTGATGTGCACAGGTATCGGACTGAGTGCATGGTAAGGCAGGGTCTCTGGATGGTCCCCATGTGTATTGTATACTGTCCATGGCAGGCAATACTGGGTAAGTGCCCAAACACAGAAGACCTGTCGGGTACATAAGTCCCAACCATCGTTGATGAACACCACCCAAACCAGTGAAACTAAAGAAAAGGGAAGGGAAACCTGTCCCGCTGACTCCACAAATCATATTCCAGAACCCCATATTTTCCTGTTGTAACTAAACATATTTGATAGAGACTTCTAGCTGCAAAATCCTTACCTTAGAATTTCCTGGCGTCAGCTTGGAATCCAAAATTTTCGGCTGAGCAGTACCCTGCGCATGCTGTCGGGTGACGTAGTTCGGATCTGCGTGTGTCGCTCTGATCTGCGTGGTGTCGTCAGCGTTGTTGGAGCCGCCTCTGTCGTCACGGTCACCTTTAAAGGCACCACCCCGGCGCGTGTACATCAGTTCTTTTC